>NC_051155.1:207359197-207687947 GCF_013339745.2 Dermacentor silvarum
CTGAGTTCCGCACGCTGCTGGCGATCTGCATTGCTGTACGCTCAGCACCATGACCTTATGTACGCATTTCCTTTTGTGAAGCACCGTGGATAGGACAATTACCACATGATATATATATTTCTCTAAAATTGAAACGAAACGAGACCCGCCGGCTTTTTGGCGCGGTTGAATAGAAACATTAGTTTATCAACCTACAACATTGCGTATTTCCTTGTCACGGGAACACACTGGCGAGGCGACAGTCGTTGCATCTCTCTCAACGTGCTTTAGAAATACGGTGGAGCAATGGACTGGGAAAAAGGTAGTGCAGCACTGATCGTTTACGACGTAAGGTTCTCAAAAAATACTTTTTTGGGTGTTTATGCTGTTTATGTTGCTTATATCCCTGCGTGAATTTTCTGTATTTCTCACCGTTCTTATGTTGAATATATGTTACATTTCTATGCTGCTTGCTAAGTGATATCGAATTGTGTTACTTGCGTTCTCATGTTAACATTTATGATATTTGCTTTTTGCGTGCGCGCAAGTTTTTATTCGCTACTTGTTGTTTTATTGTATTCAGCACGAGATGAGGTACAGGGCTCAAACTATATTCTCGCTTGTTTTGTGTGTGCGCGCACTGCCTGTGTGTTTGAAACGTGGAGCCCGTGGCTACGTTGAAGCTGTTTGCATGGCAGCTTCTTTTGTTGAGCCTCACGCGTCATACAGAGGTTTACCTAATACGAATAAACTTCGAAGCTCAAAGTACACCCTAAAGAGAAATTCCCTTTGAGAACCGGTGCTCAGGCTACAAACCGTCAAACTAGTCCTCACTTACACCACATACTGCAGTTATGCCAAGTGACCAGGAAATCCAAACCCAATTTATATACGGAGCTAACGACATTGAATGGCGCTTATGTCTGTTGTATACAGGGTGTTTCGTTTTTTCTATCATTACTAGAACGTCTAAATATCGCCCATGGCATGTAGCACAACTCCACGTCATGAGCTGTACTGTCACGTCATGAGCAGGCACTGTAAATCAAAATTCATAAGTGACTAACCACAAAAAGCTTACCAATTGACTTTGAAACTAATTACATTACGGCACGCGTTGCAGTTTACAAATTGTGGTCGGTGAGTTCGCAAGTCATAACCACTTCGAATAAATTCTGTGGATCACGTCGAGTTTCGGAATATGCGTTCCAAAAGTGTTCGACGAAATTCATTGGTGTTCCAGTCATATTTCTGCTTCAGTGCATGTTTCGTTAAAAAAGTAAATAGAACAACACTGCACTTTCCCCCGCAATTTTATTGCTAGTTTCAAAATTCGTTTAAATAGGCGTGTGTGTGCCTTGTGGCATTACTGATTTCTGTTCATAAATTCCAATATGTTTGCTTAGTTGTTTGGTTAGATGTTTGCTTAGTTAGGTGCGTGCTCACGCTGGTTTCCACGGGAATTCAGGGCGCAGGCTCCTTTCCCAAGCGTATCACACCTGAAGGAAGCCGAACGCCAGGCCGGGGCGCAGTTGTACCCATTTGAACCAGTGGGTGCCCGGCGGTGGTGGGAATCGAACCCACAGCCTCCCGCAGCCGAGTCGGGCGTTCTACCACTATAGCGCAGCCCGCACTGAAAGTACCGCGCATTTAACTGCAGAACACGGTGTGACGAACTAGAAAAATACTGAAAGTTAAGAGAGGTGGAGACAGTTCAATAAAAACTTAATGCGTTAGCAATTCTACGTGCACAGCTTCCTACTTCAGATGAGGTGATCTAAGTTACAATAAATAAACAAGAACATATTTATGTAACTTACAAGAAAAAAAGACAAGTAAATCAAACACAGTTTTTAAAAGCTTAAAGAGTAAGTACTGCTCTGCGTAGGTATGTCAGCAGCCCAGTAATGTAAAGAGTGACACCGCTCAAGCCCAGTGAAGTATCCGAGCTTGAGTGATGCAGTAATACTGAGAAAACCAGAATCTAGTCCTTTCACTTCGAAGTATTGCCGCTATTCTATTCACCGGCCGAGACGGTTCCCAGTACTGGAGGTTTCGCACTGCGAAGTACCCTGTGCTTATTTATACATTAATAGGCGTAACATTCGGCCGTTTCACGTTTTTGACTTCATGTGTTCGCATACTGACGAGTAAGTTTTCTTCACTCCTACCCATATAGTGCATGCTGACAGGAAGTACGCGCGACTGTTTGTTTTGTCTTTTCCCTCTTGCAGCTTTTCATTGGGCTGCTACGGTGCAGTCTTTCAGCACTCTGGTCCCTGTCCCGACAACGCTATAACTTATCTAGGGTATGCAATCTCAAAAGCTCCGGATATGTCTGGGACTGTTGAAATGTGCGTCTACACTTCATCTGTTTGTGAAGTATACGGCGTTTGTTAGTCTTCATTCTTGAGATGCAGGAACGCTTCCAGAATTGTTGCCGATCTGATGGTTCACGGTAGCATGCCCGCAGTGGGGCTCTGGCCAAGCATGAGAAAAATGTCCAAAGGGAAATATTGATCTGGCTGTATAGCAATGTTTATGTGCACAAGAGGCACGGGTGCATACGAAATGAAGTGCCAGCCATCAAAATACTGTACGCGCTCGTTTGTTTGCCGGGTTTCGGCAAAATAACCATTCTCTTTAAAAATAATTCTGTAGATGCACCGCACATGTTGGATTCGATGTGGAGCGAACTGTTGGTGAGGCGGTTCAATACACGCTATATAACTAACGAAGATGCCTACACCTGTGTTCACTTTCATTCTACGTTAACGTGCAGTTTGATAGTACAACGGCTATGTTTTGCACGCAGCAACTGTCACAACCTCTCTATATCGGCCTGTGACACATTGGTACACACATGTAAATACATGCATGCTATCATGTCACAGTGGCATATGTCCATTCTGGAGTGGCATATGCCATTTCTGAATGAGAAGCTAAGAATGGGCACACACCCACCGACACATACGGAATGGCCAAAACAGAAAATAAGGTAAATCAACGAGTCCAATGGTCGGCCCTAACGCTTGCGTGCAATAAACGCCTTTACAATATATATATATATATATATATATATATATATATATATATATATATATATATATAACCGCGGGAAACATGTAACACAAGCTCCCCTTTAATATAGAAACGGAGCAGATATCAATTCAGCTTGGCTCGCGTTGTACGTTGCATTGTAACCAAGCGTGATGCCAGGCTCGTCTCGGTGACGGTCCTTCCGACGATCATATCTCATCCGGAACCGTGCTCTGTCGACGTGATGCGGTGGTTGAGGCATGGCTCGTCCGGGATTTTGTGTCGCCTTCGGCGAAATGGGACTGCAACGTTGTGTGCGTCTCCCTGGTAGTGAGACGCTTCGTTTCGTCCATGACAGAGCCGAACCACGGTTATATTAGGCTATGGACGAGTCGAACCCTAGATCACGCAGGCGGTCCCAATTCTTCTTCTGCTTCCTCTTCTTCATTCCGGTGACTATAGCACGCGCATTCCCTCGTGTCCGCTTGCGTACATACGAGTCTGCGACGAGATTTCTCGGGGTTCAGTAAACAGGAAAATTACCATTAAGCCATAACGTACACTCACATATAATTACAGCTTGAATACGGTGCAAAGAACTAAACGAAGGCAACACGCATGAATGTAGGAGTAGTAATAGCACAAATGCTACTATACTATAGTACAGTAGTAGTAGTAGTAGTAGTAATAGTAGTAGTAGTAGTAGTAGTAGTAGTAGTAGTAGTAGTAGTAGTAGTAGTAGTAGTAGAAGTAGTAGTAGTAGTAGTACTAGTATAGTAGTAGTAGTAGTAGTATAGTAGTATATAGTAGTAGCACAAATCACACATTGCTGTTGCCACTTGCTTTCGCTACTACTATAGTAGTAGTAGTAGAATTTGTGCTACTACTACTGTAGTAGTAGTAGCACAAATACTACTATTGTATTTGTGCTATTGTAGTATTGTGTATTGTATTGTGCTACAATTGTAGTATTTGTGTAAATGCTACTATTGTAGTCTCCATTATTGTAGTAGTAGTAGTAGTAGTAGTAGTAGTAGTAGTAGTAGTAGTAGTAGTAGTAGTAGTAGTAGTAGTAGTAGTAGTAGTAGTAGTAGTAGTAGTAGAAGTAGTAGTAGTAGTAGTAGTAGTAGTAGTATTTGTGCTACTACTACTACTATAGTAGTAGTAGTAGCACAAATCACACATTGCTTCTGACACGTGCTTTCGCTCGGTGATTTTTAAATGAAAGCTTTCATTGACTACTATCTCGGGTTGTCGCAAATGTTTTATTTCTAATCAATGGGTTTGGCCTGGCCTCTTAGTGACGATGCTCCGAAGAGAAATGGGACAGAGGATGGAAACTAGCACAAAATGCAAGTGAAAATTGTGTGGACAAAGACGTCTCGCATTCTATGACAGTCCAGGATCACCGTTTTGTGCTGCGGCTCCACCCTTGACCTTCTCTATTGCTGGAAACTCGCGGGACGAATTGCTGTGGGTGATATGCTTAAGGCTCATTCACACCAGGCCGACACGGCACCGATTTTGGTCTGCCGACTGTTGGCGACAGCGTTTTCCTTCCTTTCAACCGTGGGCCACGGTCTTTTCCGTCCTGTACACTGCTGTCGTCTTCAGTCGACAAACCAAAATTGTTGTCGTTTCGGCGTAGTGTGAATCAGCCTTTATAATCTTGCGTTGGTGCTGGGGCTGTGCACTCCTGTACTATGTGGAAGACGTCGGCTCGCCTTCCGATGTTGCACAACGAACAGCGGTATCTACATGTGCTTGGGAAAACGGCGCCGGCCACACATGTTCCAGGTGAATATTATCATGGGGGCGAATTTAAAAATCATTATGTTCGTAAGTGCTCTTGGTCATTGGCTGGCCATCGTCGCTAATAATATTGTTACGTATAAAGATGCACGGGAATGGCAATATACAGGTAAATTGACAAGCGTATATGCATGTAGCTGACATCTTTCTCACCCATGGTATCACAGTGCCCCATACCGTTCTGTCTATAGCGGCGAATTGCATCTGCCTTCCTGTTGTGAATTTCAGTTTAACACCGCAAGTGCTGCTATAAGGCATCTCACTCGCCTACAGACACCGCGCGCGCATTCGGCGCGAACGTGGGGAAACGCGGACGGCGTCGGCAGCAGCTCTGCGCGTTAGCTTGTTGGTGTTGCTACATACTTGCGGTTCTCTCAGTGCGCTTTTTTTTCGCGTGAGGTTTCTCTCTGTGTTTTGGCGTGCTTTTTTACGCGTGCAAGTTGCGCCATCTCTTTTTTTGTGCGCCACTAATAAGAGCAAACGAGGAGCCCGTTCCCTTGCCAACTCTCCTTGACGCTCACGGTAGGCAGCCTCTTCCTCAGGATTACGCACTCCTCGTGGTCTTCCCGTAGTCGCATCGCAGCCCAGATGTGATGTGCGTTCGTTATCCGAAAGGGTGCGCCGCACAGAAACACCTCTTATGCCCATCGTGTCTCCTCCTCGAGCCCAGCGCGGCCTCTCATTGGTCGCCTCTTCCCCCCAGCGTGCCTCTCCTCCTCTGCTGCTCACGTGACCTTCCCTCCCCTGGCGCGGTTCTCACCCTCTCCCGGTCACGTGACCTGCGTGACGCCGCACAGACGGCGAAGGGTCGACTTATAACAGCTTCGCTGCTAAAAAAAGAAAAAAAGGTCACAGGCCTGCGCGGCACACGCAGCACAGTCACAGCGTAAGCTGGTGGAGCGGCTCAAGAGTAGCTTCAATTTGGGCACCACACACAACAGGGTCTTCGCGGCAGTCTGTTCACCTCGTTTTGACTAGGGTGATCCGAACTGTCCGCCCGGCGTCGACGGCGAGCTGCGGCTTGTAATGCTCTCTGCACAGCAGTCTGCTGAGCCCGATCAAGCCTTATGCGTAAGGTAAATCAACGAGTCCAACGGTCCAACGAGTACTGGAGTACGACGACGGTCCAACGAGTCCAACGGTCAGCCCTAACATGTCGGGCACGCTGCGTTTGCAGGCACCTTAACTATAATAATAATACTAATAATAATAATAGTAATAATAATAATAATAATAATATTCTTAATTCCATGAAAATAATACAATTTCAATAACCGGTCAGCCCAAGCCATGAAGACTTGTTGAAGACTAGATGGCTCCACCATACTGGCGGAGGCTCGGCAGCTCGGGCAGTTCGGGATCGCGTTGATTGCACGCCTCGTCTGAATCGCATCTAGTCGTCTGCGCCTGCGCACGCTGCGTTTGCATGCGCCTCGATCACCTAGATGGCGCCACCATACTGGCGGAGGCTCGGGTCGTCTGCCCCTGCGCGCTTGGGAGCGTTTTAGGGCATTTTTGCGCGGTCCGATAGCAAGCGCTTGCGTGACTCAGTGGAAGAGTATCTGGCTCCCACGCAGCGGGCGCTGGTTCGATCCCGGCAGGAATCGGGTACTTTTATCGCATTTCCGGTGATAGCGCTTACGGCGGTGTACACCGCCAGCGGCGGCACCATCGCGAACCGAAACGGCTATTGGAATGAGCCCATAACAGCTTACGCTGTAAAAAAAGAAAACCACGCACACAAAAACAGAACTGTTTCTAGGGGCACTGTCGCGCAGCCTGCGAAGGCGTTCTAGTGTTACACAGTGTCAATGTCCCGTCCGACGTCACACAGTGTACAGTCACAATTTGTCACAAAGTCCGGTGTTTGTTTAAATAACGCAGCAGTGCGTTCAGATCGGTTCGCGTTGATGTCCGTGTAGGCCAGTTTCCAAGGATGTTATTTGGCGCTTGTCCAGTTGATCTATCGTGGCTGAGAGGGCTGCTTCTTGCGGGTTGAAACGAGGGCACTCGCAAAGAAGGTGCGAGATTGTACCGTTGCACCCGCCGAATTTACAAAGTGGGCTATTGGCCATTCCAGTAAGAACGAAGTACACATTTGAAAGCGCTACTACAAGCCATAGACGGACTAGAAGTGTGCAGTCACGTCGGGGAAGGTCGGACGGAATACAGAGCTGTAAATTGGTGTCCTGGGCATGGAGGCCCGCACTACGTCAAACAAGGAACTTCCCAGTACTGCACCCAGTCGCATCGCTTTCATATCGCCGAGCTCCTCGGAATTAGAAGCCAAAGCCGATTGTAAGTCCAACCCTAAGACTTCGTATTATTTATTATTATTATTATCTTCACAAGCAATTCAAATAGCACTTCAATTGAGCATGTGCAGAAAAAATTCATGCGTGTGTAAAGATGGTTTTCTGACCTCATGTACCGACTTCTTATTTTATATCCTTTTTTATTACGTGTACTTCTCTTTCACTGCGAGTTCCGCAGAAAACTACCAGGTAACATAGGCCCTTCCACGTTCCTGCGTCTGTCAGCAGACACTCGCCTCTCCAGAGAATGCAGAATCTTTACAACTGTCATTTGCTGCATCTTGATATCTTTCAAAACGTGTTGTCTTATTTCTGTTGCGAGCTTCGCACTTTCTTTCGAGCCTTCTTTCTAACTCCGCTCCTCTACTGACTTCTCATAGTTTCCATCTCCTTCCGTACATGTTCGCAAGTGTGTTCTTGCTTTATTGTTGTTCACTATGTAGCTATTTATTACAGTTCTTCGTAGTTTTGTTTTCTCATTGCATTTTTTTACCCATAAGAAGTTAATCGTAGCTTTTACATTTTTACCTTTTTTTCTGTGCACCAGCACCAAGACCAACAATTTGTCCCTGGGCACATTAAATAAATTGTTGATTGATATTGATTGATTGATTGTTTGATTGTAGTATTGTTGCAGTTATTACTGATTTACTTATTTTAACTGGATGTGCTGTGTCTGTCCGTTCTTTGCGTTACATCGATGACAATGACGATGACGCTGGCGCCAGCCATCCGTCGTCGTCAAGTCGTCGTCATTATTGTCGAAATTCCGTCCTTCCTTGTATGGCCGCCCTTTCCGTGTTGCCACTGATCATCACGCTCTCTGTTGGCCTTCTTCACTGAAAGACCCTACTGGACGACTCGGTCGTTGGGCGCAGCGCCTTCAGGAGTACTCTTACTCAGTTAGCTACAAGTCTGGCCGCCTCCATCTGGGCGCGGACTGCTTGTCCCTCTACCCTGTTGACCAACCCGACGGATCAGACATCGAGCCTCGCCCCTGCGTCACGTCTATGTCTCTGTTTCTCCAGATTGGTGACGAACAACATCGTGATGCTCCCTTTCAATCGCTAATTGACTGGCTGGAGTCCGCACCTAACGACGCGTCACTGCGCATATTCGTCCTCGTGAATGGCACACTTTACCGTCGTAACGTCCAATCAGATGGCCCTGAGCTGCTTCTCGTTGTGCCTAAACATCTGCGTTCAACTGTCCTGCATGAGCTTCACGATGAACCAACCGCTGGTCACCTTGGCGTATATCGCACGTACGACCGTGTCCGGCGCCGCTTCTTTTGACGTGGTCTCGACCGGTTTGTTCGACGTTACGTGGCCTCCAGCGATAAATGCCAACGTCTGAAACGACCCCCTGCTGGACTACTTCAACCGCTCTCCATCCCGACCGAACCATTCTTCCGTGTTGGTTTAGACCTTCTCAGTCGTTTTCCTGAGTCAAAATCCGACAACAAGTGGGCCGCCGTTGCTATCGATTATGCGATCAGGTATGCAATCACTCGAGCGCTCCCCACCAGCACTGCTACTGACGTTGCCGATTTTTTGCTCCACGATGTTATTCTACATCATGGCGCCCTTCGCCAATTGCTCACAGATCGAGGTCGCGCATTTTTGACCCGAGTAATCGACTATCTTTGCGCTCATCCTCAACGCAACCTCTTTATTGACCCCTGCCTACTATCCCTAGACAAATGGCTTCACCGAGTGCCTAAATCGCACCCTACATAACATTATCATGCCATCGTCACTTGGCTACAACCTCGTCCTTAGCCTAATCCTCGTCGTAGGGCCAATAAAATTTAAAATTTTCACAGCAACGTTACTCAGATTCTAACTCGCACAACTGAGCCAATGTGCAGGGGCCTGGACATGGTAGCAAATGCACAGCTTTCACGCTGCGCAGCATTTTTCATGTCAATGTCGCCTTGAGGTCCATTCGCACAACCTTCTCAGATGTTAAAGATAAGCGAATAAAACCAAGAAAAACATTTGGGGATGCTAAAGCGTCGCCTTTAAGAGAAGAACGTAATAGCATTCATAGATACCTGACTGCTTGTCACGCTTCCCAGCAACTGCAGCTTTTTTTTCCCTCCATTTTCGCCTCCGCGCGCCGCTGCCGCGCATGCGCGGAGCGGAACGCCATCTGGGTAGTGTTGTTGCAAGGAACAAAGCTGGGCGCGCCGCTATATGAATGGTAAAAAGGCTGGAAAGGGGATTTGTGTTTGAGTTTCCGCAAAACAGAATTATGTTTTATCGTATATTCAAATTACAATCCAACGCTATCATGTCTGTAGGTTGTGTTCAAGGTGTACATTATGATTTTTCTTATGCATTTTACTTTGAGAAATTCAATTAGTTCACTATTGCCTCTGGGGGACCCGGAGTGCCTGCGTGGTTGTGTATGCGTGGTTTCGGAATCATTTTTCGCTCATAAGACGGTCGGCGCGGGCGCCGGATGTCGACACTGGTATTTTAGCGACACGGCGCCCTTAACGCTATCGCGTTAATAAGGACGTCTCAATCTCTGTCTAGGGCTGGCGCCCAGTTCAAAAGACCGCGTTGGGTAGTTCGGTCCGCTTCCACTAACCCTGCTTTGGCAGGGCTCGCGTGATAATTACGAAGTACGGTTAGTTAGGAATTATACACGGCTAAAAAAGCATGTACAATTTTGTAACCATGCAACATGCGTGAATTAAAACAATGGCTAAATGAATCGACGTTGAAGTGGCGTCAGCAAACTGCAGTATGCGTCAGTGGTTATTTTGCTATGCCCAAAATTGGTTTCAAAAAGCAAGAACACGCTAGTGAGAAATCTATACACCTGCTTCGTGCGAATGCTTCGGAGCCTCATGCAAGGCGGGTGTGCATTGTACGCAGAAGTGCAAGCCCAATGCGCAAAGTTTCAAGAAAGAAAAACAATTTCAGCGCCGGGGCGAAGCTTTTCTAGATTCTCAACACAACACGGTGAAGAAAACGTTAATGGCTGTAATGAAATGTTTACCCACTGTTAAAGAAAAAGCGTGGCCTAACGAGTTGGAACACTAACTAGGTCGGTCCCGTACCTCACTAACGAGATGACCTGAATTCACCTCTTATGATCATGAGTACCACAGCCCTTCAAGTCCTTTTATCTGCCAAAGAAAGGAGCTAGGGATGCAAGGCATCACAATCGCACCCTCTCCATAATGAAGACAACCTGAAAAAACAGTGAGGAAAGTAAAGTAAGAAAGCGGAACGAAACAAATTAAATGCGTGCAGGAGGAGAGTGGTATCACTTCTGTTTTTACCGCTACAAGTCCTTTGTTTTTCCCTCGCTAATCGAAGCCGAAGCGCCTCCCGCTGCTGCCCGATCGCAATTAGCGCCTTGTAAGGGGGTAGCGGTGAGTACAAACCACGTGCTTTGCGAAACGACAGGCCCTTCCCAGGAGCTTTCTTGTCTTCCCTCGAGGGGTCGCCTCTTGGAGCGCGGCTTACTTTCTACAGGCGGTCACTGGATGAGTTTCTCTTCCTCGGGCCTCATTTGGCCACGAAAGAGGGGCCACAGGGCAGCCCGCTGAGGTGCTCGGTGGTTTCAGTTCGAGCTCTACACTATCTCGAGAGGGATGACTGAAATAAAGAAAATCCTAAACTATCGATCTATTGCGTGAAACTTCGAAACAGCAATGTCAACTTTCGAGAACTGGTAAGCTGAAAGCTGCGATTATAAATGTATCTAATTACGTACAACTGCGACAGTATATATCCACCCGTCACATTTATTGCACAATGTCTTCGCACGCCGGTGCATGACCAACCCGCGCGTACGTCGAGAACTTGTGGTTTCGCTTAGTGGCGGGAAATCGGGACTCTGTACGCCTTCACACCCTCTCGTCTTCGTCATTCTCTTGATTCCAACTAACCGCCACAGTCTTCAGCGCATGCGCGTCTGTATTCCAAATAAAAAAATATTAGGTTGGCTTTTCCGCCTTATCTATCTACCTATCTACCTATCTCACCTTAAAAAATAATAGGTGAAAAACAGCATCTGAACTTAAGTACGGCGATTTCTCAAGGTCATAATATATTCGTGCAATACACGGTACAAGATTGTCACGTTGTAATGACGATGAAGAACGATGCAGTGTCAAAACTGTAAGTTATGAATTACATTTTTTATTGCGCGAACTTGTGCCCAGCAACACAAGTGACAGTGAAGCACAACGATCGCGGTGAGCAAGACTGGCGATCGTCGAGAATCCGACCTGCGGGTAAAGCGCATCGGCTATTTATCCTCAGGAGGCATAACGCTCAGAGGGCATAACTTTTAAGCCGGTTTTTATTACCGACTGGTATATTATGAACGTGAAAACACCACTTTTCGTTTGAATACCCCGGTTAAATGCTGGAGACAGCCTGTCCATGTAAATGGAGGAAGTAACCCTCTTTTCCTAATTGTTCGTGTCATAAAAACCGTTTTCATTGGCCAACAGACAAAGTTGATGATCTAAGATTGTGTGGTACGTTGGCTTCTTGATGCTGCGCCCTCTATTTTTTTTTTGACAACTCACAGTAATCGAAAGGTACTTGATGGTTGACTTTTGTTGCCTGTGAGGACACAATGGCCTAGACCGAATTTGGGGGAATTTTCACAAATTGCACCTGAGCTAATCTGAAAAAGAATAAAAGCAATGTACCGAATTGGGTACTGCGGTACCGAATTGTACATGAGCCATCAAAGGTTCCTGCGCGCCTTCCAGAAAGCACGACACTATTCGCGTCACGCATACATTCTGATTCCACAAGGCTTGGCAAGATAGGCAACAGATAAAATCAACCATAACATTCGAGAGCATTGCGATTCATGCAGGCACGCATGGCTCTGAACGATAACTCAAGTCGTTAGCGTGTGAAAAGCGCTCCCCGGAAAAAGAACGGGCGAATGAGAAGTAACGTACGCTTGTCAATGTTGTACCACGCGTACCGCTCGCGTGCGTGTGTGCGATCAATGAACGAGTATGCCACACGTAACAGACAAACCAGCATGACCACTCGCCCTGTATGAAAGCTTGCACGACAGAAAAATAGATAAACAAAAGTCGAATTCTGACGCAGCAATACCGTTGTCCGTCGTTTTAGCCAACGAAGTCGCACACAAACTCACGCAGCGCACTTTGGCCTAACTTCGAAAAACCGAGACAGACGAGCCGTCGCATTCGGTTCCAAGCACTTTACAGCAGACCACGAATGAACTGCTTGCAGTCATCGTTCAGACAAGGCGCACCGCCATTACTCAAGCCGACCGCACGCATCCCGCGCGACTACTCTGTAGTGCGTGAGCAAGCCACTGCCAAACCCGCTGACTTCGGGGAATGGGAGCGCGCAGCAGCATAACAATGGCGGTGTTCGGCGTCAATAAAACGATTCGGCTCCCGCAACTCGCCAGGAACACAACACTCGTCAAACAATCGAACCTTGCTCCGAGCCGGGGGATGTGTAGGCGACGCCCGGAGCAGGAGAACCGCGATTCCTTCCCTGCTAACAAAGGCAGGCTTCCCTGACATGCCCCGCAGCTACGAGGGGACGCCAGCCTACCCCACCCCACCGACGCCAGGTCGCGCTCTCTCCGCTGCCGATGCAGCCCCCCGAAAAAAATCAGCGCGCGTCTATGCGCAGATCTGTTGGCCGCCATGTTGTTTGAACGAAGCGCATTATCAGTATTCTTGAGTGCATTGTACTTGTCATTAAATATGAAGGTTCAAGGTCTGTTCTATTTGCGATACAGCCTAACTGTCGTATGTTTTTCCGATGAAACAAATGGCCTGTGGAAACTCATTTGGTTGTACTAATATAGTTTCTAAGGAGGAGGAGGAAAAAGAAGAAAGGAAAGGCAGGGAGGTCAACCAGACGCACGTCCGGTTTGCTACCCTACACGGGGGAAGGGGATTAAAGGGATGAAAAGAAAGGAGAGAGAGGGAAGAAAGTACTCGCAGTGATATAGTTTCTAAAATTTTGGACGAACACTGGTCGAGGGAGGTTTTAGAAAGTTGAGGTCTTCCTTTACGCTAGCGAACTGAGCAAGTTCGCCGTATACAGAGCATGACCTGCTGTTGCCTAAGTGCTCGTTCGTTCTTCTACATTTGCCATCGATTCGAGCAAGGCAAAGCTAAAATGATTGTGCGTGTGGGTGTGTGGAGGGGGGGGGGGGGGGGGGGGGGAGGCGAGTTGTATGGGCAAAAGAACAAGCCTGCGATGAACGATACCAACTTCTCAAGTATCATCGAATCAACCAGTCCACTCATACCTGTAGGTCGTGAACTTCTTGGAGGTCTGAAACTTATGACACAATTTCAAGCCGTGAGGCGTGTTTAGCGTAACGAGATCTGCTAGTTGAGCCGCTTGTAGCATTAATTATTTTGCGTTTTAGACTGAATCATTTCAAAAACTGATGTCAGTAGGTACAAACATTGCAACATATGCATCCTCATAGAAGGCATGCTGATAAGACGACATCAACGTATACGCAAAGTTCGTAACTTTAGCGCTAAGATTGCGATAAAGCTATATTTCCATCATTTTGGTTATTATTTGTTAAGTCTGGCACAGGTTGATGCAATCCTCTGAAGTGAAGTGCGTCATTATGGCTCACGAAAATTAAAATGAACAGTGGTTTGATTTCTTGTTGATAATAATTACCAGACCTCTTTTAATCCCGTGAAAACTCGACATGCTCAGATGCTGTCGCTCTTCCACAGAACAATGAGCACCTAGTTTTCATGTTCTACATTCACAAATCCAGGCTATAAGGAGGCAACGACGGACAGATTTTTTTCAAAGTGAGCCTTCACAGAATTGATCCATACATGGCGCTACTGACAGAATTGGTGACGGAAGAGGTTTCAAGTAAAGCGCACTGACTGAATGGTGCACGCACAAAGCAAAGGGACTTAACATCCGCGCTAAGCCTCGCGGCTAACCTCACTTCCTTCTTCCCGTTTCCCCTGAACGTCGCGTGATTTCATCTCTTTCCGCGCGATTTGTCAATTGTGCTCCTATGTGGATCCCACTTGTTGCTGTTTGATATTTCATACAACTGAGGCGAGTCCAGAGCACGTGCGCACACATAATTACCCCGGGCACTCGAGTCTCCACCTCAGCATTCTGAATCGCACTCGAACTGAGAAGACCAATACCCGGTCATAATTACTTGCGAAACTACGGAGTATAATAGAACGGTAGGAAATTGTACAATACATTTTGACATCGCTTAGAAATTCTGTGCCCACTTTACACCCCGCTCTCTCGTATTTTCTGACTGGCCCCATTTACAACCATATCAGTTTAAAGATTTCGGTGCTGGACTGCTCACTAAACAACCATAAAAGGCAAACGCTTAGTACCTGAACTCGGGCCAACAACACACTTGTAGCAGTATTGTCACGCTTTTTTTACTCCACCTTGATTCTTTATAAGAAAAAGTTCTGGCAACGTCCGGCACAGGTTAACTGCACATGAGACCAACTTTATTAAGCGCATATGCTAGCGTTTCACGAAAGGCTTAAAAAGATTGCGTACTGCAGGGAAAGTACTGACTTCGCCATTTCCCCATTCGTATTTTTGACGTCAGTTTACTGCATGTCAAAGTGGGATATGCAGCAAATATTTTCTCGTATTTGTTGTATGTGGTCAAATAAAAATAATACAGTATGATCCTTCACTATGAGGAATTTCTCAACCATGCAATTTCTAGAAGCCAAGTAATTTCACTAGATAGTTGTAGAAACAGGGGTTTCTAACCACCCGGTTTGGCAACACCGTCAGTTACCTGCCTTCATGGGTGCCAGTTATGAATTAGACAGCCAGCACTGTTCCAAATAATGGGCAACGGATCATAACTCTCAAAAGCTAATTCTAGTCATGCTGAAACTGTGCAACACATTAAGGAAATAACAGAAATTTATTCACGCTGGTGAAAGCTTTCAAAACGTCAAGCAATTCTTCTTTTCTTCGTCTTCTTCAATATCATCATCTTCTTGTTATTCTTATTCTTTGTACAACTGCCCATTGCAACTTGAGTGTAAAAGGTATACGCAGTGCCCGGCTCACAACGTGGCCCGCCATCACTGGAGTTTTTGCGGACGGCGGTCCTGCTTTTTCCATTCGCGCCATCTGCCAAAGTGTACCGACGCTGAGGCGGGGTACTGGGACGCTGTCCCCCCCACTGTAAATGGCATTCGTTCGGGACGCGAAGTGGCAGGAAAGTGCGAAGCAACTTGGCCGTCCTCGCTCGTCGTAAAATGTCCGAAGCCGGCGGTGCGATCCCTCCATTTCTATCCCATCGCACACTCCTCGGTTCGTCGCCGCTGACTCCACCCTCCCTAGTTTTGCGAAGCTCAGCAAAAACGTATACGATCGTGCAGAATGTCTGCAAGCGTCGCGAGTACACTGGCGCCCTGCAAGACACAGACGTGGGGGCCCACTCCAATAAGGTATCGCCACGTAAAGCGCGCATGCGCGCTCGCGCTCGCTCGCACGCACACGCACGCACGCACAGGGAGACTTTTATAAGAGCGCTATGCATCAGGGCGCTTGGCAGCGTGGCGGAAGAGGGCTTTATGCGGTCAGAGCGAATTACGATCGGGGATGACGCGCCCTCTATCGGTGCCGCGGCGCCCCGGACGAATGGCCCGGATTTGCGCTATGGGCCGGAAGCTGATCGGCCTACACTTTTGCGTGTGGGTCGGTATATGTATTATGGTCCGCGGGATTGGCGGGGGCGCTGTGGCGCTTCTCGAATTGCAGCGGCTGCCTCGCTGCCGCTCGGCGCCGAGCCGAGGTGTTCCCCACCGCTCCTGTGTCCCTCGAGGTTCTGAAACTGATAGCGTCGCTCCTGATCTTCTTTGTTCTGAAATGTCGAGGAAACACCTCGAAGCCAGAGCACTACGTCTGTCTAATGTAACCGTAACGTGGAAGCGAATAGGCAGCGAAAAGAAGTCACGCACGCGGGCAAGAAATAAATAATTATGAAACAGTGACGTTCTGATCTCCGCGCAGGATCCTTGTTCACACACATGCACACACGCACAAAAAAAAAGGTATGAATGGGTGAAGGCTTGGCGCAGTGATGACGCAGCACATGACGCAGTGTGATAGGCAAATTGCATTAATAGTGTAATTTCTGCATGAAATGGTGCAAATTAATCTATCATTACAGTTTCAATACAGTGCGCCACAGTATCCGCCATTTATGGTGGTTATTCATCTTGAAACTGCAGCGCACACACAAGAAACGAGGACAATAACGCAAAGGTAACAGACAGGCGCGAACTCGCAACTCAGTTTATTTTTGGAGGGAAATCTGTCTGTTACCTTTGCCTTATTGTCCTCGTTTCTTGTGTGTGCGCTGCAGTTTCAAGATGAATAGCTACCAGCTCGCCCAAATTTCAGTACTTTTACAGGAAACTATGTGCCGTGACTTTGTATTGACTAAAGATGAAGGCGTGGGATAAAGAATATTATCGTCACTAATATTCCTGCAGAATCTATAAGAAACTTGCAGCACCAGCGCACTGAACAGCGGACTCCATCTGAGTTATCGATATTCATGATTCCGATTCAGCAGTCTCCGCAAGTTCCGGCTTATCCGGTGTCTTGTATTTCCACGATATGTGCTACAGCTGAATCGATGGATGCTGATCTCGAAGGTGGGAGTTCTCTCAGTCCACTTTGAACAAAAGCGTTTGCTTCTTTCGCACTGATACGAAGCAGTAACATGAATCTAGGGCCGGCATCAAGTAGTCAGGTAACGAATTCGCAACGATATTCAGCAGTACTGTTCATCATCGGCGTACATCCTTTTAACTCGCTCGCTATAATAAATGGTTGGTACCCGGACTTGCAAACGGACCATGTCACCAATACAGGCCCAAAAGTCAAAATCACACGATTGTTTGTGTACCTATAGCCAGGTAGTTACCGTGGTCATCGCAGGGGATCCGCCTTCACCCTTAGCAACCAATCTCCTCGCCCATCCAGCACTGTCAAGTATACAAAGCTTTCTAAGAGATCAAACCCTGAACACGCCTGGTTCATTTTCTGCATTGATTCTTGCAGCTTACAAGCCCGTATCAGTTTCACATACACTTGTTACGAAGACGGCGTACAGATCTTACGAACGACACGAAACGCTCCTCCGCTCTACTTTTTTTACCAAGTTTGGCTGAAAATCAGCAAAGAACAACCTGGAAGTGCGGTCAACACCGCTAGCTTCACAACTTTCGCACGTTTCCTCTGAACGACGCTCAATCATAAAGCTACAACTTAACACGTGCGGCAACGTTTTACGTCTCGGTGGCTGAGTCCACTGACAGCTGCGACTTTCATTGCTGTGATTTTCTGGTGAAGCTTTTTTTTTTTCTTCCTATTGGTGAAGTGCATGTAGGCTGCTCTGTCGTATGCACATTTTGACATGATGTAGAAATTTATTCTCGAATTCTGAAGTGGCCAACTGTAAAGATTTTTTTTATTTTACAGGTGGCTGTTTCAAGAGAGAGAGAGATGAATATAGCTTAATGTACGAAATGCGGAGAGCAGGCCGGAGTATCCCATTCTCATGCTTCTACTCCGTGTAAGGAGTACGGTGATGGAGAGGGAAAAGCGTGAATGGGAGATCCGCATATGTAGCAGTGTTTATAGAAAAGCAGTTGGAAACTGGTTCATCGGATACGCTTTTGAAGCTCCCTAAGTCACTCGAAGTTTCCCCTTCTGCAAGGTGCGAGGAAGCCGTTTTCACCAGCGATTTTCTTTTCCATATCGTACTTTGCAGTTTCCCTAGTTACGGGACGGTAATGAAAAGTGCTTACAACGAGCGCATCACTATACGGACAAGCAGCAGGGAGTGTACCTTAAAAGCACGTTTAGTCTCGACAGTGTGTCGTCGTAACATGCACGTTCGTGTTAAATTTCGAAATTATGCGGTGGCGGATAATTTTCTTTATCGTTTGTAGTTTATTTTTTTCTTGGAAAAAAGATGGCTCTTAGTTCCTCTGCAAGTGAATAAAGTTTATTTCTTTCATTTATTCATTCTCATTCTCCTCAGTCTTTTTCTCCTCAAGAATGAGTTCATTGAGCTGTCGAATAATTGATACTTTTATTCTTGAGGATACGAGGGATGACAAGCACCATGAATTCGCCCAGGTTGAAAAATCAAGGGAAGCGAATCTCTTGTTCAGTTTTTGAGTGAATCCACTCCCCCTCCACATCGCACACTTGTTTGCCCAGGCTCCGTTTACGCCGTTTTATAAAGAAATAAATCGCACTCTCAGCGCATAGCCACGGATCTCGCTGGAGAAGAGGCAGCCTTTGACGAGCGTTATCGAATTACAGCGGCAGTTTAGGGCGTGTTGACAGCTCAAATTAATCTCACCCTTTGCCCGTCCCTCGCGTTATGGGCTTCTTTGTCTTTGCTAATCCGACTGTGTCAAAACAAAAGTTCGCCCTCGCGTGGTGGCGTCACTGTAGCTGACAAACGCAGCAGCATTTATTTTTATTTTTATTTTTTGCTGCGATTCTCGTTTAGCTTGTTTTGACGCCCCCTTTCCTGTTTGCGCAATGCGTTTCGCTATCGTGTCATTTCGCCTCGTCGTTTTCTCTTGTCTTTTTGCTTCTGACGCTCCTTTGTTCCTCGTATTGATTGCACCAGGCATTCTGCTTGCGAGCTGCAACAAATAATTGAAGTGAGCACAATTGAGATCAGCGGCGATATTAATGAGACCGCGGACGCCGGTGCTGAACATGTATAGATACGATAAGGAGGGGGGGGGGGGGGGGGGGATAAGTTGCTGCGATACTGGGATAAATGTGTCGAGATTTGCATTTTGCTTGCACGTGTGTTTGACGCATTAGATGCTGCTGGGTGCGACACAGCCACTCAGAGAAACTGTGACTGTCAAATACTGCTGGGAAGCTTCTTTATTCAGCACTATCGAGCTGCTTATTTTCGTTCAAGTAAAAATGTTAACAAAGAAACAACCTTTAAATATCGTGTCAGTAAAATAAAGCATCAAATTGGTGCGCTGCCAAAGGCCTCCCAGACTAGTGCAACAGCTGTATATTTTCATTTCCGGTAGTTTGTGGCAAAGTCGAGGAATGGCTGTTTCTAGTATGAAGGAAGAAAGATTCATGATCCCTTTATTCTACTCAGCAAACCCGCTGATTTGAACGGCAAGGCGGAGCTCCACACGCTGTAGCGTGTAAGACTGTAAGTATGCAAATATTTTATTAAGAAGTCACCAGATCGTCTTGACATGATCCGCTGACAACGGGAAAGTAAACACCGCTCTGTTCTCTGTTGGTTTTGCTGCAGTCAGAAATTACTGTGCGTGCAGCAAATGGCTGTCACCTTCATGAGTTTACATGATTAAAGAGCGCAAAAAAATAAACACGGCATAAAAAAATTAATTAGTCGTTTGAGTTAAAGAGGAAAGTTGGTTCAGCAGTATACTAATAGTAAAAGTATCTTTATTTATAAGTTGGAGGATTTGAGTGCTATGATGGTATGGGCGCAATTAAAAAAAATAGAAGCGGGGGAAAGCGGAAGGCATACGGGGGAAATTGGGAGGGGTTGCAGATGCCATGGCCCCGCATCAGTGAGCTTAAACCGGTTTTCCGAGATGCATGGAAGCGAGCAGCGTGCGATGCCATGCATGTCCTCGAGTAGCGCCATTTGTACGTATTGCGTTGTCGTCTGTCCTTCTCGCAACATTTCGGATGACATGGTCACGTAGATACGCGTAGATGTGCACATCTTAAGTTCTCGTTTGACAATTGCGTCGTAAGTATTTGCGTACTTCAATTGAGGTTAAGGGTCCCGAGTGTTGTCAAAGTAAACGTCTTGTGGCAAATTGTTGACAGCCACTCAAAGGAATGCCCTAAATGCCATTCAAACAGCGGCAGCTGGGAGGAAAAATAACAGCATGACGACGAAGACGAAGCGATGATGACGATAGTGACGATGAACATAGTGACGAAAAGAACAGTGGCGTTGGCGTTCGACCGCACGGCGACGATGACTCTACCGACAACGACAGGAAGGCGATGACGGCCTGACAGCCAGCATGTCGGCGTGCTGTGATAGAAACCTCGGTAGAGGCAAATCAGGCTTTGCTCTCTGTCGACCCAAAGAGACATGATGATGATGATGATGATGATGATGATGATGATGATGATGATGATGATGATGATGATGATGATGATGATGATGATGATGATCGCGAATATACCTGCGACTGGCACCATAAAACTTGGCTGAAGTATTTTTATCAGCTATCGTTCTAATGGAATATCTCTAAAATATTGGAATGTTAGTCTCCTTGCGTAAACGTTTACTTGACATTTGGTGTATCACATTTCACGTCTTTTTTCTGTTGCTTTTTTTATTTATGCACGCTTTTACACTCCCTTTTTTTCTATTTTGTAACAAGCTTTCCCGCTTTGAGAAACGAACTTCTTCCATCGAACTACCGTGGCTGCAGTGCCATATGGACAAATTGAATCACTGCCTTTTCGTGGGCGAGCGCCCAGAGTGCGGATGAAGCACACGTGGACGTAGATCTTTAGCCATTTTTAAATGAACAATAAAAGAGAAATTTTAAAAATGAAGCAGAAGCACGTCCTCCTTGCAGACTTCAAAAGAGCTGCGCTGAGTTCGACTAAACGAAGACCAGATTTTCGAAAGCAAAACCGGCATCCACCCACATTCATTGCGCCAACTGAATTAAGCGCTTTCCGAATCGCCCTGAGACAAAGGAGATTATTGCGCGATAGAACCGGGAGCTATCGTCTTGCGCCCAACTCTCTGTCCTGAGAGCTCGGAGAAATGGGCTTCTCCGCATAACCGGATCGGCCATGCTGCGCTCAGCAACCTCGGGATTGCGGGGAGAAAAAAAAAAAGAAGGCAAGTGCAGGAGTCGCAAGATTTTGTTTCCTGTGTCCTCAGGAAGAGCCCCTTTACTTCTGAGCTCGCTTTCTCGGATGTTCCAGATCAAACGGTGAAGAAGGCGCAGTATAATAGATACGAAATGGCGCAAAGAACGGAAACAAAAAACACCTTCAGGCGGACAGATTAGAGCGCCTTATTAGCGGAACTGTTTGCGCAGCGTCCGCTTCGTCATTACGCGCTGCGCTGATTTCATTTGCATGCGCTCCCAGCCGCCCAAGGTTCTTCCTTCATCTGTTTCCGAATAATTCCCCGAGTCATGACAAAGAAGAAAAGGCAGCGACTCGCAGCTTACGGGCAGCCGCACAAGTTGTATGCAGTACGCTGAATGGTTGTCGTAGAAAGAGAAGTGAAGATAGAAAGGAGGTTGTTATGAAGCTGCATTAAGGTGTATTCATGCCGCTTATTTTTGCGAAGAGGTAAAAATGGTGTCTTAGTTTAGTTTGTGCTTTAGCTTCTCCACCCGGGAGAACCTTATCTTTTTTACGAGTTCAAGCAAAATGTCAAGCCAAAATGGACCTATTCGTTCAGCGTGGCCGACACGATCACGATCGCCTGCATATCTGGCTTGACTGTACGGAACAAAATTGTACAGCCGTTGGAAGAAAGACACAGGTTCACGAAAGCAGTACTACACCTCGCAGAGTTGAAAGCTCTTATTCGACATGTGATTTCGTAGCTTAGTCTACGGTAGGTTCTTCAGATTATTACAGCGAAGCTGTTAAGGGCTAGGTTCCAGGAGATCGCGTCCGTAGACCGACCGGCGTGTACAACAATTTCGGCTCTATACTCCATCTAACAAGGTGGTTGCAACACTGCCCAAGGTACGAGGCGTACACAGGGAATACACTAAAGAGCTTTATTCTTGCTCACTACATGATACGGTACAGCGATACGTGACATGTTAAGATCTTTGCGCATGCACGTCGTATACCGAAAATTACTGTGGCATTTAGCGCTGGTAACCGTAATAGACACCCTAACCATGGCAACATGGCAGCGCCCATACAACGCCGACCACTCGCTTCAATCCGAATTCGTGCTTATTACTGGCTCTTCGCCCAGTCAGCAACAAACAAGCAGCAGAATCCATCATCGCTAAGTCTCATTTCAAGCTGAGGTCAAATCATTAGGTAGGTTTTGTCGTAATTATTGAGAACGGCTGTTTGTTTTCACGCTACTAGGACTATAGACACGGCACCGAGCCGTAAAACTGGTTTCATTTCTAGTTAGCAGATGGCACCACAACATTAGCATCAGGGATGCGTTGACGATGCGGAACGCTATAAAAGCCTAACTGTTCAATGCAATCATTAATTTACTACCCTGATCTACCATGCTACGGATGACGGTAGCGAGCAAACTCCAAGTCGACGCCGAGCAGCTGCTGTGGCACGGGTGAACATTTGTAAGGGCATTCGCCTGTACTTCTTGCTAAGGAGGCTGCAAGGTAACTGCAGGGACAACGTGCAGGTAAAGCGAAGCCCTGCTGTCGCATGCATGTAAACGCAGCTTATGGTAACTGCATCAAACCCTTTTTTTTAAGCGAAAGCTTTACTAAGAACGTCGAGCCGAGTTTCGCTGTCGCCAGCAATTTGACCTTCATTTGACCGCAGCTGCGCCGTAGCCTTGGCAACGCATCACGTGACTCGCCGCACGCCTGGCTCGGAGCGCCGCGCTCGCCTACAAATAAAAATGTCACAGTTTCGCCCTAAGGGCGAATCAATGAATGCGATAGCAACACAGCAATGTCATACGAAGTAAGGTGAGCGGCCTTGGTAGCAATATGAATTGTAGTAAACATGAGCTGATTAAGTAAGCAGGTGTGCTGCGGCGTAAGTAGACCGACATGAAGAGAGACTCGATGACCACGAGAAGTCGCGTGTGAAACGGTGGTGTTGATGAGAAGCGCTTACCGTGGGCAGCGCGTGCGAAGGGACACACCTGTAGTGCTGCACTGCCGATCTGGGCAGCATTGCATGTGTAGCGTGCGTTGGAAAATGTGGCCCGACTATTACTAACTGAATGAACAAGCGTGGTGTGAGCGCGCACAAACAAACATGAATAGATCACACTGAACGACTGCAGCCAACGACTGTCAAAACGCTGGCAGCGGGCGAAGGTACGTGCGGTCTATTGCTTCAACGGAAACTGAGCGACGAATGCACGGCGCATAAAGGTCAGAGCCGTGTGGAGATAAGAGACGGTGCGGTAGAACGAACGACGAGCGCGGTTGTTGGCAGCGTAGAAGTGTGCGCCCCCCCCCCCCCCCTCCCGCTCCCTCCGGCGCTGGCTTCCCGCTTCCTTGCGTGCGCGTGGGAGAGATAAGAGACTGTTCGGACGAGCGACGAGCGCGGTTGTTGGCAGAGAAGTGCCCCCCCCCCCCCCCCTGCTCCCTCCGGCGCTGGCTTTCCGCTTCCTTGCTTGCGCGTGGGAGATTGAGTGCGTTCGCTCTCCGTGATAGCGCGCGTCCCCGCACGCTTCCGCTGGGGCATACGGCGCGCGGCGAAGATTTTATCTATACGGAACCTCACGGCGACGGCAGAAATCCGGTTGAAGTGTCCATATAATTGCTATCGCAATAAAAAAGAAGAAATAGTCAGTGCGAGCTTGTGACTCGCCGCGCCGAGCTCCGCCGCTGCCGCCGGCTTGGCGCATGCACACTCCGCAGCTGGGTCGCCGCCTGACATCACTCACCGCGCGCCTGGCTAAGAGGAGCGTCGCGCTCGCCTACAAAACAAAAATAGTCAGTGCGAGCTTGCCCATGGATGAGAGCGAGGCAGGGCCGTCTTCTCTGAGCGTTGCGTGGGAGCAGTAGGCTTTAAGCCGTCGTCGCCAAGCGGCGTCTGGCCACCCCGCGGATATCCTCCGGTGTACTGCTTCACTGGAGAGGGCCCGGAATGCCAAGTATGCGAAGCTAGCATCGGAGACTGAGGAAGAGCGAGTCGTTCGGCTCGCAAAACGCCGGAAGCGGGACCACACTCGTAGACAAAGGCAGGCTATGGACGAAAAAAAAAGGGGAAAAAAACAAGCTTTCGCTTTGCATATCCAGGGTTAGCTGAGCTAAGCTGCAAAAAAAAAAATTCTCCGTCATTCCAAAACAACGCAGCATGAAACAGGATGGCAAGCAGACGCTGAGCAGACGACGCGGAGCGGATGAGCACATCTCGAGGGGCATGCGGCCTTCCCATTGGCTAAGAATTCGTGTAGCTTCAACAGTGCTGCAACCAGCTTGTGAGATGGAGTATATGTGCGTGGTGGTTTCGCGCCAGTTTTTCCTTAGCACAGGTGTCAAAACATCAATAACATCACATGCTCGTCAGTTTCGTCGCGATTAACGATAATAAAATCACCTGTGGCACATACCCGCGTTGGATATGTGGGTATGAGCCACCATGAGCAGGAGCGGGAGAGATCTCGCAGGAACCTGACGCTGCCGTGCAGTGTGCCGCGGCTATGAACCATGTGGCTCATACGCTATTCTATGGCAATGGGGCGGACTTGGCGCAGCAAACGCACTACTTGGCCATCGCGCCGGGCGAAAGCAGGATGCCTGTGTCCTTGCTCTTTGACGAACATGCCGAAGACGCTCAATATAATCAATCGTGATAATATATAAATTCACTATTGCAATATTCACTACAGCTGACCCACCATAGTCACAGCTTCGCTGGCCGACATCTTCACAGTGGCGGAAGGGCTCTGAATTTTCAGTGTTAACGACAAAAACAACTGAGGCCCCCTTATCGAGAACACCAAATAGTATACCTGGTCGTGTACGTTGAAAGTGCAGAAGCAGTTAAGCGTATCGTAATAAAATGACGCCAGAGTATAAGCAAGGGCTGTACAACACCAAATTCGAGCAAATTCTAAATGAGCGTTAGTCCACGGTGTTTGTCGAGTATTTCGTTCGAATTTCCGCAACACGCCGTGGTGGCTTAGTGTCTGTGACGTTGTGCTGCTAAGCTCGAGGGCGCAGAATCAAATCTCGCCTGCAGGATCGAATCCCGGCCGTGGCAGCCGCATTTCGACTTCGACAAACTTGGACAAACCGTGCAATGGGTACCCGTTAAAGAACCCCAAGTGGTCGATATTAATCCGGAGTCACCTTATAGATCGGGCCCCATAATCATATCGTGGTTTTGGCATGGAGAACCGCAGGATTTATTCTTTTTTAATTTCCGCAGCAGTTTACCGACCACCTCCGTACAATTATGCAGATTTTAGTTGCTTCGTAGAATATTGCTGTAACGCGAATGCCTACCTTAGATATAAGCTTGAACTTTCACTCCAACCACACTTAACCGTCTAATCTACGCTTCTCGTTATCGTCGCGGTAATTTTTTTTTAATATTCGCAGGCGACGCAAGTTGAGACGGGGAATCTAAGTTGGTTTAGTCGGCTTAGTTATGCATGAGTTCTCAAAACCGAGTGCACTAGGCTGATAACTTCCGACTGAGAGCTAGAGGAGCCACTAAAACCGCGGATATTCTCCGTATCTCTCGCTACAGTAAATCTTTTATTTATTTTTTTTTTGTCCATGCCACAGTTCCGGAAAAGTGTTTGTTAACCAATGCTTCGTATATTGAAGCACTCTCTCTGGGCTGGAGCTTTCCTGTAGGGAGACGAGGATTCTTTTGTCATTGGTGAAAACAGCGGCTCCTCCCTGCGAAGCTGACGTCATGCAGACGTCATTTAAAGCCATCCATTGAAAAGGCAGCTCTTGTGCTTCATATACGAACGTTCCCATCCTACGACCTCTTTCAGGTATTACGGCCGCCTGGCTGGATTGCGGTGCCCACTGTCAAGTTTCTCGAAGCGAGCTTCCCCGATCCGGTGCAGAAAAACTAGCGCGAGACTGAAAAAAAAATATAGATGCAGAGTGTGAGAACACGAGTGGAAAGTCCTTCCATTTGCAGGGTTTTCTACTACAGGACCCGTATTCACAATAAAGAAAACGCTCTTACGGTATAATTGTTCGTAATAGTGGATGTCAGCCAATCATGATGTTGGAAACATAATTCTCGAAGGCGGCTGGCCATTAATAAAAACACTTACGAGCGAAAAACTTACTGAATTCAGCCCCAGATAACCATGAGTGAAAAGATAAAAACGAAGTGAGATAAAAAGCGAGATATTAAGGATGTTAAGTACACTTCAACCTTTATCAAAGACGGCCCCAGTAATTTGAAGTTAGGCTGCATCAAGCAGTCGACGTAATCTAAAGAGCAAATTACACATATGCTTCACTGCAGGGCATTTAAACCATGCCGAGGTAAACACGATGTCACGGGCGTATAGAGCAGCGGCTTATGTTAAGCTGATGCGCGTTTGGTGCACTCGACGCTGTGGCATGTGCCACTGCGTATGCAATCGTGGATTCGATTCTGAACCGTGGCGGCCGCATTGTGATTACGGCGCAACGCAATTAATTAAACAATATGCGCATTCAATGCACATGTTCGAATCTACGTGAAACGAAGCTGCAGTAAAGCTATAGTGAAGTGGCTAATGAAATACTATATAACCAAACGCAATGCGTACCATTCTATTTATTATTGCGATAGCAATTATATGGACACTTCAACCGGATTTCTGCCGTCGCCGTCGCCATGAGGTTCCCTATAGATAAAATCTTCGCCGCGCGCCGTATGCCCGAGCGGAAGCGTGCGGGGACGCGCGCTATCACGGAGAGCGAACGAACTCAATCTCCCACGCGCAAGCAAGGAAGCGGGAAGCCAGCGCCGGAGGGAGGGAGGGGGGGGGGGGGGCGCACTTCCTCTCTGCCAACAACCGCGCTCGTCGCTGGCTCGCACCGTCGCTTATCTCCACACGGCTCTGACCTTTATGCGCCGTGCATTCGCCGCTCAGTTTCCGTTGAAGCGATAGACCGCACGTACCTTCGCCCGTTGGTGCGGCGTATGCGCTTGCTGCCAGCGTTTTGACAGTCGTTGTCTGCAGTCATTCAGTGTGATCTAAATTACTTCCTCTCTGCCAACAACCGCGCTCGTCGCTCGCTCGCACCGTCGCTTATCTCCACATGGCTCTGACCTTTATGCGCCGTGCATTCGCCGCTCAGTTTCCGTTGAAGCGATAGACCGCACGTACCTTCGCCCGTTGGTGCGGCGTATGCGCTTGCTGCCAGCGTTTTGACAGTCGTTGTCTGCAGTCATTCAGTGTGATCTATTCATGTTTGTTTGTGCGCGCTCACACCACGCTTGTTCAATCAGTTAGTAATAGTCGGGCCACATTTTCCAACGCACGCTACACATGCAATGCTGCCCGGGTCGGCAGTGCAGCGCTACAGTTGTGTCCCTTCGCACGCGCTGCCCACGGGAAGCGCTTCTCATCAACACCACCGTTTCACACGCACCTTCTCGTGGTCATCGAGTCTCTCTTCATGTCGGTCTACTTACACCGCAGCACACCTGCTTACATAATCAGCTCATGTTTACCATAATTCATATTGCTACCAAAGCCGCTCACCTTACTTCGTATGACATTGCTGTGTTGCTATCGCAATCATTGCTTCGCCCTTAGGGCGAAACTGTGACATTTTTTTTCTTCCTTTACAACGTGTATTCTCGCGCAACGTTTGGGCATTAAGCAATCCACAAGCCTATGCCGTAATACAAGCACCAAAGACAATAAAAGGCATCGGTTTGTTTTACTCTTAGTCTTCTGGGGTTTTACGGGCCAAAACCAGTCCTGAATATGAGGCACTACGTAGTGGAGGGGGTTCTTTAACGTGCACTGAAACGCAAGCACACGGGCATTTTTGCATTTCGCCTCCTTCAAAATGCGGCCGCCGCAGCCGGGATTCGCTCCCGCGACCTCGTGCTCAGCAACGCAACGTTGGTGTACATAGATTGCGGTACACATTGAAGAAGTCGAAGTGGTATGAACTGAATGGGAGCCCTCCACTGTATGACACAGCTCATTGGCCAGATTATTTTAACGGTAAACCTTCGCAGTTAGTCACGATCGATCAACGAGTGAATCAATCGATCTATTCATAAATCAATCAAAAATCCAAGCAAACCAAGTAAGCAAGCAAGCAGTCCACCGTCTACTTCGGTGAGCGCGCTTGCAGAGATTGCCCAATGATTCTAACCTCTTCTACTTGGTTTCGCGTAATGCAGACGTGGGTATATTAAGCTTCCTTTTAATGCCGGGACATTTAAATGAGATAAAGCTGACGTTGATTGAAGCAGTGCGCTGACATTTCGTTCCGAAAACGACGGCTTACACACTAATCTTCCACGCAGACTATAGATTATTCCGATAGAAACCTGAGCGGTTGCATCCATTAAGGTACACAATGGTCGGCGCTTAATGCTGATATGCAAACGCTTTAGGAAGCTTACGTAACACGCGAGATGGTACGCTTCTCAAGTCGAAAAACGTTCAGTGAATGGAGGGGGGGGGGGGTAATATGAAAGAATATTTTACATTTGATGATTGTTAGCGCTTTCCTTACAAGCCCAGCAAGCACCACATGACTATTCTTGAATATCCTCACCGTAAACTCGAACAAATATGCATGCGAAACAAAAATATTTTCCTGCGGGTTCAGAAAGTCCCGTTGTAAAGGGTTCATTAAAGCTCAAGAAAGTGAAAGCATGACTGAAATCTGAACCGCCATCAATCTATGATAATCAAAGGATCGCGGCAAAAAACCGCTTGCTGACTCAGAATTCACGAAAGCCTCATACGCGTTTCTTAAACTTTAACTCTTCAGTGCCGTTGACTGACTCGGCGTTGCGTACATGGTGAATATGTCTTTTGTCATGCCTTCAGTACCATTTCTCACATGAGGCTTTCTTAATTCATTGCGTAATTGCGCTATAGTTAAAATATATTGTCTGCGACTGCGTGCGGTAAAGCAAGCGGCATGCAGCGTCATGATGTTTCTTTATTTTATTTATTTATACAATACTGCAGCCCTTGGTGTTTCCCAAGCAGGATGTGTTAGATAATATGCTTGACATTTGACTATGGGCTCGGTGCGTGATATAAAGGCTTTGCTAGACCCCCAGAACATCAGTACCTTGTCGATTGTTTATTAAAGGAACGCAATTCTTGGAAAATTTCTGTTCCCAACACGCTGTCACCGTAATAGCCATTATTAAGCGCGCGAATTTCCACATTTATTTCGCTTACAATTAATATATTAAGCGGAATTTACTTCGGCAGATGTAGGGCTTCAAATTCAGCAAAAAAATAATCACAACATCAAATGCTTCTACGCCGTAGAGCGCACGAGAATGCGAAAATGTGCAATTTCATTACGTTTATACAGATAAGAGAGACAGGGAAACATTTGTTTGTAGAAATTCTCTGTTATAATCATTCTGCTGTACTCTCTTATCTGTGGGGTCACAGATAAGAGGGTTGGCATAATTATTCCTTGCTATATTTCGGCAGCGCTTAGTGCCATACGTGCACATCCTGAAGCCGTCGTTCAGTAGGACGTCCTGCCGGTGGCTTCGGAGTCTCCTTTGCTATCCTGCAGCTGCTGCAGGATGTAGAAATCGAAAGTCTAATGGCGGCAGTGATGCAGCGAAGTTCACGCTGGCGTCAGTTCCAAAAACGAGGGGGGCTTTAAGGGAGGGGGAGGGGCCTGGAAAGGGGGCTACTTGGTTCGTTACGCGTCGCTTGAGACCCACGACATCTTCGCTTAAGCGAGCGCTTTTTGTAATTCGCAAACTCAATTAGGGTAACGTCTCTTCTTCCCAATATACGCGCTCTTCTGTCAGCTCCACCAGTTCGTTACCTTCTTTTACTCTTTCTAATTCCTTGTGACAACACTTCAGGAATGCAAATGAGAGGACTTTCACGGCGCTGACTGTAGTTTCTGCGTTTCTTCTTGACGTTTGCCTTAATTTCAATAATCTTAAACGTACATAATTTTTTTTGCGTAAGCAGTGGTACGTTTGTCTTTAGCAATCGTGAATATGTTAAGTGGTATATAGAGAAAGAAACAAAAATGTACGTGGCAAAGTAGCAGGGGATATTTTCATTCTTGGTTTCGTGCACCCGCTCAACTTTTGCACAATACAAAATTAAATAGCGTGACGTCGTAATTCCTTCCACAAATATCGAGAAATTGCTGCGTGATACATAGAGTAAACAGCAACTATCCACGCGCAACAGAGCCTTTTGAATAGCACATCTTCAATTTTAGAGGGTGGGGAGGGCATCCTCGCCTTGTTTGAGAGTTTCCGTATGAAGCAATTCTGATTGATTGAGTGATTGATTGATTGATTGATTGATTTGTTTGTTTGTTTGTTTGTTTGTTTGTTTGTTTGTTTGTTTGTTTGTTTGTTTGTTTGTTTGTTTGTTTGTTTGTTTGTTTGTTTGTTTGTTTGTTTGTTTGTTTGTTTACTGGGTCAAAACATCAATTGGGTTACGAGAGGTGCCATATTGGAGAGCTTTGGAATAATTCTGATACCTGCAGTTTTTTGACGTGCAAATAAATCTTAATAGGTGACTGTTCATGCCCTCCGCCCCATCAGAATGACATTGCCATAGCCGTCAGTCAGTCAGTTGCAAAAAGGCAAGTATCTACCTGCGCTTGTTTTTATTTTCGCTAAGGAGCGGCAACTGGTCCTGGTCTAAACCTCGCCATGCCAACGTCTATCTGTGCCTAGATGTTGCCTTGGCACGCGCATACTATGTATTTTACGTAAAATACTATACGTATTTACATTCAATACTATGTATTGAACGTAAAACGTTCAATATTTATCTTTGAGGTTTACTACGTCTTTATATCTTAAACATATGTGAGGACTAACTTAATGCTTCTGTAGGCAACGCGTGTCTGCACAGTGGATATAATGTCCCAGATGAGCTACGTTGAGACCGTACAAGATTTATTAGCGGAGGCTCATTTCAACTCTACGTGTTTGCAAATCTTGCTGTTATGTGTGCAGCACATAACAGCAAGTTTCTTAGAGCTTTTGTTATAACTAGATTGCTCTAGACACGACTTGCATGTGTAACGGGAGCAGAAAGAAATTATTTCAAGTACTTTTGCGAAATGCAGAAATAACGCCCAGCTAATGGGAGTGAGTACTTCACTAAGGGGTGACAGTCAGACCATCGCCTATATTTCTATAGAAGTGTGCCTTGCAGGCATAAGTCTTTGCTCTCTTCTTGCCCCCCCTCGGTCCCCCTTTTTTTTTTCTTTAAGCTAGAACACAACAGATACAGGAAGGAGTCACTTGAGTAGGTATAGTAACCCAAGCTGTAGGCTGAAAAACAGTTCTTATAAAAAAAAAGGAACTGGTACTTCAATAATGCTCGTGCTCCCTGATCAAATGTGCCCTTATTCAGCCGCGCAAGCCACGGCGTACTTCTGGTAGCGACGAATTTGGCTTAATAGAGCTGACAGAGGCCTTCGGCAAACAACGAGGGTGAGTGGTGGAAGGGACGGAAGTGGACCCAGCGTGTGTGTGTGTTTTCCTTCGCTCTGGTCCAAGCAACAGCGTGCGAGGTGCGGCGAGGCAGCGTGGGCCCTGAGACACGGAGGACACGGACGTGTTTGTCGTGCGATCTCTCCAAGCGCGAGCATTCTAGCCTCAGTTGCGTGCAGTGCGGCCCCTGAACTTTCGAACGAAGTAGGCATTACAGGCTGACAATTCAATGCATGTATTCCTCACGCGCCGCAGCCGATTGGCGGATGCTCTTACGTGATCCACAAAGGTTTACACCCCACAACATTTATAATTGTGCAATGTTTCGTCGCCTGTAACTATCGTACACACACACAAAGGCAACGCGTGCAACGTTTGGATCAAATAACGATAAACATTTTGAATAAACTAGGGAGGAACTTCATTCTACAGCTAGTTAAGATGCGTCGGTTCTAGTTAACTACCCGCCACGACACATGAAGCTGCGCGGGCCGCTTCTCAGTCAGTATTGCCATAAGGAGTCGTTTGGAACAAGGTTTAGAAAACAACTTGATAACCACTGGCCATTTTATGGTTATCTGGTTTAGCATATACGCGTATTTACCATTAATCTCGGCGTAGAGTGTGAGTTTGCTTTCACGCTTTCGCTCTGGCATTAATGTGCAAATATCCAACGAGGCAGCGCTTGTTGAGTCTTTAAAAATGCAAATCTTGAGAAACTCTCATTGTCGTATACGATCACGTATGAGTTTCTTGGTGATTGCGCCATTCCCAAAATGCCCTGCATTGATATAGCTCCAAATGTCGCAGTTGCGAATTACGACGCCTTTGTTAAAATACGGTCATAAAGTTATTTTTTTTTTTTGGGGGGGGGGGGGGGCGAAATAGAAGCTTCGCGTAAGCAAAACATACACACACACGCACGCACACACACACACGCACACACACACGCACGCACGCACGCACGCACAATAAGAGTTTCCTCTTCAACAATTTCCTCATATATACGAGGGCATCCGGCTACCCTTCACTGAAATTCAATCAGCGAGTAAAATGCGAGCATAAACATTTTCTTTTCACCTAGGTGAGCCAGCCAGGACGATCGTCTACTAGGCTGCACCAGCGGGCATACGATGAAGCTGTGTCAGTGCATTCGTACAAACTGAGCGACAGAACGGGACATAAGGTAACAAAAGGAAACAGACGAGCACGTTTTGTAAAACGTACAGCCTTGTGTCCCGTCTTGTACCAAATCCCTTCAGCTATCTTGATCAGATGACAGGTCATGGTCTTGTACCCTACGTTCAACAACCATCGTGGTCTTGTGCCCGTATACGCATCTCTCTCTTTCTTACTTTCAACAGCGTTTGTTCTGTGGCGTGCTGCGTACAAGGGCGACATTTTCTGCCGCCTGGTGCCACCGCCAACCATGGCGGGCGACAATGAATCTGAAGGCTCAAGCTTTTTTGCGCGAAACGCTACGGATGATGAACTGCTTCTATTCGGGACTCGTGAAAGGTGGCGGCAAGCTGTGCGCATAACTATACACCTCCGCTTCGATGTGTCTATTCGCGGTTTCTCTTGCGCGGACTAGCTATTATGAAAACGGAGCAGTTCACCTCGGCGCAATACTCGGCAAGTCGATTTACGCGCTTCCAGGTCTGGCGGTACTGCGCGGAACTTAGTGAGCTGAAGCCGTGGCATACTGGGCACACGCCACCGGGAAGTACGCGGGTCCGGGGCGTCTTGTGTGGCCTTCGCATTACGACCTGTGGGTTCAATTTGCCGACCCGCATGTTTGCCTGCTGAGCAAGCTGAAGAATAGCACGAATCGGCATACTCTTGACGACTCCACCGCGCCTTACGTTGCTGTCGGCCCGAGTGCAGAACTCGACGGCGCACAGCGGAGACGTCGGGGCATGTGTATACATGCGCCGAAAATCATTATGGTGTTCTCGTTTGCGGAACGCACGAATACCAGAGAGGAGAGCGATATCGATGTTATTGAAGAGAGCCATTGTAATATGTATAGAAGCCCGTCTCAGTGTATAGCAGCCGGCGAGTACAACGCTCATCACTCTGCTGGCTGGTATTCACCTACTACAAGTACACCAACGACGGCATACACTTAAGAAAGTACTGCTTCGTATACAGCAGTTAAATGTACCGCGACTTCTTCCTCGCTTGCCATCAACATCATCATCATCATTTCCGCTAGTTGTTGATTACAGGAAACCTTCATGTCTTTTGTTTATCCCGACACCTCTCGGTCGTTTCTCCACCCCGAATCGTGCAACCCGACCACAGTGGCTCGCAAAAGTTGCGGCTTCAGACGCACGAGATGACGCCACTTGTGACGACGCCATTATGAACTCTGGTTGTTAGGCCGGAGAAAAGGTGGCAAGCCGCCTGAGCGGTTAGGCACCATTACTCTTCAAGGCGCTACGAGCTACTCCCGCGTTTCTTCACTTTTTAGGCGCTAACTTGCACGTACAAAACTAATTAACGCCAATGAGGCCGCTTCGTGGTCCGGCCGCTGCAAGAAGGAAAGAAAATGAGGCCTATGTTTTATTCATCGTCGTGTCTCCTTGGCGGCATCACCGGCGCTGATGATTGAACGTGTCTAGCACACCACACACACGCTCCCTGCGACCGGCCCATCGGCCAGCAGGCCGACTGAGAGGGAGTCTGGGTGGAGCCGGCCACTTGCTCATTAGGATAATTATCAATCACCAATTAGCGCTCCTTTCAAGTGGCCCAACGTGTACTCGTGGCTGGAGCCGGACGGCGCTCTTCAAGTATGCAGTATTGAAGGAGAGCTCGCGGCAGGGCGTTCTGCCGAAGATCACTAACTGGAGGAGTAGAGCGATCTCCATGGCGTCGTGGTCTGCTGCATCCAGCCGTAGAACAGCCACTGCACTGTCTTATCCGTCGTTATCGGCCCAAGAAGGTACGACGCCCTCTGCAAGTAAAGAACAAGCGCTGTATAAATGCACGGGCAATGTGGAGATACTTGAAAGCTGCCATGCAAAGTTGAGTTAGACCTGACTGTGAAGCAAATGAGAGCTCCCTTTTGAAAACGGTTCAAAAGCTATGGAAATATCTCTATTAAAAATACAGTATTGAAAACAGAGTGTAGAGGGTAAGTATTTAATTTTACAGGCTGCTAACAAATATTTTATAGATAGAGCTGAATGTTTCCATAAATTGTCCAAGTAAATGTTGTCAACAAGGCTTTTCATCGGTGTCGTTTGTCTTGTGACCGTTGAACTGGCTGGCTGGTTGGTTGATTGACTGATTGATTAATTGATTGATTGATTGCTAATGTTCCACATTCCAATTCAGCATGCAGACTATAAGAGACGCCCTGGTAGAGGGCTTCGGAAGTGGAGTTCTTTAACGTGCACTCAAAGAACGGTACAGTAGCGCTTTTCATTCCACTCCTTATCAAAATGAGCCCGCCCGGCGGGGTATTGAACATTCGACCTCGTGCTTAGCAGCACATGAAGTCATAGTGACTGAGTCACCGTGGCGGGTGTTGAGTTCAATAATTGTTAGGGCAACAATATCCTCCTGTTCAATCATCATCATCATCATCATCATCATCATCATCATCATATCAGCCTATATTTTATGTCCACTGCAGGACGAAGGCACCTGGACGAAGAACTCTGCGATCTCCAATTACCCCTGTCTTGCGCTAGCAGATTCCAACTTGCGCCTGCAAATTTCCTAACTTCATCATCCCATCTGGTTTTCTGCCGACCTCGACTGCGCTTCTCTTCTCTTGGTATCCATTCTGTAACCCTAATGGTCCACCGATTATCCATGCTACGCATTACATGGCCTGTCCAGCTCCATTTCTTCCGCTTAATGTCAACTAGAATATCGGCTATCCCCGTTTGTTCTCTGATCCACACCGCTCTCTTCCTGTCTCTTAACCTTAGTCCTAAGATTTTTCGTTCCATCGCTCTTTGTGCGGTCCTTAACTTGTTCTCGAGCTTCTTTGTTAACCTCCAAGTTTCTGCCCCATATGTTAGCACCGGTAGAATGCAATGATTGTACACTTTTCTTTTCAACGACAGTGGTAAGCTCCCAGTCAGGATTTGACAATGCCTGCCGTATGCACTCCAACCCAATTTTATTCTTCTGTAAATTCTCCTGTTCAATAGGTAGTCATATAACTATAAAATTACCGACAACTTCAGCACTTTGGAATGGCGGGAGAAAGCGAGTGAGCTGCTGATATTAGTGAAAACCTTAGAGACGTGATCCTGGTGGCAATAGGCCCGTCATATGAGGAGCAAAAAAATTCCCCATCCGATTCCAGACCAACTTGCTCAATATCCGTGAGTGCCCTGGAGCCTGTACTCTATGCTTACTGTGAGGAAATCACCAGCTCATCTCTTCACAACGTCGTGCATACTGCCAACTATGCTGCGTCTCCGCTTAACCGCTGTAATACTTACGTGCGCTTATTATGTTCGTTCCTTCAGTTACAGATAATCCTAGTTCTGTTATTGCGTTCTTGTATAATCACTCTTACCTAGTTACGTTTGTGCCATTCATGTATTTCCTCACAAAAAAAAAAACCTGGAGCACAGGAGCCTGGGATGTATCTTAATTAATTTGTTTTTAATAATAATAATTATTATATTATTATTATTATTAAGTTATTTATATTAATGAAGATATTATAATTAAACAGCTGCTACCACGCCCATAATCATCGTGCTCTTTCGGTCGGACTCTCATCGCGGGCACCTGGCGATGCAGCATTCCTAGTCGAGCACCCTGCTTTCAAAGCAAACATTCTTTCTTTTTTCATCAACGTTAGGGCCATCTGTATTGCTCGAAGAGAGCAATCAGGGTATTGCTTGATATTCAACAACGGAAAACTCTTGCCATCTCGACGGCAGAGCGCCGCGCGCTCGGCCTCACGTAGCGTCGAGCGCAGCGCAAGTTTGCCTTGGCTACGGTTCAGTTCGCCGAGTGTCGATTAATTACGGCCACCGCTGCGGTCGGTCAAGCCGGGACTCGCTCGCTCTGGCCTTCGGATAAGGTATCTCTGTAGCCGCCGCATGGCTTCGCTGCGGTGGTGGCGCTCGACACACGATGCAACCGGCCTCTGCAACTGCGCCCGTGAAAGAAAACATAACGCTATAATGTGGCCGTTGCGGTTACGGTATCGTGGGTAAACAAGGAAAAGTAATTAATGGACACTGTGGCAGTATTCGGAAGAGCTTGTGTATTTAGGTCTGCAAACATCTGTTATGGTGTCCTCGTGCCCTGTATAGAGCGTTGTATAGTCAGTCACGCTCGAAGGAGAACGGAAAGCTTGACGGAAAGAGTAAGATGAAGTGAATAGGGGTAAATCTATAGGGATTTTAACAGGGCGAACGTTTGGTTTCTTAACCTACGTACGGGAGAGCGACAAAGCTAAACGCGACAAAAGGATGATAAAAAAGAATTCGCGGGAAGGAAGAAAACACTTAGAAAATGGACGCAGTGCGATCTTTTACCAGTATATGTATCGTGCGTGGTTATATACGTATAGGCTTAAATTTTAAAGCTTGTGGCTCTCAGTTACTATCCACCTTCGCCAGCAGTCCTGTGCTTTCTCGCCTGTAATGTGCGGTGCTCTCGAATGTCACGGCGGTTCTGAGGCGGCGGCGTCCTGAGGCACAGCATGACTTCGCGGGTTCTATTCAAGAGAGTGGTAGTGCATTCCGGTGGTGGCGTACACAAAAATGCGCGTGTACTTCGATTTTTAAAGCGAACCTTTCCTTGGCTTGTGGACTGGGTAGCCTGTGAGCGCTTTATTGCATAGGAATAAGCATTGCGTGATATTAACGTTGGGATTGGTGCAGCACATAAAAATAAACATTACTTGAGATTGCACTCTTCAGAGGATGAAAACAGAGAGAGTGAGAGAGAGAAAGGTAAACGAAAGACAGGGAGGTTAACCAGAGATTATCTCCGATTGGCTACCCTGTACCGGGGGAGTGGTAAAGGGATTCCAACTTGCGCGTTGGATCTGCTAATTTCTTTTTTTTTTTTCATTCCATAATACCGTACCTTAGAACTTCATAAAAAGGCATTGAGTTAAGATGAAAACGTAGTGACAAAAGAAACGTGTCAGAAATTACAGGGAGAGATATTTTTAATCATAATTGGAGTGTTTAGCCATGTGACAGGTTATGCTAACTCAATATATATTAACATTTAGTTCGTCGATCCCCACTACGAGGCCTCATAGCATACGTGCTGCTGTGGGAAGTTGAACACTGTGAGCCAAGCAACGCTCCTACAACGCATTAACTATGGATGCGTTTTGTGAAATTTTCCTTATGGCATCTAAACTGTTGAAAAAGCCCAAGAAAATTAGAATAGGCTGAATTTTCCGTAACGCCTTCACCTTCGCAATCAAAAGAATATACCTTTCTTAAACCACATCGTTTTGTATACGACATTGACAGAACTATCTAACCATAGTGATCGCTCACCAGCCTGGTATTCGCTCGCTGGTTTCCAATAGACCATGGTTCAACAAAAACAAAATAAAGTATTGTTGCTCGTGTTAGGCTCTCTCAAGTTTCACCGGTCAGTAACAATTAGTAACACAAGAATGCCCAAAGAAGACTCATTCATTTCCTATTCTTAAGACTTATAACGTGTATTCAACGTAAGCTGTCGCTTTGGTGCAGTGCAAACGGATCCACTCCTGTGGCGTATTCAGCCTTTTTTTTTTTTAATCCTTCTCCGAGACACGTACTGTTTAAGTGCCCTCCTTTAATTAAGCCTCTCATAGTACTGGCATGCTTCACCCCCGCGGTGCCCATTTGACGGGTTAGATGAGAAGTGCTGAAGGCTGCCGTAGCCCGGTGCTTCCATGCAGTTAACGTTTTTGTCTTGTTTAATCTCGCTTTTCAAATTTTCACTGATAAATAACTCAGCTCCTTCACACGAAAGTTTTAGCGAGTCGTTACGTATTCATGATGAAAGAACAGCGTTATCGACACTAGTTTTCTTTTCCTTGCTATATTTGGCTATTATGTAGCGCATTCATTTTGCGCTGAATATCTGAGTCTCTTTTTGGAATGAAAAAATTCTTACGCTGAATAGAACTGTTCACAAGAGTATAATATGTCAGCCAATCATTGCGTTTGAACATAGTACTGCCGAAAGTGGCCTGCCAATGGTTAACAGCATTTACGAACGAAGAGCTTAGTGAATTCGGTCTACGTATTATTTTTTAGAGCGATAGCTCCACTACTCCAAGTACAAACCAAGAAAACACCTGGTTCCGTAAATGTGACCTTCACGCTCAGCCAAGGTCAAACTGGGACTTAGCCTGCCTAATGCGTTTTGGACACGCGCGTGCCTCGGGGCAACAGCAAAGAATCAATAAAATGATAAAAAAGGTCCTAGGGCCATCATTTTATAAGACGGCTTATATTCCCCTTAAAAAATGACTACCCAGCAATGCATTTGAGTTTTAAATAGAAGCCGACTTTAAGGGGATCAGTGTAAACTTGGTATTTGTAAGCAAGCTTTCCCACATTGTATGTTGCAGTGAAGCCTACTCATAAAGAAAAATGCGATGTGAACGAGGCTTGATAACGCCATCGCGTTCCACTCTTAAAGGCGAAGCTTAAGCGTCCTTTTCTCTTTCTTTTTTTCATGAGCAAGTAAGCATTCCCGAATAAGATGAGAAGAGAGTGAAACGTTACAGAACTAGTGTCGTGCTTCACCAATACTAAGGACCGTGCCCTCCCCGGCCTGCTGGGGCCCTCGCTGTCTATTTTTGATTTCCTTTGGCACGCGCTCCACGTGGGCATTGAGACAACCAGCTGCTGTAGAGGAATCCAATAAATGTAGCCTTCCCGATCGAATCAACAGGACCCATCTAATAACTTTGCTTCCCGGCAGCTAGGTTGCCAGCATTCAAGTAGGCGACTCTACTTCTAACGAGATCGGCGTGGGCCTCACGTTTCATTTATTTCAGTAGCGCCATGATCACAGTGCTCTGAAGCGAAGACAAAAGAGAACAAGAACATGTCGTGGATGAAGAGGAGCTCTCTCTGTTTCTCTCTACAGAAAAAAAAAAAGCAAGCAAAACACAAACCAACAGAAAGCCCAAACAAAAAATACGCTGAACGAGGTTAACAGCATCGATTTCGTTGGTCCTGTTCAATAAGGAGGCTTTCGATCGAGCTGGGCCGTGTTTCTCCAGCCCGTGTAATTGATTATGATGGATTAAGACGGATGCCAGGACAAGGTCTGAATTAAATCCGCGCGCTTCCAGGCAACGCCACCGCGATTGGCCGTCACGGGTTCGCGTATCTGTTCTTCGTTCGGGGAAGGCTCACGGCACCCGCGTCGCCCGGCGGCTCGAAGCGAATCACGCCTGGTGGTTCGGAGTCGTATCGACGTCCAGCTTTGTAATGTTAATGCGGGCTCAGCAACGTGCTCGCATCCTTTTCCCTCCTCTTTTTTTTTTTCTTTCGTTCCACGCGCACCTCGAGCCGACAGAGTGACGTCCCTGAGAGGAATGCATTTATGTGTATACCCGAGATATCGCGTCTGCTCCAGCACGCCCCAGCGTTCGTATATACGAAGGCTGCAGGACGTATACGGAGGCAAGATGGAAATGTCGCACGTGAGGTTTGTGTGTGTGTGCGTGCGCGCGCACGCAGATATGATAAAAAGAAAGGAGCAAGCTGCGTTGTTTCCCCTGACACATTGGGATACCGTCGACGTGCGCGTTGCAAGTGGCCGTTCTGTAATGCGTCACGTCTTCTGTTAGCCCACAAGTGGAACGCAGAAGAGGCGAGGAAGATTCATTTCCGGCATCCAGTACAACAGCCTGAAACGTGTCGCAGATTTGCATGCATGGGCTTAGGAGAGGGAGAACGCTTTCGAAGTTAGGGTTTACGAGTAGTGTTTATTCCACGAAAGTTTGTTCCGTCCTTACAGTGTACCACTCTTGTAGTCGGCGGTGGCTTAACTAGACGAGTCGCTCATTATGTCGACATCTTTTCTCGACGTTTCCTTTACCGTCTGCCGGTCCTGTAGTCGGTGGTGGCTTAACTATGTAAGTCGCTCATAATGTCGACATCATCTCTTAAATGCTAACTTTCATTAAAGGAGTCATGCAGTGCCGCAGGAAATACTGCGGGAGAATGTTTGCGCAAGAAAGTAAAAGAGTGCATTCTCTGAATATTAGAAGTATGTTCGGGTTGAGAGCCCAAACCTGTTATGAAATGTTTGCCCTCGGAACATACATTGTTGAGAAGTCACATATTTTAGAATGTATTCTTGTCAGCCACCTGTGTCTGTCAAGTTGCCACCTAGCGACAACCTTTCGCGAAACGAAACAAGCTCCCCCTGAATTGTGCAATGATAAATTTTAACTTGTTGCTTTAAGAGACAAAAAAAAAGAAGAATCGGGTTGGGCATGGCGGACGGGTTTCTAGTTTTCATTTGTGTATCCCTGTGCGTGTGCAGGACCGAAGGCCACAAGGCCTCGTCTGGTTCAGAACAGTTCAAAACAGCTAAAAATCTGTCTGATTTAATATGTTCAGAAGCAGCGAACAACGCGCCATTCCCAAACCGCTGAGCAAAGAATGCGTGACGATTTATCCGTCTGGTTTTCTTGCTTCCCTCGCCTCTGGAAAGCTTTAAAGGCTTTTACCGAAGCAACAGTCTGTGTGAACAGCTTCGAAAGAACGCGGACTCAGCGACTATTTGTACTTTCTAGCTTCCTGCCAAGACAAACCGAGAGAAATCTCTTATGCAGTTTCCGACCGCATACAGTTTAGGTAGTTATGGTAGCCTAGGCAGATAAGCAGTTTAAGCAGACAGGAACATCCCATTTAGGAAAAGCACAAAAACCAAGTTTTGACACTTTGCTCTGATTAGCCCGACTTGATTAAAAGCTTCGCAAGCAATGCTCCGTGTACCCAAAAATCGTGCGTGAATCAGAATTCTCTCATCTTTAATTTGTTGGTGCAATGAAAGTGCGTATACAAGTCACTGCGTCGTCCCTTCATTGTTTTTATTATGCTGAAATCAAAACTAGGTCATAAAGCAGTTCTTGTGATATGGCTGCATTTCGCGAGTCGCTAAGCGTGCCGTGAACTCATCTTTTTGTCGCTGACCACTTTTTGTGCTCAGCTATATTTCCCATATGACTAGTGATCGTCGCCATAGCAACACAGCAGACATCATCGTATCTTCAATTTTTAGTACATATTTGTCTTGCGAGAGGAGAATCATGGGAGCTGATTGAGGGTGGTTTTAGTGAATTAGCCAAAGTCTCAAGTCATCAGACACTGAAGCAAGAAAAGGTCAGGGAAAATGAACCTCTCCTTCAAGTTCACTTGTCCATCAAAACAAAGAAGGGCTAAATTTTAAGTTCACTTGTCCATCAAAACAAAAAAGGGCTAAATGTAAGTTTGTATTCGTATAGATTATAACGGGAAAGCTCAGCACATGATGATGATGATGATGATGATGATGATGATGATGATGATGATGATGATGATTATGATGATGATGATGTGGGATTATAATTGAGGTCCGGCCAAGGAACGCTACGTGGTCAAGAGTTCCTTTTCCCCACTTTCCTGCACACTAAAAAATTTGTTTACTGCTAAAAAAAAAAATTACCGCCCAAGCACTCCGTACATATGGTTAACCAGCGAAGCTGAAACGTGCGGCCCCTGTTTTTATCACTGGTTTGGGTTATTCTCGGTGGTACGTTAAAGTCTTTCTCAATTATTGGTTACGTCTTCGTGTTTCTTAATGAGGTTACAGACACGTTCGGCGGCGACGGAGAAAACGACGTCGATGACCATATGCCCGCCGTCCGACGTTGTCGCGATTGCTGCTTGCGATTCTTCAAATTAAGTTGCTTCTAAGTTACATCCATCCATCCCGTAAGGCAATGAATGGCTCATACCCCCTTAAGCAATTACTCGTACCCCTATAAACGCGGCCTCCCCATTACGACGACAGAAGAGAAGTGAAATTCTACGCTGTAATGATGAGCGGCAACGGAGCCAGCTGTGCAAGAAGACGATTGCTGACGATGATAGTTCCTGCGTACAGGCGACAGACGTACGAATCGGCTACCCATATAGAGCTTCGCTGTAAAAGGCGAGACGCAGACGAAAACCAACACGACGATGTCACCCGTCATGTCACCTGTGTCGTCATTTTCGTTTCCGTCGGCGTTTCGTCTTTGTAGCGGTCAACATATTCATTCATTAGTAAACACCAAGTAGCTCAAGAAGAAGTTCCCGTGCATGCATCCTAACATAGAGTGTGTCGGCGAATGTCGCTCGAAGCCAGCGTGTGAATGCTGCTTCCTTAGTATTTCCAACGTTGGCTTCACCTTGCAAATGGTGTAGTTGCAGAAAAGCCCCTTTTACAACGTCGTCGCTGAGCTGTTGTGGAACTCGCGGTTCCAATTGGGATCCTACCGTGCGACGCAGTTTAGCTCTTTTCCAGCGTCCACAGCTTTAAATATCGCCACCGTGCACACTCGCACTTCTGTCGACAACACCTCAGAGGAGCGGTTATATGCTACTAAGAAAGCACAATCAATATTTACCGCCTACCTTAAGAACGATAGTGTCGCGTTGCTTTCACGGTTGACTAAACAGAGTTATAATTCTGATGTCAGAGAAAGTCGATAATAATAGTTTCCAATCAGTAGTTCCAAACATTATGACACGGGCTGCAACAATGGATTTAGGATCGGTCGACACACATGCCAATAACTGTTTTCTTGACTCTTTGTGCCGGCACTTCAAGTGGTGCTTCTGCACGTCTCATTCGGATTGCTGAGCAGTGCGCAAGAGCCGATGCGTTCGGAGGTAAGGATGGTAGACCTGTGGTCATGAACGCAGCAGAATGCTGTACAGCAGAGAACGCCATTACGAAGAGCTTGTCCTGTCCGTCTCACTGGGTCTTTCTTTCTCGGTTCTTAATTTCAGCACCACCTAACCCAAGAGCATGAATGTATTTCACTGTCGACCAGCCGTAGAAGCACAGTGTCTGTGGCGTGGCGCTGCTCATCTTGAGGTCCTGGGTGTGATCCCGGTCATGGCGACCGCATTTTCACGAGGACTAAATGGGAAAAATGCTCGTGAACTTAGATTCAGATGCACGTTAAAGATCCACAGGTAGTCAAAATTTATCCGGAGTCCTCCGCTGTGGAATGCCTCACAATCAGATCGTGGCTTTGGCGCGCTGAACCAAAGAATGCAATTTTTTATGGCGCTACCACCTATCGACATTCTGTTTCTCAAGGAGCACACCGGACTTCTTGTGCAGTCTATCCTATTGGTCCACAGAGAACTGTTTAAAAGTAAATACGGCGAAAACAAACGCTGTAATTTTTCATACCAAAGGTATGAGTCTTCCTTCAGATCTAACATTAGCGTATAGATCTTCAAATATAGAACTTGCACTTTCTGCAAAGGTGTTAGGGGTACACTTCACAAGTACTATGCAATGGGACGACCATGTAAGCTTATCGTACTCCAAAAACTCAGCCGCATAACATGTGTTTTAAATCGCTACAGATATACTTAACCCGTCTCTGTAAAATTATTAATTTATAATGCTTTATTTGTGTCTCACATACATTATGGGCATCTTTTATGGGGTACCACGACTCAGTGTAACTTGAGTAAATTATTTCGTATGCAGAAGAAAATAATACGTGTCATCGCTAATGTACCGTATGCCGCCAATGCTGAAAACCTGTTTGAGAAATACAACATTGCTACAGCTCATAACATCTATAACTGCAGACTATTACAGGAATATTACTTTAGTACCAAACGTAACAATACTTTACTTGTAGAACTTGCAAAACTATCCGTCAATTCATACCGTTATTCAACTCGTACACCTGAAGTATGGAAGGTTCTGCGCTCTAGAACTAACTACGGTTGTCAAATGCTGTGGTTGTCAAATGCTACGGTTGTCAAATGCTGCCTTCCAAGATTACTGAATTTATATGATAGAGCAGGCTACAATTTATAGGATTTATCGCTGTCAGAATTTAAAACTATTGCTTTCACCTCTTTAGAGCGCGTTTGTGAATGTTTAATAATGTATGTTATGTTCTTTTTTTGTCTATGTTACCAAGTTCATATCATTTAATTATTTCAATGCCGCAGTGCGCTTGAATTATTATTACTTTTGGAAATATTTCATTGTTTTTCATATGCTGTATAACTGCAATGTTTTATGACAACTATATTAATACAATATATATGGTGCTTGGTATATAGCCCCATGCAGCCATATTGTACCTAAGGGCGTGAGGTTACCTCAAGCCGCGTCTCCACCTCCATTTACCACTCCTCTGTACGTGTGGGTGTGTGTAAATGGAAATCAATAAATCAAATCAAATCAAGTCAGCCTCAGGTGGTTAACTGGAAGTTGAGGTGTCTCTGAAACCGTGAGAATAATAAAAACCCATCAAAAAGGAGGCAATGGTTCAAGTTAAGAGTTGGATAGGATAGATATGATATTGGAACATACGTTTAGTTAAGGAAAGGGCCAATTAATTGTCAGATCTTTCTCATTTCTCATGATTATGATGATTAACTATCATCATCAGCAATGACTCGAGCGTCGTTGTCTTCTTCCACAGATGGCTTGTTGGCGCTCATCATTCCAGCGTAGACTTTCACTTATCTTCTGTCGTCGTAATGGGGAGGTCGCGTTTATGGGGGTATGAGCCATTGCTTAAGGGGGTATGAGCCATTCATTGTTCGTGTCCTAACGCGCGCTCCGCCGGCGTGTTAGGACACGTCGTCAGTCGCTCCTCTGGGTGTGGTAGGACAAGAACGTGGGTTAACCTAAGACCTAGGGACTCTCTTTTTTTTTCTTTTTTTTTTCACTGTCAGTGTTAAATGAGAGTTGAACTCCGATCTCAGGAGGATATTATAAGCGATCAGTGCGAAGCATTTGGTGAGCAAAACGAAGGCTTGTTTAACGCCAGTGTGAAATTATAAAACTGCGATGAAATAGTGAAACAGGCACATGTGCTCTTAGGAAACGAGATAAAGTGCAGACAACGGTTAAATGCACATGACCAAAGAAGAAGCCCAGCCAACCGTAGACAAGCCGGATGTGTCCCCGGAAGACGACAACATTTCCTGTGTGCTGGCTAGTGGCCACCGTACCGGAACCAAGGAAGCGAAGGGACGCGAGAGAAGGGAGAAGCTGGAAGCGACGGGAAGCACGCGTCCTCTTTACTCACTGTCGATATCTTTGGCCAAGGAATAAACCGAAAAGAAGCCGCAGAGGGCCTCCGTTGAAAAGCACACAATAAGTTGTCGTGTCCTGAAAGGGCACACTGCAGGCTCTCGAGATGCGTCCGCTGTGACATAAAGCATCCACACAAAGGCTACTTGACAACCCAAGTCACTTGATGTGATAGCATTCAAGTGCCTGGACGGTTCCACTTTTACATTGATGCATTTGAACGATCGTCGAAGATTTTATTTTCAGCTATGAGGTCACTGGAAGCGGCATTAGCCCTTTAAGTTATTACTAAAAAGATCTACCCTATAGTACCGATGCCCTAATTCAACCGTTAAAGGGACAAAGTCTTCACTCTCTGTAGATATGATTTTGTTTCTATCTCTTTATTATACGCACAACAGTATACACTCTTGTATGCAAAGTGCATGTCACTGTGCTTAGACAAGCAGTGTTGTCGCGACGAGTCAATCAATATTGAGAGAGAGCGAAATTTATTATGAGAGAGAAGCTTAGAGTCATCAATGCTGAAGACATGCACTCGCTCTCCGTTAACTGGGCTTTTGTTGTGGTCAGAATAAACAAAAACTTGGAAAAAAAAGCTCGCCTCCTAATTTTGTCGACTGAAAGCAGCTAATTACAGTACAGATTAAACTTCTTTCGTTACAAAATATATTCTTGAAATCGAGTTTTTTTCATCCAATAAAAGAGACCCGCGGAAAGTTGATGCCACCGGAGATGTCGCTGACAGCTGTCAAGTAAGCCAATAGTTGTGGAGCTCAGAAGCCACTGACAAAGCACATGCGATAATACGTGTCGTGTTGGAATGCCTTTATTCTTGCTCCATTGTATTAACATAGTGTTAGGTGACTCGTTTTACCCGTGAAAATGTACTTTTGTATCCACATCTCAAGGTCAGTTTCTTCTGTCATTCATATGTTGTGCGCTTTGGCAGGGTGAGTCTCTTTCACTCTAAGCAATTGTGAAAAGATTTTGTTATTTCGATTTTTATGTATAGATATATCGATCACTCTTTTAGTGTCTGCTGCTTGTTTTAGCCACAATCTCGGGATAGCGGGCTCCTCAGTAGGCCAAACTTTCAATATTGCCACAATAAGTAAGCAATAGACAACAACAGTACGTCAAGTCTTTGATGCTTCATCGCTGCCGCTATTGTTTCTGTTACAGCAACAGTTGTAACAGAAACAATAACGGCAACGATGAAGCATCAAAGACTTGACGTACGGAAAAACACGTTCTCAGAATCCCGCTTGAAGCTGGAGCACAATGGCCGTCGAATGTTGGTGGCAATAAAGTATCATATCTCAGCGAAAACGTACCATCACAGACAGTATACTAAAATACTGTAGACTAGATGTTTTTTTTTCTACTGTCTAGCAACTGTTCAGAGCATGCACACTTAATTTCAAACCCGGCGCCAGCTGTCGGCGCAGTCCCGCGCTGGTCTGCAAGGTTTCATGACAAGGCAACTGACGACGAAGCCATGGCAAGCGAACACTGCCTGCAAGCATGTGATAAGAACAGACTGAGCGTTATCGCGGTCATTCTTTCGTTCTTTCCGCCTGCTCTCGAAATCGCCGGCAAAAGATGGATTCCTCCTTAAAAATTCCTCCCTATCGTCCGAAGACGATAGCGCTGCGGGGACATCTTGTGACGTTGCGATCAGCCACATAGGGCAAGGGGAAAAAATATGCAGATCCAATGCACATGTTGGAGTCTATGTGAAGCAAAGCTTTAGTAAACCGGTTAGAGAGAGAGAAAGAGAGAAGGGAAGAAGAAAAGGCAGGGAGGTTAAGTAGACTTAGTCCAGTTTGCTACCCTACACGTAGGGAGGGGGAGTAAAGCGGTTAATTAGACGTTTTATAGGTAACGGTAATGCGTACAATTTCGTTTGCTTTCATTCTCAGCATCCCTCCCTCCTGTCCTCACCATAATCTTTCATCACTCCTTTCTGTCCCTTTTCCTGTTTTTTTCCTGTGCAGAGTAGCATACTAGCTCAGGACGACCACTCTGCTTTTCCTCTAATAACATCTCTCTCACTTTCTTGACATTCTATGCAACGCGGAATCTCATGAAATGTTGTGTTTATTCACCACAAATGTCTCAACCTTATCGTCATTTATTTTTTCTGTGTATGCCCTTCATCGTTCCCAAACTGTGCCAAAATTCCAACTCCAAAATCAGGCGGATGCACAGTGTGAGACGTACGCGCAGTGATGTCACAAGTACGAAGCTTGTTGATGATTCTGTGATGCCTGTTGAAAGAAGAATGGTGATCACGGGTGTGTGCGCAGAAAAGTATGAAACTTATCAAGCAACATTTAGGGAGCCTGTACCTCTTGTGTCACAGTGGGGCATACGTATTCTGGAGGATCGACCAAGAACGGGCACACCCCCAGTGACATAAAGCGAATGTCTTAATCGAAGAAGTTAAATTAAATCAAAGAATGGATAGCAAGTCAATGAATCCACCAAATACAATTCACCATTCTATTAGCAGATCGTTGTGTTTTACAGATGCCTGAGCTGACATTATATGGTAACAAATTAAATTCTGGAATTTTACGTGCCAAAATCACGATATGATTATGAGGCGCGCTATAGCGGGGGCACTTCGGATTAATTTGGACTACCTGGGGTTCGTTAACGTGCCCCCAATTCACGGTACACAGGGGTTTTTGCATTTCGCACCATCGAAATACGTCCGCCATGGCCGTTATTTGATACCGCGCCCTAGGGCTTAGCAGCGGAACGCCAACGCTACTACGCCACCACGGTGGGTTTCAACAGGTTTCAAAAGGTTTCAACAGCGGAGCTGTTTAAGCCGGGCGTATTGTGTCAACCGCGAACAGAAAAAGTGGGCCCACCCTGGCGGTAGTGCATAAAGGGTCCAAGCGCAATGGCAAATACCCCTGTGAATTAGTGAAGCTGAGCCTGGCTAAGTCTAGCTGAGCATTATCGGGACCAGTAGCGCACCCAAGATCTCTGCCAGGGGGCGCGGGGGGGTTAAATTTTTGTTGGAGGGGGGGGGGGGGGGGGGGGGGAAGCAAGCACTTTGCGCAATATGCAATTTCCTTGCTTTAGCCAGAGGAATCCAACAGCGAGTAAAATACCTAATAATTATAATAATGACACCAAGAAAGATGACGATGCCACCTCCTGAATAGAAATGCCAATGTGAACAGAGCGCTCAAGGTACACGTAGGACTGGTGGGGCTGGACGCGCGAGGGGGGGGGAGGGTTACAACACCTGAACCCCCCCCCCCCCCCGCCTCGGTCGATGCGCCACTGGTTGGGACTGCTTAGGCTTAGTCAGTCATCGACACCCAATCGATAGCCAATCAATAGCTAATCGATAATCGATCAATCATCAATAAATTCCGAAAATGCTGGGGTTGACTTGGTAGTGCTTAGCCTTGCCCAAAAGCCAGGAGTAGCTAGGTGCCCATCAGCTCCGCTGTCTCTTTAGCATTGCGCCTCCAGTGCAAGCTACGCAATTTTTTTTTTATGCAGGAAGTCTTTTTTTTTTTTTTTTTGTTAGGCAGCGCAAAATTGCGCATACTTGGTCAGCATACGGGAGCTGTATAAGCCACTTCGTTGCTACTTTCTTATAACCTATATATATATATATATATATATATATATATATATATATATATATATATATATATATATATATATCCAAAAGCGTATACGCCGAGATAGCCATGCCAAAGTAGCCACGCCAAACCCGGGACAGAAGGTAAAGAAAGCTTCGCTTTAAAATTCTCTTATCTTCCACAACCTTTTTTCTACTACAAAGATAATCCAAAAGTTATACAGGTATGATTACCTTTCTTAAAGGTAAACGTTCCTTACGTCTTCTTATTCTTGAACGTTAACTTGAGGTATCACCGACCTCTCCAGATACGTTACGCGGCGTGACCTACCTGCAACGTGCCGTGATTCGTGCCTGAGAAACTCGAAATCACACTATAGTCGAATACAAAGACGCGAAACAATTAATCAATGCGAAGAAGGATCGCTGCCGCGAAATATGGCCTCGATACTCTCTCTCCAATGCTCCTCCTGAGTCACGTGCTTCCTTCCGCGGACGCCTCTTTCGAGCCCCCCCCCCCCCCCCCACTTCTGGTGCTGACAGTGCAATCGTTATTAAGCGCGAAAGTCCCCCTGCACTCACCATCGCAGTCACCGACTTCCTGCCCTCCCGCTCAGGTTTCTTCCTTCATTTAAACTACGAGCGGCTTCGTTCAGCGAACAGAGCGCCGGCTTCCGTCGGAGCGCATTGGAAAGTTTCGATGAGGCTGGAGAGCGGGCGATATCGCTTCCAAGTGCCCTGCGTGCGCGTCGCCGCGGCGATGCCGTCGATGTCGCCCCGGCGCGTCTTTTGTGCCCTTCCCGTATAGGTATACATATAGGCACATCGGCGGCACGGAAGTCGAGGACGAATTTCGCGCACCAGTCAACGCTCGCGTAAATACGTAGCCGCTTTTAACGCAGGCTATATAGCTCGCATGAAAGTGAGAGAGAGAGAGAGAGATAGTTGAAAAGGAGAGGGGGTGGGAGCTCTGAATTAGGAAATGCGTCCCATCCTGCTGCATCGCAGTTATTAACGAGGCCGGACCGGCGATATAACGGACGCGATGCGGGGGAACGCGTCCGTTGACTCGTCCTAATTAGGAGCCGGGGCGCGCACATCTACTACTCGCGCTTCAAGCGCTCGCTAGGGTAAAAACTCGTTAGTTTATTCCGGCTTAAAGCATGCAGCCTCCCGTGTATAGTCCGAAACGAGAGGCCTAAATAATAGAGCTCGGCTGGCGAAGTTCGAGGCGCAGGGGTTTGTTTCGGCTGGCCTGCCCCGGCCGGTCAGTGTGGGTGGAGGGGGGAGGGGCGAGCGGAGACTGTAGTGGCGGATGGCTTGGCAGGGATTTGCGCGAGAAACTGCGAACGGCCGACGGTCTGAGGAGTTCGCGCTCTATAGGAGAAGTAGGCTTGAGGCACGGAAGTGAAGGGGCTCTGTGCAGCGAAGATTGCTTCTGTGTCGCGTTTCTATAGGAGGTGCGCGAGGTTTTAAAGTAACGCGGGTGTTGACCTTGAGAAGATTGATGAATAAATCATGCTGAATCCCTGAGATTCCCTTCTATGGACACTGCGGAATTTCGTCGCTCCTGGCTTGTCATAATGGCGATAACGACCGCCTTGAAGACAAAACATTACGCAGGAGACAACAGAGTACAATACATGTTGGGGTCCCATATTATTTTGCCGCAGTAAACTGTACTATACCGCGTTCGTTATATATAGGAGTTATACAACGTGCGACCCATGCTGGGAGCGCTCTCCGGGTAGAGTTGATGACGCTAACGCGAGACGTGCCTGAGAAAAATGTAAATAGGGTCGCGTTTCAGGTACCACATGTCCTTCGTAAGCTTAGGTCAGTACCTAACATACTGGTATCCAAGGCATTTAATATAAAAAAGATAATACAAGCATTAGCACCACTTATGTCGGAATGACGATGAAAAAGATTTGGGTATTTCAGTTCGATGATGAGGGCCACGCATGCGTTGGTAATAATGCCGTTTCTTACGGCTCTTGACTTGCGTAGCCCTGCGCTAAGTAAATTTCATTTGACGTACAGCCGTTTTTGATGTCTCCTACCTGTGTCCCGTTAAAGGGGTAATGACACAGTCATCCAACTATACTCACTTTATCGTCGTAACTGTGAGTAATATTAATTAAATTCCGGGGCCTTATGTGCCAAGACCAACATCTCATTGTGAGGCACGCCGAAATGGGAGACTCCGAATTTATTTAGACCACCTGGGCTATTTAATGTGCACCCAATGCACGGTACACGGGCGTTTTGGCATTTCACACCCGTCGAAATGTGGCCGCAATTCGAACCCGCGACGTCGTGCTTGAGCAGCTCAACGCCATATCCACTAAGCCACCACGGCGGGTATAACTGAGAGTAGATGGGTCAATAAGGTTATACGCTCAAAACACTTAGTATTCAATGCACACTTTAACTCGAAACTTCAATTTAATATTTACTGCCTCCAAGCCCCTCTCACCGACAGCGACCGCCAATTCGAGGCGAAATGTGTGACGTCAGGAAATGTGGGGCCAACCACGCTTCTTGGCGTTTGAAAACCACATCGGATGGCTTGGATTCGCATTTGTTGGCAACCAACAGCGCAGAAAGGGCGTCGCCCATTGATTTGTTCCTGTAATTATTTCACTCGCGCGATAAAAGCAGCACGAACCAGAGCACGCTTGCAGAAATTATACCTTGAGCTGACCCTTGCTAGTTTTTTACTCCCATGCTCAGATTGCACGTCTTCCCTTCTGTAATATATTCTCCATCCCATTATTTGCCACCGGATAACGAGATTTTATCCAGGCTATCGCACACCTTCTCACAGTCATGCTATCACCGTTTACTTTCAACGTGCCCGCACGTTAACACCTTGGCTCAGAAGCACGGACGGATCCGCGGGGGAACTGGTGTGCCGTGCGATGCAGGAAGGAGTCTAGCAGATTTCATTTCTCCTACGAATGGCGCAAGGCTGGAAAGACCTCCCACGTACATCGCCCAGATAATAGATCGTCATAAGTTCCAAGATGTCATCGAGAATTATTATGTTACTGATAACCGTTGTGTTCCCAACCCAATCCTCGTATTACGTCCAGCAAGTATATCCTTAGGATATAACAAATGTATTAAAAAATAAATGAATAAAAGTAGTACATCACAGGATAATTCAACCATGCGATTTGCCTAATAATGACTTGCACAGAACAAAAAACGTCCGACGATTGCGATACTCCGTAATGCGAAATTTGAGCGCAGCTGTAGTATACACGTGTTTTCATTTCGCGATATACTGAGGCAAAGAACTTGAGACCGAAATTTCCGCACCGACTGGAAGTGGGAAAGGGCCGTCAGTGCCTTCGCAGAGGGAGGGGCAGTATGGGAACACTGGCATAATGAGCGGAATCGGAGCCAACTGAGGAAGAAGACGACGACGAACGCGCGAGAAGTGGCACGAACGCATTCGCGTGGTTACGCCGAGGGACGTGGACGCTAAACCCAGCTGTGGTCTAAAAGAAAGACAGCTGCCGCTATTCGAGCGCTTTAAGAACATGAACGCAATCCAGCTTTCACAGCATTAGTGGTGCGGTGCATAGTACAATCAATTATCTCCTAAACTTACTATAAATTAGCCCAATAACTTCTGATGTTTAGTTCCTCTACTTTAATCTATGTACACTTAATCAGCGAAGGGCTGGGTATAGTTGCTTCGAAGACGAGCCGGTAGCGCACGGATTGTGCACTGTCTTACGGCAATTTCAAGTGAAGAAGAAAGCTATAGTTCACCCTTAACAAGCTCTAACGACAACATTAAACGAGCACCGTTAATGAAACAAAACGACACGTTCAAAGCCTTCTACAGCCTCTGAGCAGCATTCGCGTCGTTCGCGGCCATTAATTTTCTCTCTTTTCTCGTACTGTCACCGTATTAATCCTGCCCTCGAGGGTATTCCGTGGTGCATTCTCACAAGTGGAACTGCTTAGCTCGAAACACGGAACACGTGATCCCGCCCTTCCATCCCCAGCGGCTTAAGCAGGGGATATCGGGGACGGAGGGGAACCGGTAACCAGATAGGAAAAGTTGAAAACTATAAAACGTGAGCAACCCAAAAAACGCCAGTAAGGATGTCGAGGCTCGTCCTGTCTGGTCGCAAGACGCCCGCTGCACTTAACGCCACGTCCGTATGGCGCGAGCCCTCGTCGGATGAAATTAAAGCTCACCCGGGTTCCTTTTCCGGCGGCACTTTTCCGACCCTCCACAGACTCCTTTACATTTTTTTCTTTTTGTGCTGCTTTGTTTAGGTCTAAGCTTCGCCATAGACGCGTGGCCCGAGAGATTTAATTTGCCCGACCCGTCCCGCGATTGGATCCGGACGCGGGCATAAAAAAGAAAAAAGAATTAACAATAATGATCATACAGCGCGCCAGCGGAAATGACATGTGCCGCTGCGGCCCGCTCTTTGCCGCCTCTGTGGCAGTGCGCGCTCTTTCTGTATATGCGGCACGCCGGAGGCGGTGGCCGTGAGAGAATGGGGAGAAATCTATTCATGCGCAGCCCTTTTCTTTCCGAGTGCTCCGCTTGCCTCCTCGCCCTCACGTCCTTCCGTCATCTCTCTCTCGCGCACATGGTGACGCCGACGACACGCGCTTTCTTTAATAATCCCACGAGCGCTCAGGTGGAAGATCTCGTCATGGGGGCGCGAAAATTGCTTCTTTTGTGGCCCCGCACGTGGCCAACCGTCTGAGCGCTGTTGCGTGGACGAGTGTGCTAGCGCGTGCGCGTGTGTGTGTGCGTATGTGCGTGCCCGCTTTTTCGCTCCGTGTCTAGAGGCCTGTGCGCAGCAGTGTGGCACGGAATGCAGAGCGAGCGTTCGTTTTCCTTGATCAACGCCGCGTTGAAGAAATATCTGCTGGCTGTTGTGCGAAACGCCTCGTTTACGCCGTGAAGTCAACGAAATCGACCAGCTCTTGCTATACTCAAGCCGACTATTGAATGCCTGCTGTGATCGTGTTGCGCTCTCGTAAGCACGGTGTGTTTCAACGTAGGTGACACACAGTGACGTTGTGCACATAGACGCCGAAAGAGGAAAAATCGGAGAGCGCATTATGCTTTAGTGAAGAAAGATAGTTCGAAGGAGATTCAACGCCTTTTAACAGCGGAGCTGTTTAAGCCGGCCATAAGTCCGTAACGCGTCGGAAAAAACATCGCTGAGCGATGAGTCACCTGGGTTGCCTAGCAACCCCCTCGCGGAGCGGCGTGTGCTTCGCCTCCTCTCCGTGCGTTGCACGTGTCGCCTTGACATGGAACGTTAAAGAGAGGGAAGGGGAGCATGCGCGCGGCGCGCGCTATGCTCTGGAGAGAGAAAGAGAAAATGAGAGCGAGACAGAGAGAGGAAGAAATTGTAGCAGCACGAACGAGGCAACGCGCAGAGCTGCTGCCGATGCCGTCCGCGTTTCCCCTCGTTCATGCCGAATGCGCGCGGCGTCCGTGACTGCAGCAGGCGCCTCTGGCGGCGACTCGGCAGGTTTCGGCCAGCCACGCCCCGGCAAGTGTGGAGGCGCAGCTTGACCGTGACGTCACCGGGGAGATAAAGCTCGGAGCCGCCGCGATGGCGGCACTCGTTGACTCTGTGGCGAGCACGTACGCGTACCTTTGACATGGGACGACCAAAGATCCGGACACCCGAAGAAGCCGCCGCTTATCTTGAAGCGCGTCGCGCGGCCAAGCGAGAATCTGCGCCTCGGCGGCGAGCCAATTCGGAATACCGTGCCTAGCAGCACTTAGCATTTCCTAGCAAAACTTTGCCAAGCTAGTAAAACCTGGAAGGAAAGCTAGGTCGATCACCAGCTCCGCTGTTTACTCCAGCCTTGCACCACTAGTGCATGCTGCCCACGTTTTTTCAACGACTTTGACACCTCACATACTTCTGAAATAAGTGCCGAAAGCTTAACTCAAAGCTCGTGGTAGCGTTTTTGACACGCTGTAGCGAGTTTTCACCACTGCATAGTTCACCAAAACAACTACTAAATAATTAATTGCTATACGAATATTGTTGCTGAAATAACTCTTTATTTTATTTTGTGCGAATCTACTCGCCATGGCCAGCAATAGATGTAAACAATTGCTTTTTTGTCATTTTTTATGATGTGTAGTGGTGGTTGGCACATGCTAATTTATCGGCTATTTCGTTCTTGATATTGATGTCTGCCGCAATGAACGATGTCCACATTCAAGTCTAGTTTCCCAACTCCCGGCTTATGAAAATATGAAAAGCTATTTGCTTCCCTTTCTTTATGCTTCTTGCATTCTTAGCGGCTTGCATAACGACTGAATTCAACAATTGTTCTCGCTAATTATCGCTGACAGATGACATTAATAGCTCCTGTTTAGTATGACGAAGCTCGCGTTAAGCTGTCGTTCATCCTGACGCTTCCATTTCCATGCAAGAGGCACAGTTTCGCAGTAGACGGTTGCAACGGAAAGATGTAACGGTAAAATTACAGTAAACTTACCGCTCATGATAAAAAAAAAGAAAATGAAAGCATCGCTGACTCAAGAAGTGATCTCGGAGAGTTGTGGCCCTATAAAGTTCAAGAGGAAACCAGATTACGGACGCGTTACAAAGTATTCTCCGTAAAACGAAACTTTCCTGACAGAGGCGGCGGCGCATAAAAGATCGCCGCAAAAACAAATGAGGTCACAATAGGCGAAAGCCTGCCAGTAAGAAAAAAAAAAGAAAAGGCAAGCAAAAGAAAACAGAGGAAATAAAAGAAATCAAAACGAGTATAGTGAAGATAAAACGACCATGGAATGTTTTAGAGGAATTCGGATAGAGAGAACCAAGAAAACTGGACAAAAACTGGCTTTATTCCACAGCGAGAGAATGCGAAAGCGAGGTCCATGTTTTATGAATACGCATAATAACGGTAAATATATACCCGAATACGCCAACGCAATGTCGCACCGTAAAATGAATTACGGGAACATGAGCAGTGCCGGCCGAGACGCGAGCGAACGAGGAAGAAAAATAATAATGCGGGCTCGCGTAAGCGGAAAGACGAGATAAAGGATCGAGCCTCTCTTGGCCAGAAAAGGAGGAGAGAGGGAGAACGTTTTGCCGTAGATGATCGGAGCGGCAAAGATGATACGTGGCCATAAAATGCGATTACTAATTAAAACGGAGAGCGCGCCGCGTTCGGTCGTAATTCCCGCGCATGCAGATTCACTGTTCCTTCCTCTTTTTTGTCTGTGTGTGGCTGTTTCTGCCATAGATTAAACACGCCGTTCACTGCCTCGAAATCGGTATAGGGCGTCTGTGTTATCGAAAAACCCGAAGCACTGTGATGGAGAGTTTCCTGTAGCTAATCTCGACTTGAGCAAAGATTGCGCTTTCTTGCTCCGCTTGGGGTCGCTCACTCTATATAAAGATAGAAGTTTTGTGGAAGGAAAAAAAGAATAGAGAGATGTATACAAAAAATGCTAGAATGAAAAGCATGTATAGCATACATGAGAGAGAGAGAGAATAGATGCCTAGAAAGGCAGGGAGGTTACCCAGATGTACAGTCTAAGAAGAAAAGGAGGAAAGCGGGTATTGAGGTTACTCCTTTAGGGGAGGAACTGATTTGCCACAACCATTCCTCCCTTTAGGGGGTAAGTGAGAGGGGATGAACTGTTACTCCCCATGTGGTTACTCCTTCGAGGAATAACAGTTGCTCTTTTCCGATGCTCCTCAAGGGAGTAACGGTTATTCTTTCCCATGCTCCTCGAAGATGGAATTAACGAAGTTAGCCATTTATACACTGATAAAAAAATGACTTCGAGCTCACTTCCTCTCGTTCAAAAATCGGGTACTCTAACCACTTCACCATGGTAGCTTGGTTCATGAGACAGGTTACTGAGACAAGGTTAACCACTTGAACGCAGGTGCTGCAATACTGAAGAGACTCGGCATTTGGTGCATGCTATGCGGGGAGAGTCTAACGTTGCGCATACTTACAACTATAAGCGACTACATAAAGAAAGCTGCCCGATTATTCTTACGATGATTTTAACTAAGACATTACGTGATGTTCATGTACCGAGCGCAAACGGGGCACGCAAGACGTCACAGAAGGCCAACTTCTCAATCTCTTAGCCTGCCCCTCTTGAGCTGCACATCGCTTCAGTTAAGTTTATAATCTCCTTGGAACGAAATGAACTTACGTACTATTTAGGCCAATAAAATCTCGCAGTCCATTGCGCGTTTAATGTGTATCGTTCACTTACGGTGTGCACGCACACGAAGTGCATGGCTCTTAACATTCCAACATTTAAATTTCACGCAATTTTCTCACGAAGAGGCAAAGTGCTGCTTTGCATGTAGTTCAGTAGACAGTACACAAACTTCGAACTATTCACAATTTATAGAGAATACCTTTTTCGCCGCATCACTTCACGATACGGACGAAAACAGCGGAGTGCATGGGGAGTAACTGCTGCTGTTCGTCCTCCCCGTTGCTCTCTTTCGGACCAGGGATCATACACTTACTCCCCGAAATTTGCACAAGCCACGCACACTCCTGCAGTTAGTCCCTTGAGGGACGAAAGTGCCCTTTTTCGGACTAACTCTGCAGTTACTCCCGTTTTCCCCGGCATACTTCTTAGAGTGTAGTTGCGTTTGGCTACCCTGCACGGTGGGAAGGAGTAGGGTGATATAAAAAAATTATTGATGCGGTATAACGTCCCAAAGCACGTATAACGTCTCAAGCTACTACGAAATATTCCGTCATCGTGGATGTCTCTCGAATAATTTTAACCACTAGGAGGCTCCTTAACGTGCACACAAAGCCAGATATACGCGAGTGTCGTTTGTCTTCAGCCCCTGGCGAAACCCTGCAGCTAATTGCCCCCGCGACCTCGTGCTCAACAGCTACTTCGTATGCTCCAGATTACACGATCATAGCTCAGGAATCGAAGAGGCACGTTCTTGAAGTGCAATCAGGGAGGAGTGGTACTGAGACGAGGCTCGTTTGCAGAGGCGGCCGTTGGTTTTCTTCAAGATTTTCCGAGTGTTCTGGCATGGCTGCTGTTACTAAGCGCTGCGTTTGGCTAGGTGGCTCCCTGTCGGTGGCCTATGCTTCAGCACGCAAGGTATATTCAGCATTGTAGGTTCGTATAAGTGGCGCACCAAGATTGCAAGAGAGAAGGTATTGCGTGGCCAAGGCACGCATCGCTGCGCAATGGCAGTGTTCATCGCTTTTGTGCCATTGAGATATCACAACTTAATTTTACTATTACATCGTGTTGTTAGCGCTCATGCTTCCCAGCTGCGCGCTATCACATCTAATCTTGTCCCTCAGCGCTGTCATCAATCGAGCGACAGTGCGAGCGAATAGTTAAGAACTCCCACCTGCGCGCGCTGCAGCAGCCGAATGGCGAAATCAGGGGCTCATATTACACGTAGGGCCGGTCTTGGCAGACCTCTAGAAAAACGCTTAACCTTGCACTCGGCCGCGCAATGCTTGAAACAGTGAAGCTGGGCGATCGTATCCCAGCATTTTCAGGAAGTACGCGCCAACTTTTCATCTTATTACTCGTGAAGATAATTTCTTTTCGCACGTCTCGGACTTACGGCCGTCACTGCGCGTTGCATAGCGCAGCTTGCAACACCGACACCGCGTTCCAATGCCGACACCGCGTTCCAGGAGACCCCCTCCGTGAATGCGTCTCTCTAGATCTCTCTCTCTCTCTATCTCTCTCGCTCTCATAGTGCGCAAAACCTCTTAACCTCGCAGAGCACGAGCGTGCGAACGCGTCAGCTGTGGACGAAGACGACGACGCTCGAACGCAATCATATGGTTCGCATGAATGCACGCTCAGCAAGCGTGGCAAAAAAAAAAAAAAGAAAAGGTGGCTGTATAGCCTAGTGGTTACGACGCTCGCCTCGGGCCGCGGGTACGCGGTTTCGAATCCCGCCTCGGCAAGAAAGCTTATTTTCTTTTATTTCTTCATAGTTTCTTGATACGAACCACAAATTACGGCTGGCTTAAACAGCTTCGCTGTTAAAAGAGAAAGAGAGTGGAAGGGTAGAGAGTAGGAAGAAACAGAGACGAGCACGAAAAAACCGCGTACACCTGATTAACTCAAGCAGGCTAGGTGACAATGTCACCTCCCCGTTTCAAAGGCGATGCCTATAAATCATCATCATCATTGAATCGCAATGCAGAAATCATGAATAAAGCAATGTCAAGTCTGCGTGCTTTAACCCAAAACCATACTGGGGACAAAGCACTAATTTATGTCGCGGAAGCAAGATGAAAACGAAACTATAGTATTATTACTGGTTTAACCAGGCCTTAAACGATGTAGTGGGGCCGGAATCACACCGACAAGGTGACGTCAGCATAGCTGCAGCCGTTTCTACGTTCTCTTAAAAGGTACTTCTCTCACCACGTTGTACATGTGATAGGGAATGCTCGCACCAGCAACCCTCAATAGAAATTAAAAACTTGGAGTACGCTTAAGCTTCGCCTTTAACAGTGGAACGCGATAACGTTATTGGACGCTGTTGACGCCGACACCGACACCGTATTTTCTGCGACATGGGGCCCGATCAGAATTTAGAAAGGATCGGTTTTCAACATTGCCCTCTATGTTGCCTAGAACCAATGTACAGTGAAGCACCATCAGAATTGGAGGACGCTTTCGCCTTTAAGAGTGGAACGCGATAGCATTCAAAGATCCATGGCTGCTTATCAGGCTCTTTTCTCGTATATTCAAATTACAATCCGACGCTATCAAGTCTATAGGTTGTGGTTAAGTGATACCTAACGATTTTTCTGACGGATTTTACTTTGAGAATTTCAATTCTTGTTCACTAACGCCTTGCGCCACGTGAAGGGCCCGCGCGGTCGGGGTGGTTCGGGATGATGTGGTACAGCATGATAATTTCCCCCAGATGCCGATGGTTACGCCGACGCTGGATTTTCTGCGACACGGGGCCTTTAACCCTATCGCAATAAAAAGTAAGCGCAAATTGCTTTAGGAGGCAAGAATTATCCGCTTCATATTTCTATTAGAATAAATCGAGTCAGCTATTTGTCCCTGATAAAGAGATTTAATTATTGTGTGTGTGTGTGTGTGTGTGTGTGTGTGTGTGTGTGTGTGTGTGTGTGTGTGTGTGTGTGTGTGTGTGTGTGTGTGTGTGTGTGTGTGTGTGTGTGTGTGTGTGTGTGTGTGTGTGTGTGTGTGTGTGTGTGTGTGTGTGTGTGTGTGTGTGTGTGTGTGTGTGTGTGTGTGTGTGTGTGTGTGTGTGTGTGTGTGTGTGTGTGTGTGTTGTGTGTGTGTGTGTGTGTGTGTGTTAATTTCATCCTCAATAACTCTGAAACACTCTTAAAAGCGACTTCAAGGGCTTCGTGACGTAACAAGTAGGGAATAAACAGAAAGGCAGGGAGGTTAACCAGATTGGAACATCCTGCACTGGGGGTGGGTAACGTTGCATATTCATCAGTCATGGCCGTACTACGGCTGGTCGCTTCACCAGGTTCAATGAGAAAGGTGCTGAGGGAATAGGTTTTTCAATATCAGCTTCTATACTTGATAAACAGCGATAAGGACGGAACAGAGTACACAACACAATCACTTTTCAAATTTTGCCATCATGCATTTGCCTCGTAACGTAGCTCGTGTTTAGTTTCAGTACACACTACTGAGACAGAAGGGAAATAAACAGAACTGGCCCAGTACCAGCTAACTTGTTCGTTCTTTTCATTTGCTTTCTATGCCTGCCGCGCTTAGGAAACGCTTTATTGTACGAATTATTTTGTGATTCAGGACCCATATTATTCTACCTGTTAGCGCTGATGCCTTGCACAGACAAACTAAAGCTCACCGTACCTAGAAATCGCTTTTTATAGCGATTTTTGTTACGAGTTCCGTGTCTTAGTCATGCCCGACGCCGCACCGGTTGCCGTCGCTGGAATTCCAGAGTGCTTTTGCCAAAATTTTATAAAGGAACAAATTCGCAGTGCCCTGCGAAGATTTCGACTCCGTACCCCCAAATTTCCAATCCACATCTCACTCACACAGCCAATGCTGCAGCGAAGAATACTGCGCCTGTACCACACTGGGCCTGGCCTCTTGAACCCTCGGTAAAATGACTCTGCAGCTCACCCATAAACCAGCGTCGAAGTGACAGGATATAAACAAAGTCAGTGTCAGGAAGCGAAAGGCAGGAAGTCAGGAAGAAAGAAGTCGAGTATCTCGGTGGCGCCGCCATCGAGGGAGGCCACCTATCACAGACGAAGACGACGCGCACTAAAGGCACCGCAGGATAAACTTTTCATTTTGTAGGCTACAACCGATACCGCACTGAACAGTACAAGACTAACTTCACATAACTTTGCAGCAGCTATCACGCCCACGGCTTCACATTTTGGGCGAAAATGTGAAGTTTCGATGTACCATTGAGTAATGTCTGGGACCTCAAATCTTGTTTTCGTTGTATCGGGCAACGTCGTAAACTTCTAGTGGCGCTATCGCTGCCTTAGTTGAGCAGTAGAGTCAACAACGAGGTAATCTATCGAATCGTCGTTAAACCACAGCCCTGGTGCCTGCACGGAAGTAATAAATATCAGTCCTCCAACTCTCTCTCTCTCTCTTTTTTTTTTTTGAGGTCATTAAACATACGGATTTTCGTAAGCTTATTGCAGCTCAAAAAAAAATTGTACTAATATTTTTGCTCGCTTTCTTTGTAACTCATGCTTCTCCTGTTTCAGAGCAAATGTACGTCAAAAAAAATAGCGTTCGAGTTTGTGAAACAGTGGCAAAAACTTCGTTATTCAGTTTACGCCCATTTCCTACCTTCAGTATTCGCAGCATCTTTATAATAAACGCCGCAAGTACGCACATTTTTGAAATAGTTTCGCTCGAAAGCAAGCGCATTATGGAGCCGCGTGCCTCGCAATAATTTCGTTCCTGCAAACAATTTTTTGATGTCGCGCGCGCGTTGCGAAATCTTCTTATACTGTGTTCCCACATAAGCTGATTCGTCGTTTTGCTGTGCCGGGTGGTACAGATGCCTGCTTTTTTTTTCCACCGAAATGGCTGCATAAATAAGGCGCGAGGCATCGCTTTGCCGAGCGAATACTCCTTTCCCCGACGAAGTTGGATTTGGAGCCGCACCGTGCGATAGAGGCTGTAACACGCATCCTCGAAGGCTTATATATATAGATATATATATTGCCACCTGTCTCGCAAAGATGCTAACGCCGCAAGCTTCCTTTCGGCCGCAGCCTTTATTGTCTTTCTTACTTTTACTTCGTTCTTCGTGTGCCGTAGAGTCGGCGTCATCGTAAAGTCTTAGCGAGCGAAAGTGTATACGTTTTCTTCCGTTTGCCCTTCCTGTATACGAACAGGCTGAACTGTGCGATGCGTCGCGGGAATAAATTTCCCTCCCAGCTCCTCTGGTGGCACCTGTGATCCTTCAATTTTGCACCGCACGGACGCAGCGCTGAATAATTAAATGCGTCCCCCCCCCCCCTCACCCCGTTTGCCACCCAGGAGTCGCACGTCCCGGCGTCGCAAACGACGGCGACGCGCCCCTGGTCGATCTCTGAGTCGCTCATTCTCTTTCTGATGCCCCGCTAGAGGGGCAGCGGGCGGAGGCAGTTCTCCATCGTTTATGACGAAAAGGGGGCGAACGTATAAATGATTCAAGAATTCCTAGGCCTCATGTTGTGCGCTTCTATCGGCGGCGTTCTCATTGCTGTTAAGCGTATAGACCGGCTGTTTGGATGACGCGGCGGCAAAACAAATATTTTCTTGCGCATTCTGTACTGCCGTGCGAGATCATTTCTAAAATCTGCAAGACAGGCAGAATCCGCGGTGGATGTAAACGCAGACACTGCGAAAGTCTCAACTTCGGCTCGTCGGTTTACATATAGTTGGGCGTACAACGCGGGAAAACAAGACGGACCCCGGTAAAGAGCGGTGCGGCAAGGCTTATCTTAAACACCTTAATGGAAAAATTTAAAAAAAATAAACAAAAGCGCACTAATTATATATATATATATATATATATATATATATATTTGTCTGCTATCTTTATTTTTTACATCAGTCAGTGATTTGTCGTAGTAATGATGCTTTTACCTGACCAGACAGTGTGCCGTCGAACTCTTGGTTACTTATGCGTGCGTGCGTGCGTGCGTGCGTGCGTGCGTGCGTGCGTGTGTGTGTGTGTGCGTGTGTGTGTGTGTGTGTGCGTGTGTGTGTGTGTGTGTGTGTGTGTGTGTGTGTGTGTGTGTGTGTGTGTGTGTGTGTGTGTGTGTGTGTGTGTGTGTGTGTGTGTGTGTGTGTGTGTGTGTGTGTGTGTGTGTGTGTGTGTGTGTGTGTGTGTGTGTGTGTGTGTGTGTGTGTGTGTGTGTGTGTGTGTGTGTGTGTGTGTGTGTGTGTGTGTGTGTGTGTGTGTGTGTGTGTGTGTGTGTGTGTGTGTGTGTGTGTGTGTGTGTGTGTGTGTGTGTGTGTGTGTGTGTGTGTGTGTGTGTGTGTGTGTGTGTGTGTGTGTGTGTGTGTGTGTGTGTGTGTGTGTGTGTGTGTGTGTGTGTGTGTGTGTGTGTGTGTGTGTGTGTGTGTGTGTGTGTGTGTGTGTGTGTGTGTGTGTGTGTGTGTGTGTGTGTGTGTGTGTGTGTGTGTGTGTGTGTGTGTGTGTGTGTGTGTGTGTGTGTGTGGCGTTCGACAAGCATGGAGCGCTGCCCCGCAAGACAAACATTAACGGGATGGATATCGGACAAGGCAACATGTAAAAAGCAAAAAAAAATGGAGAAGAAAAAAAAAACGTTGCGCGAAACTCATCAAGTTGCAACTCAGCACATGAAAAGCAACTCACACGTTGAAGACGGCACATCTCTTTACCCAAAACTGACATCGAGAGTGCGCATACAGTGGCATCGCTGAACTGCTCTATCTTTTCAGCTTCGATATGTTCGCGAGTGAGGCAATCCCAGTGCCGCTCAAAATCGCCCACTTCTTAAGGAAAGGACACAGTAAGTACCTGAAACGTGCAGACGCGCGCTTTACACTTGAGTGAGCGGGATAACAATGTCAACTCTTCGATCACTGCTTCAAACGAAGCCATATAGTATCCTGCGTTTTTTTTTTTTTTTTGTGCTATTCAGTTACTCCATCGCGCTGCGTCTACAGCCCCTGACCTATGTCAATTTTGCGTCATACTCTTACGCACTCCAATGAACTTCGGCTTATGTGCCTTTGATTACCGGCTACTGTGTCCAGACCTCGTACGACGGTGCGGTGCTATTAAGTTCGTGGCAGACTCGCCATTAGCTTCGTCCCGTTGAGCTCGCCGCGCGGCTTCATCCTCGTTCGTCGGACCTTGCTGAGGTGAACCTATTCTCTGTGCGCAGCCTATTCTTATATTCGCCTTTCAGATGCACGAGCAGGAGCACGCCTTCATCTTCCTGACAAAGAAAGGTAACAGCTACAGCTGAAGTTGCTGTGCTCGGGTCTGTCCCAATACTGCTACTACCTCGTTAACTCAAACAAGCTTCGCGTCATTTGCATCCCTACATTTGAGTTGGATCGGCATGCTTTTAAACCGAAGCTTTCTTCGCCTTTTCCTCCCACTTTGCGTGTAGGGTCTTTCCGAGTCCACAACTACCTACTTAAGCCACTGGGTATGGGCTCATCATGTGCCGCAGGGTACGGGCCCCAATAGACAAACCAAACATAAGGCGATAAGTGAAGAAGTATCATATTTATCCTCAGGTGCGTCGCTTCTCACCATTGTGACGAGTCAACATCGTCAATGACAAGAACAGAACAGAGAATATTCGTGGCTAGTTCGGTGCATTCCTTGCAGTCACGACACGACGCACATGCAACCGGTGTAAAACGGTGTTGTTTGAATACTCATTGGTGATTTCGAACACTCACATTTCTGACGATGCGTAGCGGAATGATAATAGTGTGTGCATTTAACGTACATTTCTGTTGCGTTGAAATCGAGGCCGCACCTGCATCGAAATGTTGGCGTCATATTGTTACACTTGTGTGATGGCGTTCCATTTCAATGAACATTGCATCGCATTTGCGTCATTAGCGTTACATGTGCGTATATTATTGCGATAGCAATTATATGGACACTCCAAAGCAGATTTCTGCCGTCGGCGTCGCCGTCGCCGTCGCCGTCGCCGTGAGGTTCCGTATGACGTCAATGGAGATGAAATCGTCGCCGCGCGCCGCCGAACGCTGTATTTGCGAGTGAAAGGGGTGAGGGACGCGCGCTTTCACGGGGAGTGAACGCACGGCGGAGAACATGATGATAAGTGGTTCTTGAGGGAAAGGGAAAGGTTGGCGCTATCTTCTGCAGCCCTTGAGGGAGCACGGCTCAGCGCCAACGGGGAGGGGTAAGTGGGAGCGAAAGAAGGGATAGAGTGGAGTCGCCATGGCTGGGCGAAGCAAAACCGGCAGGCATAGGCGGCACGTATCAGGCCGAGATGGAAGGCCTTGGTGTGCTGCAGAGTCTGCAGGGGGTGTTGTGCCAGGCCGGTCAGGCCCGGGGTGGGGTGGGAGGCCGTGAGGCCTTCCCGCTTGTAGAAATGTCCTTAGAGGCGTGCGGAGAGCCCTGACGAGTCAAGGAACTCCACGACGCCTCGAAGTGCAGAAAGGTGGTGTCGGCCGGGGAAGAGGAGATCTTCCTCCTTGCCAGAGGGGAGGCCCAGGCGGCGGAACTCCTGCAGGAGTGGGCCCCGCTGCTGGAGGTGTATACGGCGTATACGCCGGGCAGGCCAGCAGGAGATGTTCGATCGTCTCCGGCTCCCCGCAGGAGCTGCAGGCCGGGGACGTCGCTCGTTCCAGTCGGTAGTTGCGTGCTGCCGTCCAGCTGCAGCCGATGCGGAGCCGGAGAAGGAGCGAGGTCTCCCTGCGAGCCAGGCCTCGCTGGGGGAGTGGTCGTGGGGGGCATCCCAGTGCCACCCGTTTCTCTGGGTGGTGGGTCGCCAGGTGTCGCCGCAGCCTCAGTCCTGTGAAGTCGCCCTCCGTCACGGCCCGACTGAGGGGCACAGTGGTGTGGTGGGCGTCCTTCGCCAGGGTGTCGGCTGCCTCGTTGCCCGGGATCCCTACGTGGGCGGGGATCCAGTGCAGGGACACCGGGTGGCCTGCGTCCTGCAGCGCTGTCAGCCGGGTAGACAGCAGTGCGACTCCAAGGCTGGCGCTTTCTGGCCTCTGCAGGCCGAGGAGGGCTGCCTTGGAGTCGCAGAGGATGGCCGCTGGTACCCCAGGAAGCTCCTCGGAGAGTAGGTCGAACGCCAGGTGGAGGCCTGCCACCTCCGCTGCAGTCGAGCTGGCGTGTCTGGGCAGTCGACACTGCCTGCTCTTCTGCAGGGCAGGTGCCGTGCAGGCCGCCGTGGCAGAGCCGGTGTCCGGTACCACCGAACCGTCGACGTACACCAGGAGGTGGTCTCCGAGGGTCTCGTCCAGGAGGCAGGCGGCCGTCTGCTCGCGGAGAACAAACGCGCGTTCTGTGCCGTGCTCCCTTAAGGGCTGCAGAAGTAGGCGTCTCTTTCCTCCTTTACCATCACCATATATGTAGAGCAAACGCGCCTTCTTCTGACGCACGAAAGGCCGTGGTGGGGGGGGGGGGGGGGGGGGGGGGGGAAGGGAGGCGACGTTTAGCTGCGGCACCAAGTGCCTATTTATATCAGAGGCTCCGGCAACAGTCACCAACGCCGCACGCATTTTGTGCGAACGCGGGCAAAACGCCGAAAGCGTCGACAACAGTTCTGCGTGTTGCCGGTGCTGCTGCATGTCCAAGTTTATACAGCTGATAAAGCTACTATCATTACTCCGTATAGCTCTCTACAAATTTGATATCGCAATTGATGCTTCGCCTTTCAGGGGAAACTGCGACAACTTTTTTTCATTCAATTTGCCTCATTTATTACCAACATTTCCATCATTAGGGTTGCGCTCAAATATCATTTGCTTAACATTATAGCCAAAATAAAAGAAAGCTTCGCTTAACACCGATTTCAATATAAGCATGAGATTCGCCAAATTTTTGTCATCCTCAGATTAAATTTTAAAGACTGTGTAAAATTCCAGATGAAGTGTACCAATACGTGTCAGAACAAAGTTGGGGTTTTTAAATCTCTTGCTTGAACCTCAGCGCAGGTACATGAACGTCAAGTCACTGATTTCAGCGTATCTTCTTGTGTACAGTTCAAGACTTCAAGAACTGTTTATTTGTTACATAGACGAAAGATACAGGTAGTATATTACACGGGAAAGGGTCCCAATATCAAAGATTGCACCGAGACCCTCAACAGAGAATACAAAGAATTAATACATTAGAATCAGTATAACAGGTTGAACAAGAACATAAGTTTCAATCAGTGAATGTCATCGGAACTTTGGTTTATTCGCAATGCGACGTAATTATTCTTTACCGTTCAAGAATTGAGTAAAAACCCGAACCCACAACGTCAAAAAAAAAAAAAAAAAAAAAAAAAAACCTATGACGTCCACGCCACCTGGTGCGAGAACTTCGCATTGATGGCGCCGCTATCACCTTTCGTTCCTGTGTCTTTTTCTTGGTTGCGAACTTAAGCCTCCTGACGCAGCTTAATATTCCTCTTTTGTGCCCGTTTAACGATGATGATGCTTAACCTCTCTATCATGGGTGCCCCTTTAGATGCGCGCCTTTAAAAAAACGTGCACCCTCCCTGAAAAGTTTTCGGAACACGGGATGCGAGTAAAATCTCAATTTCATCGCAGCCTAGGCACAGGTCCTTCAACCGAAAGATAGAGTTGATACTTCTCCGTACAGTCATCACATTCCTGACGTACATTTCACACTCTGTGGTGAAGTCGCGAGAGAATTTAACTTATTCTCATTTCGCGTGTTCCAAAATATTCCGAGGGCGGCCGTACCAACTTCTTTGTCCGCTAAATGCGTCCCCATGCCGGTACAGTGCAAGTAAATGCCATCATTACCTTGCGGTTAATTAAACACTTCTGCGGTTAGCGGCGTTACCAAAAACTTGCTGTTGTGTAACACAACGCTAGCGTACGCTATAGCAAGTAATTTCGAGGATCGAAAAATCCGCAAGCCTGCATCAGTCATGTGGCAAGCCTTAACGCCATCTTAGAGAGAGCTATACATACGGTCGAATCGCCGCGGCCCCCAGGGAATAGAGAATAGAAGCAAACCCGAGTTTTCCAAATTTACTTCGTATCCTGCTAGAGAATACGTGTCTCAAAAGGATAAAATTTTAATAGTGGCCCGCATTTGTATTTTCCTTTTCTCTCTCATGTTGAGTCTCTTTTTCGAAGTAGGTCGCTGAGCTGTTAGTTTTCTTGTTTCGCTATTCTGCGTTTGTTCATATTTTGTGTCTTGCTCAGCCTCTCAGAAGTAGAGAGAAAACAAAACCGCCATTTCGGTTGTGTAATGCGAAAGCTGCTAGATATTAAATTAATAGACCGTCTAGCGGTGAGGTGGAGACGTTATATGGGCTTTCGCGTCCCCGTTATACTTCGGACACGTGGACAAGCGCACGCAAAAAAAAAAAGCGCCGGAAAAGCAGCAATACGAAAGGCCATTATCGCGCATTTATCCGGCATAGCCCAAACTCCTACATATTTAATAACCTGCACTCACGGCTTGCTTCTTTCCCCCCGCCGGCATATAGGCATACATCTTTTAATGCCGAGCTCTTACAGCGACCGAAATATCTTGCATCTGCCGTGCCTTTCCCGTCCCAATCAGCGGCACTGTTCGTGTAAGGGGAGATCTAGCGGGCAAAAACGTACGGGCAGCAGCATCAGTACTGTGCGCGGACGCAAGGGTGGAATTTGGGGGGGGGGATGAAAACAAAAGCGCACAAAATAGTCAAAGCCTAGTTGTCAAACCGGATCAGCTTAGACTGTTTTCGGCGCAACAAGCGAGGCAAAGAGTCCGAAGCCGAAGCCACATAGCCGAAAAGCCAAAGCTTCACTTTCTGAGAACACACGGCATCGAGACGGTGGTGTATAAAAAGAAAAAAAAAAGGTAGAAGGACGATGGAGTAAAGAAGGAAAGTTAAGCCGCGGTTTTGCTGAACACGTCCCCCCGAGAAGCCGGTGTATATATCAGAGGGACATGCGCGTTGTCCGCCCAATCCTCGTAGTTCAACGATGCCAACCACTCGGGACCGCGCGCGCGCGCTCTGGTCGGTCGAGCCGAAAAGGACGGGATCAGGACTCCGAGGGAAGAGTATCGTGTCCGCTGGACGACTGAGCGAGCGGCGTCGCCAAAAAACTTGCTGTTGCTGCCACGTTGCTGGTACTGCTGGCCACGTGTGGACGGTGTGCATCTTTCTCTTTTCCTTGTGTCACGGGTTGCTGGGCTTGAAAGGAGGCTTGTGCGCTGCCTTCGAGCATTGGCGGCCGCACGGCTAGATACTGTTTATTTCGGGATTTGTACAGTATCTAATGCGGGACGGGTGCCCGCGACGGTTGACCAACGCTTTAACCATCTGCGTGAACGCAGCCTTTGGCGTCAGTACGAGTGTGACCAGGGAAGCATGAACTGAAAGCTCGTTCGTTAGCGTGCACCTTCTCAGTCTTACGTCCAAGAGGGCATTTTTTTTTTTTTTTTTTTTTGTGGTAGCACGTTCTTGACTTTCGTGAAATATACCCTTCTTTCTACAAGTGTTTCGTTGGTCTGTGTGTCGTGTTTCTACATTTTTCGCTAGTTACTCGCTGGTATTTGCTCGGCCTGAGCACCTTAACGTAGCCGCTACTGTGGCACTTGCTAAGAAGGTTACGTTGTCGGGAGGCGAAATCCTCTTTTGAAAGGTGTCGTCTGAAGCGAATAAGATGTGTAGGTGGTAAAGGCGAAGGGGACATGTGAAGCGCCTGAAGCCGTTTTGCGTTTCAGTCCAGCAAACGGTATATATAACCTGGCATCCGACACGTCCGAAGCTGCGAACAAGGAGCGGTACCTACATTATAACTGAATGCGCATTGGTGAGTTCAGGCGTCGCCCTTTGCTTCGACTTGCACAAATCTGTGCGAATCTTTCTTCATCGGCCGCTTTAAGGTATGCGATAACACCGGCGTAATAGCTATGGTGATTTATTTATTTATTTATTTATTTATTTATTTATTTATTTATTTATTTATTTATTTATTTATTTATTTATTTATTTATTTCAGATACTAGAAGACCCATCGCCAGCGCGTGTCTTAAATTAAATTATGGGGTTTTACGTGCCAAAACCACGATATGATTATGAGGCACGCCGTAGTGGGGGACTCCGGAATAATTTTGACCACCTGGGGTTCTTTAACGTGCACCTAAATATAAGTACACGGGTGTTTTCGCATTTTGCCCCCATCTAAATGCGGCCGCCGTGGCCGGTATTCGATCCCACGACCTAGTGCTCAGCAGCCCAACACCATAGCCACTGAGCAACCACGGCGCGTTCGCGTGTCTTGCGGCCATTTCGCCCATCCAGCTGAACTCTCGTTACTGCCACTGCGTTTTTGACTGCCGCTCGACGACTCCGATAAACCTCGCCACGATTTGTTTAAGACGCCTAGTTACCCTTTTGCTGTACTATCTTAGAGCATTCACGAATTCCGACAGTGACCATGACCGAGTTGTACCAGGCAATTAATTCCAATTATCGATTATGCGTGGAAAAAGTCTGTATTTAAATATGTCGGTACGTACGTAAAAAAATAAAAAAATGGGACTTCGTGCGACGAATCATGGTGAAAACATTGGTTGGCGAGACTAAGGAGACTGTTATCGGAGAGATAGCATATATAACGACTGACGAGTGACTTTAATTATGCCGAAGTCTAGCATGCGCCAGCACCAATGCTAGTCATTTTTTCAAACGGAATAATGTGTCACGGCGTAATGCCTATTATACCGGCGCGTGCACTTCGAAAAAAAAAACGAAAAAAAAAACTGTTCACATTCAAGGAGGCAGAAATTGCGGCGCCGTTCATGAGCGCGGAATTCGCTTCAGGCCCAGCCTCTATACACACAACCGGGCGCACGGCGGAGCAAAGTGTAACGTGAGGTGCCTTCAGCACTCTGCACCACAAAAACGGTAAGGCTTGGAGAAGGAACTTCAGCGCAGGCCACGGGAAAGGTTTCGGGAGAACTTTGGCATGACTCGGAACTTGGCGCGAAATCCTTTGTCCCGTGCCTGCAACTGCCCGGCCTGCACGTTCTTGATTTCTTTCTTTATTTTGATCCCCTCCGCCTTAAGCTGCACTGTCGCTGTTTTCCTGCTTTCTCGTAATAGCGTATGCCAAGCAACCGTCGAGGGGAAATAGATGTTCCTCCGAGAAATGCGCTATAAGCGCTCGGCGCGCTTTCTCGGTCGCGAACATATAAGCATCTGGCGCCGACGAACCGCTACGCGTGGCCGTCTTCGTCGTCTTTCTTCGCTCACTCTCTCATTCGCCCACGCGCAGTCGTGCGGCCTTGGATAAACATGCGAGCATTTTTCGCTGGGGGCTCGCTCTAAGCGCGAGAAAATGACTTGATTTGCATGCCAAGATTTGGACGCTGCTGGCGTAAACCGTTGCAGGTCTTTACTTGCTTCTTATGCACTTCTCGCGTATTCTGCCAGAACCAACCACTTTGCTGTATTACTTTTTATGTCTGTGCGTAGACGCACCCTTCGCATCCCTTTCCTTCTTTTTTTTTCTTTTTTCGAGTTCCCTCGGCACTGCTTCTGACGCCTATCCGCTTTTCATGAAGGAAAAATCTATTGTGAGAGCACCACCTTGTTTGTTTATTTTTTTTTTTTTTGTATTCAAAGAAGTGAGACGTTTCTTTTTTACCGATATAATAAACATGCGCATATCAGCCTACTTTCCTTTCTTTTTTTAAGAAGGGGGGGGGGGGGGGGGCGAAGTTTCTCATTCACGCTACGTATAAAAACATGACGTTATTCCTCCAGTACGCGTTTTGCCTCCGGTCTCACCTCGGCGCAGGCAGCATGAGTCCTCATTTTAAATGCACCGCGTTTCTGGGAAAACTCCCGCAGAAACAAATATGCCGCTATGGTTAGGGCCTCTTTAGCAGTTTCGTAATGCGTTTTGTTTGCCACGTAGAAGCAGTGTGCATGTTTAATTCCGGCATAGCTCAACATAGCTATAGCGAGCCTACACCACGGCCGGACGGCGTCGCGGCTGTTTTCTTTGCCACTCCCGTTCTCTGCAAAGCCAGCTCCATGGGATTCAAAGGAAGTGAGAAACCAACAGGAACTACAAGGAATGTGCGTTTGTTCTATCCGTCGTCTCCACGTAATGCCCCAAGCCTGCACCAGCCCAAGGCAGCGCTATAACTTAATTATTATCATACTTCGAAGTTATCTGCGCGACACTGACGTCACGCACGGCAGAAGTTGTACATACTCAGAGCTCGGCCTATGACTCCCAAGAATTTCGGCACGATAATTGCTTGCGCCGATATCGGGGGCCATTCTGAAACACACTTGCACGCGGAAAGGTTGAGAGGTAGTGTGGCGACTCTTAGGTGTCCTTCATCAGGCTTGTTTTCTTGCTTGGGTAACCGTAATCACTCACAGCGGCTTGGCGCTCAAATTCTCAGCGTGTGTCAAGCGTTGCGTTTTCTTAGGGATGGGACTTCCTTGCCCATTTAGAACTGAAATGGAGCAGCACCAAGTCAGCGTTTCCAACCCTCTCCCCCTTATGCCACTATTTATCCCCAAGTGTAGGGTAGCCAACCGGGCACGTCCTTGGTTAACCTCCCTACCTTTCCCTCTTCGTTTCTTTCTCTCTCTCCTTACCCTTACATTTTTCATTCCCAGCTCGTAATTTTCTGCGCCACGGTGCCTCTACCACTATCGAATGCTTCAGAGTAAGGTAACTATAGTATGGAGAGAGATATAAATGGAGTGGGAAAGGCAGGTAGGTTAAGCGGAAGAGATTCTGGTTTGCTACCCTGCACTGGGGGAAGAGTAAAGGGAAATGAAGGACGGAAAGAATAGCGGAGAGAATCACTATTATGGCTACCCGCCGTGGTTGCTTAGTGGCTATGGTGTGGGGCTGCAAAGCACGAGGTCACGTACGGGATCGAATCCCTGCCACGGAGGCCGCATTTCGATGGAGGCGAAATGCGGCCTCCAAACACCCGTGTACTTAGATTTAGGTGCACGTTAAAGAACCCCAGGTGGTCCATATTATTCCGGAATCCCCCACTACGGCATGTCTCATAATCAGATCGCGGTATTGCCACGTAAATCCCCATAATCTAATTTTAATTTTGAACTGTTATGGCTAGGAGCAGCTATCTCCATTTTTTGCGGCAGACGACTCTAGCGAGTAAAAAAAAAAAAAAAAAAAAAAAACGCGACAGCCATAAGCGGTAATGTATTTCATTTTATTTCGTTTTATTCAGTTTGCGACAGCAACAGTGGAGGCTGGTTTATTCGTGGCACTACATTCACCAAATGTCTTGCGCGAGATGGTCAGGTCTCGGCTAAACTATTCTCCGCTTGCGTAGTTGTTTCAGGGAACAACGCACGACCGCTGCAGAACACTGTTTGAACGAGCTGTTTCTTGCTCTCTTTCGTACGGAAGCGTAGCGTAACGAAAAATGAAGGGCATACATCTTGGCTCTTCTAGAGCTCCCATTACTGCTGCAGCACCAGGGTATTTGTTTAAAGGTTTCGCTAGCTGAGGCCCTGCCGGAAAGTTTGCAGTGCTATATAGCACAAACGGGCAGAAATGGTTGTTTGCGTTCGCTTATGTTCAACAAGAACACTGCCTCCACAATTTTTGCCTTAAACAGAAAGAAGTGCCTCTCTGTCTGCAAACACGCAAGCAAAGCAAAAAAATAAAAATAAGTAAACGTAGCGCATGTGCTTGCCGCTTCCTGCAGCGACAGACGTACGTTTCCATTCTTCTAAGCGATTTTTTGCCATAAAATGCTCCATAATTCATGCTTCTATTTGTTTTGTTTTGTTTTTCGCTCACTGCCCCTTCGTTAGCATCTTTCCATTTTCAATCTAGCGGCCCGTTCCTGTACTCCTTTAGCAGTCTTTGCTCCGTTCTTTTCACTCTCGGTTTTTCACCGAGTGTCTCGCACCTTGACATCCTCTTGCCCTCGCCCCCCTGTTTTCGCACCCATGTCGCAACACTAACGCTTCGGTGGACGGAAGCCCCGATGAATTTGCATACATTATCCGGGACAGAGCGGGAGCACGGCAGCGCACGGATTTCGAGGTGCCGCGCCTCGGTGAGTCGCGAGCGACCGCGTGGCAGGGAAACGAGCAGCTCTCGCTCCTCTCCCGATAGTTGCGTGCATCGGAGAACCGCCACGCGATCTGCGTAGTCATTCTTCTTCTGGCATAGACGGGTTTGCTTGTAATCCACGCGCATCGCCGCAATGTTGACATCGTGGAAGAAAGGATGAGACAGCACGAGCGCTGCATAGTACCAGAGATAACGTGTCATATGTTTAGTAAATTAAAAAGAGTTGTTCTGCCGGAAGCAACTGTTTTTTCTACGGGTGCTCAGGATTTCTTTTTTTTTAATGTTCTTCACGCGTGCCCGCGCGCGTGGTGTCGTAATTATTTCACGTACGTGCGGCATCTTTGCTGTGTGCCATATACTACTTTTGTGTTTGCGGTCAAGCGCGTGAACTCTCTACGTTATTATTTGATCATTTACCGAACTTGCTCAAGCCGCAGTACATGTGGAGGGAAAAACCGTTATCGAAACTCGTTTTTGTTCCCCGTATGCCTGAAGTTCGCGTTCATCACGTATACCTTTCGCCTTCTATACACCGCAACACTATGCTGGCTCCATCGCAAACCATTTTGAAAGAAGGATATTAATGTTTTGTTGCAGTACACTTGTGCTTTGCGAGAAGCCACCTTGCCGTTTTCGATTGGCGTCGGGCCATGCAGGCATTTTCACGAAGCGAAATCTATGCGCAAAATAAATGTTCTAAATAAGCCTTGTCGGCAGTCACTTAGTCTTGTTGATTAAATTAAGAGCCTGGGATTTCGGATCACGTTGCAGGTAGATGCCTCTCCGAGCTGGAATAATGCGTGCGCCAATTATCCTCCGAATTCCAGAAAACCGCAGTATCTTTCACTCGCTTTGCACGCCACTGTATTAACTCTGCCCTCTGAAGCGGATTACTCGCACAGAGGCCGGTATGCTTTACAGAGTGCGATCAAGATGAGCCTTACAGTCCAACATTGACCATAGGATTTAGTGTGCCTCTTCATTTTGCAACGAGTGCCATGATGTGGGCTTTCCCACCGAAACCGAAGTTTGTGACAAATAAACTGTTGCGGGCCTCCGGCTCAGAGTTACGGGATAAATTCAACTGATAAACAGGTAGTGATGCGTTTTCGCGCGCTGTCAACAGACGCTAGCAAAAGCATCACCACTGCCGCGAACCTACATCAAAGAAACATTTCACAGCACAAAAAGCAAGGACATGCTAGGAGACAAAGAAAGCACTGCATTGCGCCGCTGTCGACTTATTTGTTGAGAGCAAGTACAACGGTTTTAAAAGGCGTCAGAACCACTTTTATTTTTTATTGTTCACGCCATCACTCTAACTGTAGTAAGATGATTTATTTCAGCGACAAGTGAATTGAAGTAACAATGTCACGCGCTGGTTTCAATTTTCCGATAAAGTCGGCTTTGGCTATCTCTCACGCCCTGCTATCTTTGTGGCGTTCGAGAATAGTGGTTGCAGCGTACAAAGTTGTGCACCCACATACAATCATAGCAACTTGTACGGGAATGCGTCCATCCCAATTGTTGCCACGTGCCGTACCAACGATTGCTTTCGTTGCAAATATTTTTTTAATTTCCTTTCTTGCTGTAAATATGCGAGTGCAAGATAAAATAGAGCACCACCAAAGCAGAGTGTGGCTGGTGTGCAGTGCATGCAGTGAATCGCTGACTGACTAAAACAGAGACTGCAACGAAACATGCGCTATTTTAAGGCACAGTTAAGCAACCAACTTCACCCCTCCGCACAGCCAAGAAGATAAAAAGGAAATAATAAATACTGGAGAGGAAACATGCCACACATGTTATCCACGCACGAACATATTTACCTTCATGAAAGAAAGGAAACAAAAAGAATAAGAAGAGCCAACTACAACAGAGGCATCACCACACGCGTACAAGAAATATATTATTTGGTTCGCGAAACTTCGCACTAATAGCGCTGGCATACATGCATGCCGACGTCGTAAAATTGGGATGCGCGGTCTTCACAACGGCGCACGCAAGTTTCTCGAGGCACTACGGCCCATCCAAGCGGGAACCGTTAGTATTCCGCGTGCGCAGCGTCGCCTCCTCATTACTCTTCGGCGCAGCGCCGCTCGCACAGCGGCGGTTCTTCATTTTTCTGCCCCGGTTGTCGCGCTCACACGCCCGTGGGACGCGTCTTACCTGAACGGCAGCGCGTGGCACAGAACGGTCGGCGCGAACCGCGGTTACGCTTTCTTTTTTCGTCAGACCTCGATTATTTCGTGTCGTACAGCAGCGCGCGCGCACATGCATATTTATTTCCAAGTTCCACGGCGAGCTCACTTACGCTCGAGTTACGACAGAGGCAATAGGTTTCTGTGTAAGAGCTGCGGTCCATGCATAGAGCCATCGGTATATAGTTCACTCTCAGTATATGCACCTTATGCTAAACGTCGTGCCATGCATACGCGTGTGCCCACGGAAAACGACTCGCATGTTAATGAAATTTTTTGTAGGCCATGTCATCGTTGAGCCTAGAGTCCGCAGAAGTCGTGCATTTGTGTTATCACTTCGGCGTAAGTCAGGCTATACCGTTATATTCATTATCAGCCGACGCATATAATTTCGTGCTGTGCCTTCCAGGGAACATTTGCTTACCTTGTCAAAGTTCGCCGGAGTGTTCACTTGCGCTGGAGTTCCCCCCAAATGTACATTTCAATATCGCTGCGCTATACCCGAAATCTATGGCAGTCGTCATCTCTTTTCGCGCATTCATTTCGCATGTCGCCGCGCAAACCTATAATAAAACCAACCTTTCAGAGGCAATTCTTTTTTTTTCTTTTATTATCTTTCCGACCGATACAAATGTATGCAAGCGACTACGCATTTTTTAGTTACTTTTTTTTTCTTAGGTGAGCAGAAACATGGGAAGGTATAGGCTACGTCAGGACTGGCTATGCCAAAATCTCTAATTTGTTACTCACTACAAAAGAAAAAGAAAGAAGAAAATACCAAAAAGCACAATGAACACTTGCACAAGCGCACAAAGAATATCTCTACGTGGGCACCAGCACTGAAAGCCCCGTATACGGTCACCCCTTACACTGGAGTGAAAGAGTCCACTCAAGTATTGTCACAAATGCACATATAAGGACAACACGAGCACGGGATCAACCATTCTGGCATGAATTTTGTGGGAGATCTAGAGTGTTGTTGTTGTTGTTGTTGTTGTTGTTGTTGTTGTTGTTGTTGTTGTTGTTGTTGTTGTTGTTGTTGTTGTTGTTGTTGTTGTTGTTGTTGTTGTTGTTGTTGTTGTTGTTGTTGTTGTTGTTGTTGTTGTTGTTGTTGTTGTTGTTGTTGTTGTTGTTGTTGTTGCTGTTGCTGTCGTCGTCGTCGTCGTCGTCGTCACCACCGCCGCCGCCGCCGCCGCCGCCCTGTCTTATCAACAGGTGGTGTTGTAAAAATATATTCCTATACACTTAAAGGGGTCCTGAACCGCCCCTTGGGCTTAGTGAAAGAAGACAGTCCGCGGATAGCATGAGCTGCTTTTAACATCTCAGCCAAATTTTGCAGTTGTGCGTGGCGCGTATAGCTCGCGAGCGGAGCGCGAAGTACGCGGTTGCTATTTGCCAATAGCTGACATCAATCAAGAAGGGGGTTTGGATCAGTGCGCTTCTTCGTTCTGTTACTGTGCATATTTAGTTGAGCGAAAGGATGCTTTCGAATTTAGATAACAATTACGTACTTCCGGAAGAAGCCTACTGCCGTCAGCTCACGCTATAGGGTGGCGGCCGCCTGCATTGGAATTAAATTTTGGCAACCCTGCTTATCGATGTCCTAGCCGTCGGGTGTCGCTAATTTCGATTAGTTTTGAACACTCAACTAGCGTCGAACCACGCGAAACTTAAGCTCAGACCACACGCATGCTTACCAGCGCGCGCTCACTCCTGGTTGCTCCTAATTAGACGCATTGGCAGACTTCGCTTCGTATTGAGCTATTTAGAGCGCTTCAAAATGCCAATTTGGATGTGGCTACTATCCGTCGATCAAGCTAGTGCAGGACAAAGCCGGTACGCACCACGTAGCATGGCCAGACTGGAGCATATGAGCGCGAGCGCGCACTCAAGTCCTGCCCTACACAAAGCAAACGCGGCGCATACGCGCTACAGTTGCATGTATAGGTGCGATCTGCTACGTATATAGCGTGGATACCGCGGCCGCCGCGGCGAGTCCGCTGGCTGAGCGCAGTATGGCTCGCAGAGAACAACAGCGTTTTGCTAGAGTGGCGCGTCGTTTGGCGCCAAAATCGGGAGTAGTGGCGTCTACGTCGATATCGAAAGTCAAATTTGAACGGTGCGCCATGGTGACGTTCAGTAAGCGGAGCGATGCGGGCACGCCCCGCTGTGCAAGTCATTGAAGAAGGAGCGGAAGCACCGCGTATGAGATGTTTGATGGTCAATAACTCCGCTTCTGCTGAACGCGTACACTGAAGTACTTTTTGGGGGCAAAGTATTTCTGGAACAATCTATTTTAACTTCAGGTGCATTTCTCGACTTCGACAAAAAGTGGTTCAGGGCCCATTTAAGCACTTCGTTGGCACAGAAAAACGAGCTCGTTGCAACGAACGCACAAATGCATTACAACGTAACAGCCAAAACAATTCAACAATGTTACGAAGTAACTATTAAACCATCAGTACGAACGAAATCATCGATACAATGTGTAACGACATTACCACACAACATGGTATATACCTTGCAGGGGAAAAAAAAGCACTATGATGGACCAAACACTTCTCCTATATAGAATTTTTGCCGAAGAGGCAACATCTACATCTGCTAGCGCCGAACAGTAAATGATGCCACCATGCTCTAAAAATTTTCAAAAGGTTCTAGGGCGCACTTTTGCACGGGGCTTCCTGGATACGGTCCCTATAACATACAGTTCGAACGCGTCTGGGGTATAAGCGTGATAGGCCGGGCGATATATGGCCCACAGCACAACAGTATACCCGACGACTGACAAAGGCTCTTCTCAGCTACCCCGTTCAATGTCAGCAATTTTCACTACTGTCATTAACTAACCTTTGCATCAACTGAGCCCGGTTCCATCTATAAGCTAGTCTCGCACATATATTTGTAATCCGAGCTTCGGAAAGCTCTCTGCCTTTCTCACCACTGAATCTGCAATAGCACTCGCGGGTGATAAGCTTCGGGGCGAATGCCTCTTCTCTACTTATTTCTGCGCCTCACTAATCTGACCGACTCGCTTCGGCGGGACCCTGACAACTATATCGTATACCAGACTCATGATTCCTGCCCTTCCACTGAGCCGCCGTATCGCCTCGCGGAGCAAAGCCGCGAAACATCTAAGCACACTCGCAAAACGCGTACGAGGAGCTTTGCGCCTGTATACTCGTTCGTTTCGCAGGAATGAACAACTCATCTGTGAGGGGAGACGCATACTAAAACTTCTCGCCGCCATCTATGAAAATAACAGTCGAGAAAATAAATGGACAGTGAGAGAGAGAGAGCAGCAGTTGAGCGCTCGAACACAGCGTTTGGGCATGCCGCGTCGTCTGTCCCTGGCCGGATTACGCTGATTGTAGGCGACAAGACGGGCCAGTTAGCAAAGGTTCCGAATATAGGTCGCTCTGCACTCGGCTTCGCCACGCTGCCATCATTAATATCCTTTAGCGGCAAGCCCGAATCCCGCAACCTCGGGTTAGGCTTAAGTGCTATACTGGTGGGAGGATGTGGGGCGAAGTTTCGCGAACTGGTGAGCATATATATATATATATATCTTTTTCTGTTTGTGCCTCGCATTGTTTGCCGTCTCTCCTCAGAAGCAACGATTTCGCCCAGCGCTTCTCTCCTTCTCGGTGTGTGAAAGTGAGCGTGCCTGAGCTGAGTCGCGGTTTTGTTCGTTTGCTTGAGAGCTTTTCGTTTGTTTTGTTTCTTACTTGTTTTTGGTCCCGGGGCTGTCACCAAGGCTGTGCTGCCTTTGAGCTGCTAGTGAATCAGCTGCGCGCACACGTGGAGGTGCTGCCCACCGAGTGTATGAAATGGCCACAGAGAGCTGTCGACTTGAGAAATTTCAGTGACGCTCCTCTCGTTGTTTTCCGCGCTAGCTGCTTCTTTTATTATTTCTGTCCCTGTATCGCCTTTATCCAGTGCATGGTAGCCAACCGGGCGAGCGTCTTGCTGTAGTCTTTATGTCTTTCCTTTTTTTATATTTCTTTTTATAAAGCAGCCAGGCCTGGCTGCACAGCATATGGCACGGGAGTAGATATTTAGTGGCCCCCGGCCGAGTTTAAACTTCTGTGGTGGGGCTAGTGCTGCAATCGGAGCGTAGTCATATACGATGATAAAAAGGACAATTTTGTTGCCAAAGGCAATGAATAAAATGAACCGAAGGCAGCGTCAGAGAAATTAAAACAAACAGAGTGGGGAGGATTAGGATCTCTTAATTGTTGGAAGCCGATATGAAAGGCGCTCTATTACTGAACGTACTCGTCAAGTTACCAAAGCTAAGACCGCATTATTAGTGCAGCGTATATAATTCAATCTAGCATTTGTATTTTCAATGTGTTTCGATTGAATGACATCGAACAGACATGTCTTTCCACAAGCGAAATATGTAACGTTTCCCGCTGAATAAGTGCGACCCGTGTGGCTCCCACAGAAGTTTGTTTTAGCCGTAGCAGGTTTTGCAGTTGTGCAGCCCTGCGCTAAAGCAAGCAATTAAAAGCTCGAAAGTCGGTTTGATTTCTCCATTCGTCCTTCAGTTAATCAGTTGTAATAGTCGTAGCTGTTGTTGGCCTTTCACTGGCTCGGGACGGTGTTGTACTTCTAAGCCACCGGTTGTCGATGTAGTCATTATGTCAATCATCGTCGTGTAATCATGACAGAAGAAGCCGGAGTTGGAAGCTGTGCTACAGGAAGGAAGGAAAGAGTGGAGAAGGAAAGGCAGGGAGGTTAACCAGTTCAGCACAACCGGTTTGCTACCCTACACATGGGAGTGGAATGAGGGGGAATGAAAGATGGGGAGGAGAGAGAGCACATAACACAGCACACTCATCGTCAGTCACAGTCCGTCACTCTTGCGTGGTACGTGACATCACTGTCACAGCCGCTTGTCCAAGCCCGTTTCTTTTAAAAACCTAAGTAGTCCCTTCGTCGCCTTCAGCTGCGATGTCTTCTGTCGACGACACGTGAGAATCGTTTCAATTGACATTGGTCTATTGTCACGGTGCGCTAGAACGGACGCCAGGGACTGTCTCGGAACATTATATTCAGGACAGTCGCATAGAATGTGTTCTAGCGTGTCCTCGCAAAGACAGGCATTGCAAAAAGCGTTGTCGGCCATTCCAATGAGGAATGAATAAGATTTCGTGAATGCCACCCCTAGCCATAAGCGATAAAGCATACTGGCCTGTCTTCGGCTGAGTCCAGTCGGCATACAGAGACGCATCAAAGAGGGCAGGTGGTATGTACTGAAATGTCATTGTAGCTTCACCATTGATCATCATCATCATCATCCTCGTCATCGTGACCAGTCCAGCTATCACTATTCTGAGTGACATTTAAGGTTTTAGTTAGTTCAGTCCTCTGTAATTGTTTTGAACATTGATCGCTCCATAAAAGTAAATAGTTCTCCGAGAACATTTATTTTTATGCGTGATTAAAGATTCGCGGTGCTCATGCCTGGACGATAGCATGTTTTCTCGTGCGAATCGCTTCTCTTTTTCTATCTTGTAATAATCGCTGCTCTCTTTGCTTGCATTTGTTCTTGATTTGACTTTCTTATTTCGTTGCATTGTTTATTGCCTTTGACATCAATTCCGACGTGGCTCCACGATATTTTCTCACACCGGCCATAATCTTTACACACACACACACACACACACACACACACACACATATATATATATATATATATATATATATATATATATATATATATATATATATATATATATATACAACGTTAACCTTTATCCGTCCATCGCAGTTATCACACTCTACTGCTACCTTTTACTCCTAACGTTCATCCAAGTCACGGATACAGGGCAATTACATATATAAAGCTCGGCACCGCTCCTTTTACTTTTCGTTTAACTTGCACGTATATGTGATTACAGATATGTATTGTGGTGATTACTTTGGCGGCAATTGCGAGCGGTAGCAGCAAACGTGTTTATCTCTGTAGTCGGCAAATGTTCTGCTTGAACGTTTCTCTCATTACAACTGAGGCACGTTACCAAATGGTAAACAAACTGGCGCCAGTAGAACATATGGAACAGACGTGAAGTTCCATTAGAGTTAATATGGCGCCTTCCGGGAGTACCTGATTTTTCGGGTACGCACAGGTAGCATTTCTGCGATAAAATAAAGTGTTCAATGCCGCCTCCGTCGTTGCGGGAGGAAAACAAATGTGAGAAGAGGCACAGTCCATCTTAAACAACTTTTCATCGATTATCTATTGATTGAAACAACGACTCATCGAGGCACAGGCCCACAGTTCTTAGCCGATAAAAATCAGAGAGTTCTTATTCCGTGACGCATCCTCACGGCAAAACCGCTTGATTACGCTCGGCTCGTGAGGCGGAATCCATGCCGTACCGATTGTAACCTTATTGGCTGGTTATTTTTCAGTTGCAGTAGCGTTATATGGGCGCAATATATGTTCGGTCAAGCCTCGCGTACTGCGCTCTATGTTTTCAGGGCGCCACGATGTTATATCTGTCCCTTCGGCGAGAACGATATGGGAGAACCTTTGCACTTCTAGAGCGCATGCGCCAACCGCCGTGTGTCAACGACCATGACTCGAACTGCACTGACTTTCGTCTGCTCGCAAAGTTTGCTTTGTGACCACGCTGACACGTAAGAGCCTTCGCCAAAGACACCTATCTCGCTGATAGATAGTTCGCAGACAAAACAGAAAAGGCGCCGTTCTTTTCATGCATGGCTGCTGCAATGTCGAGCCTCGCTGGGCGCCGCGTCGCTTGTCGCTCTTGACCGGCATCCGCTTGATAAGGTGTCCATGGTGCCCGCGTTTACTTTGTCGCTGAATTCCTCGGTTAGTATAGCGTTCGGTCATTTTGTATTTATTTTGATGGGTAATGTCGTATTGAAAATGCTGTGGGCTTAATAGGAATATTATCTGGCCTTCACGGGGCGTCACGATCGAACCGTGCAAGGCAAACCTCGTGAGTTATTGTTTAAAGAGACCCTGAACATTGTAAAAAAAAAGTTTACTGAACTCAATGAGCTGAGAAACCTGCCGTATACGCCCTTGCATATGCTAATGCGAACGTTGATGCACAAAAAATGAGCAACGTTGATTGCTACAGATCATATCTATAGATGAAATGGCATTCGGAAGATGCATAATCGCACAGGAAATGTGGAAGAAGTATTGTATAAGAAACGCCTCAGTTCGGCAACCGTGTTACCACAAGAGTAGTGCTTGCCTACGACCAAGAAAAATCCGCTTCTCTGAATTTTGGCATCACACAGTGGCCTTCCCTTCAATCGGTCTTCCATGTTTTTTGTATCAAATCTCACGAATTACTCTTGAATGGCGCAACAACCACATCGTTGTACTCAGACCATTCACACAGTAGAGCATTCAGCACCTCTTCACTGCTTTACCGCTTTTCTTACCACGCACATGTATTTCTGCGACGTTAAACACCATCATAGCAACGTGAACGTGAACGGACTTAACTTATTTTATTGCGCACGGTCTCTTTCAACGCCTGTCGTTTGCTCGAGTGTTTATACTTTATACGAAGTTGCTTCGAGTTGGGCGCCAGGACTGCACGAAATTTTATGATTGTCCATGTTTTCCCACAGCTTGCTGTTTTTGAGTCATCTTAAGCGGGTACCGGCCTAACTGATCGCTTTGAAGTTCACAGAGCCGTCGCAATAGGGTGACCAGTAGACGGATCTTCGGAATGCATTAAAATAATAAAGACGGGTTAACGTAATTACAGGGCCCTCAAGATACTGTTAAAAGGCCTATAATGGGTTCAAGTTGACCTACAGGAGAACACGTTTTTGCAACGATGGCCCTTAGGTAAAAGTAATATGCAGTACACGACTAGTAACGAAGTGAGCATGACGCAAAGGAGAACAGTGCATTTTGCTTGTTGACTTTTGAACAGCACCGGTGTGAGTTGGGAGCTGCTATCTGCTGATGCGAGCGTTGACATCAGATAACTGAAACGAGAGCACACAGCTTGCGACCCCTGTCGCAAATTGCGAGCGCCCCTAGGAGTGTGGGAACATACTTTGTCCTCGACAGCTTTTAGTGCCGGCTAAATATAGGCCGACACGCAGAGCGCGGTATTCGTGCGAAATGTTGTATTCTGTTTGAATACGACCCGTCGACCTTGTAAGTAATGACAAGCATTATTTAAGAACGAAAAGCTTTGTGAATTCGGCCCCTAATTTTTTGTAAGATTCACACGTCCCGAAAACAGCGCACGTTCTTATATTCACTGACCTGCATGCACGGTACCAGCAAAGCACACGCATGTTGCCCATTGAAAGATCCGGCCTGTCTGAGCTCTGGATGAATACAGTTGGCATGCAGTGACCAAGCCTTAGATGTTTGTTCTTACAAACCTTTATTTGCGCCTGTGCGTCTTTCACCTGATTCTCGCCCGCACACAGAGTATGTTGTTCCAACGTCTGGTCGAAATCATTGTGGAATTATCAGCCGTTGCGGCTCTACCAACGCTGTGTACGGAAGTCTTCAACGTCCCAAACAAAAAGGTGGAAGAAGTAGAGGAACAGCGCACCTCAAGTTATTTCGCAGTATTCTTTCGACCGAGCCGCCTTGTCTTTATTCACGTTTGCTTTCCTCTCACCAAGTTTAGCTTCATTTCGTGCCTCAGTTTTCACTTTGAAGACAACTGTCAAAATCTCTCTCGTTCGCACGACAACGCCTCACTTTTCCGAGCGTTCTCCTCCCAAATGTCCATTCTGCAAGTCACTTCACTGCCTTCGTTCTTCCCCAGCTGCTGCAGCGTCATTTCTCAGCAGCTCAAGACCGCGCTTTTCTTTCCTCCTTTTTTCCTTAAGAATAGAAAAACGCAGTCCAAGAAAGGCATCATTCCTGTTAAATGTGCTTTCGCCGCGAGCGACGCCTCTGCTCCCTAATTGCCAAACACCGGCACAGCTTTGGGGAGTCAGAAAGGGAGGAAAACGGGGAAAGGGAAGAGCGCCGCGCACGACTTCTTCGTCTCCTGGAGCAGCGAAGGTGACTGTCACTGCTAATGAAAGCGACGCCATAACATCTCGTCTATGCAGAAGACACGAAGAGACGGCGTTCTTTCCTCCACCCGTTCTTTCTTGCACCCGAGCTCCTTCTCCTCCCATCTCTGTGCACAGAGAGAGAGAAAGAGTAAGCTTTACCGCTGCCACGTGGGGGAAAGAAATTGGGGAGAGGGCGCAGAACCTAACGACATTTTAACGACGTTCGCCTTGCGCAAGAAAGCGTCCCGGCAGTCGAGCGTATGCCAAGCCCCGTTTTCTTGCACGCAGCTATAGCGTCTCGCGCAGCTCTCCTGCCGAGTGTGCGTCTGTCTGTCGTGGGAGCCTATAAAAGTTAACCTTCGAATAGCGTGCAGCGCCCACAGACACGAATGACGAAGTGGGTCGCTCAAAGCCGGCCTTTGTGTCGTTGAAACTCACTCGTTGACCGTTCATCGGAAACGTGCGGATTTTTAAAAGGATTCGCGCTGTCGCGTTGAACTTTACTTGTTGGCCAATCTCAACGTACGAATAAGCGCCGCGTTTTACTTCGGCGCCTAATCGTTGTCGTGACCTTGGACCGAGACCACACCGATTCGACGAATCTCCGCAACGGTGCAGAGATCCGCCGGATCGGTGTGGTACATCGCGCGTATAATTTATTTATCAGCACCCCCCCCCCCCCTCCTCTTTAAAAAAAAAAATTGTTGGATTTTGGGCTGATCAGTGGCGTAAAGCCAGGACTTACATGGGGTGGTTGTATTCAACTAGAAGACGTTGTAGTTGTATTGCCTTTATTTATTTATTTATTTTGGTTAGGACCACTATAGCTAATTGAATATACTATCATTTGTGGTGGAAAGGCTAGGTGAGATGGGAGTTGTAGTGCCTTTATTTGCTTTGGTAAAGACCACCAGCCTTGACTATACTGTCATTTGGGGCGGAAAGACAAGGGGAGATGGGAGTAAGTGGAGGCGAATACAGGAGGTATTTACAGTATCTTCATAGCCTGTGTCTTATTGTTTTCACATTAATGAATGCAATTTTGGCAATGTTCGAACGACGCCACACCTAAGGTGTCTACTTTATTGGCTGTAAATGTCTAATACGGCAAATAGCTTAATTAATGCTATGTTCGAGTGCCACCCATCCCGCCATTAAGTTTTGCGCTATAGGCTCGGCATTCCCGCGCGCTGCACTTAACAGTCTAGAGGTCTCGCGCAGGTTTCATCCGTGCCCACCGTTGCTGCCAGACGTAGTCCGCTCCAAACAGTGAGGGAGCAACGCGCATGCAGCGCTTGAATTCCCCGTCAGTGCCGCCTCCTCTCCGAAGACAAAAGAAAAATAACTACCGCTCTCTTTCGCGTTTTTGCCCCAACCGAACCCGGCCACCGTTCAACAGCTGTGCGCCTTTTCTTCTTCCCGGCTGTTTCCTCCCAGTCCTCGTACTTTTTTTTCTTTTTTCTCAAAACTTGCGCAAGAAACACCGCGCATGCCGTAGTCGCAGCGAGCAGTCGCTGCGATAAAAACGAATGACACCTTTTGGGCCGCGCCGAAAGCAAAGAAGAAACAGACTCCTGCAGAATCGCTCGCGCTTGCTAGAGAGAGAGACGAAAGTAAGTGCGAGCCCATTAGTGACACCACGGGGCATTAATAGTCGCCCCTCCCCGCTACTCTCTCTCTCCCTCGCTCCCCTCAATTCCACGCCACCTCCCTCGTTGAAGAAAATGAAGGAGCAGTACAAACGGGCGGCAAAAGAAAAGGAGGCGGGAACACTCGCGCCCGGCGTGTGCCTGCGTCGAGCAGCCCGTGTCTTTGTTCGCGACTCGGAGGTGATTCTTCGCAGGTCTCCCTCGCCCGCCTTCGGACAATGCGCCCCGGGACTATTAGCAGCTCGTGGCGTCATTCGCATGCATGTCTAATGTTCTGGCTGCGGTCGGTCGGTCGGTCCGTCCGTCCGCGGAGGCGACGCGCTAATGCACTTATCGACGCAGGCGCGAAAAGCTCGACTCGTATGTGCCTCGTCGTAAAATTTTTTGTTTTGTAATGAGACTCTGTATAATGGGATGCGAGAACTTCGAATTACGCTCGTAGCATATTCGGTCTCTGTTTGCAGGCCGGTGCGTGCGCTAATCGCCACCGTATGATTCGCAGCTACAGACACCCACCTTCATTGCTGAGCCTGCGGTGTTATCGTACCCCGAATTTGAACAAAGATATACTTTACCAGGACGTTTTATTGCTCCTAGAAGATGAACAAAAGGTCGCACTTCCATAGCATGTTCTGTGTCATTCCTTAATTAACAAGCTCTCCATTATGGCGTAGCAAAATTCCTACCTTGCAGGAGGCCGCTGCAATACATGCCGACGACTGCAGTACATCGCACTTTTGATGAGATGATTTAGGATACCTATGACTTTCTTTGAGCTTTCATGCGCCTCTATACTTTATTTTCCTGTTCTTTAAATAGATGTTTCTCCGTTTTTGAATGCCTGTAAATACAGGATTTCTTTCATTCTTCCGGTTTTTTTTGTTTTTTTTTTATCAGCGTATACATATTGTGCTATGGAGCTGACCTTTCGATGTGGACACGTGAAATGTACTGCAGAAATTCTTATGTTACCAGAATGTCTATTCAACGAGTTTATTTCGGCTGTGGCGGCGATGTTACACGTAGTCTCATAATACAGCTCAGTTTAATAGCCATGAAAACGAGAAAATTTTGCTGCTAACAAACCAACTATCCCAAACTAAGTATGCAAAGAAAAACAAGTGAAGCAACCCCTACAAAAAAAGAAGAAAGAAAAGAGAAAAAGAAGGTCGTAATAACCACGACATTGAACACCGGCTATGAAGCAACAATGACAACAGCGATGACGAAGATAGTTAAACTCTCTTACGAGAGAACAATGTACTGAAAACAACAGAAGTAGTCACGCAAGCGCTACATATGCATGTCAGGCGCTATGACAGAAATAGTGTATATCTGTCTAGCGAACTCCATTCAATAAGATCCGACACCAAAACGCAGATGTAATTTACTTGAGGAAGAGGCTCGGCGGCTACGCCAACTCATCGCGCATTCTTGGTGTCAAGGTACGAGCAAGGGCAAACTAGACTGAAAGAGTCATTCACTTTGACGATACTAGAATTGCTGGCAGATGATGACCGAAGTACTACAATTATTGCTTGCAAATTTACACCGACCGGCTAGATCTGTGAGCCATGAATCGTCAGCAAGCTACAACGGGAACTTTTTGAAGCACGATGTCCGCATTTCTCCCTTCTTGAGACGCAGAAACAGCTCCGAAATCGTTTTTGGCGCGTGACGTTATGCTATACGTACATCCTTTCGCAGCCATCTCGACCCGGCAAGTGATGGTTGATCTCCCGACAAAATTTCAGCGTCCTGTTCCATCAGAACTTGCGCCATGGCACTTCTCTGCCATGGCGCAACTTACAGCGTGATACATGAAAGTGTTTTTCCGAGCGTGAAAGAATCCCGCGAATACATGCAATGTGCCTCGAGCGGCCAGTCGCGCGGCAATCTTGCGTGTATTCGCGGATTTCTTTCGCGCTCGGAAAAACACTTTTATGTCGCCCGTATATTGAGCCACAGAAAGCTGTATCGGGAGTTCTTCATGTTGCTCTACAACTAGCTCATCAACACTTTTAATCTAATTATAATATTTAAAATGTTGATTAATTAAATAGGACTAATTATGTGATTACGCGCAATGAAAAAAATATTCTGAATATCTTCAAGCGACGGTAAAAAACGTTACCTTGGTTCTGTTCAGCTGCGTGGCATTTGAATATATTACAGCAAAACTGTATGTGCCTAAGCTGAAATAATCGTGTATCGACCACATAAACCCTCCGGCGGAAATAAACCTATCGAAAACCTATCGAAAACCTAAAGAAAACTCTCGTCTCGTTCACTTGGTATATACCGAAATTGGCATGCAAGGGTACGCAAATTGGCATGCAAGGGATGACTAACATGACTGATAGGTCATGACATCAATAACATAACATGCTCCTCAGTTACGTCACGATTGACGATAATAAAATCACGTGTGGCGCATATACCAGGATTGGATACCAGGATATGCGGGTATGAGCCAGGGACAAGAAAGAAATACGAAATAAATAAATAAATAAATAAAGAAAGAAAGAAAGAAAGAAAGAAAGAAAGAAAGAAAGAAAGAAAGAAAGAAAGAAATCACCTGTAGCTTATACCGGGGCCGCACATTTCAGCTTCTCTGGTTTACCATCTGTACTGAGTGCATGGGCGGTGGAATTTATTTTAGATCTTGGTGCATGATGGTTGGGACAACCTGTATACAGGGTTCGCTACTTCCAACTACGAGGGGGACATCGCCGCGTAGACAGTTGTTCAAAAAGAAATGAGTACGCTAATGATAGCGCATGAGAGAAAGGAAACAATAAAGAAGTTGTTGCCACGCGGTTCGCTGAGCGTGTAATCCAATGCGTTGTTCGCGACCCTATCGTGGTCTGGGCAACCCTATAGGGATCATGATGGAGCCCTAATAACGTTTCCCCAGAGGCCGCACATTGCCTAGATGTGTGTGTGCGTGTGTCTCCGAGAGCCGATTTACGCTGCGGCGTTGCGCCACTGGCGCTGACGCAACGTCCCATTTGGATGCTGCTCCCACGCTTTGTTCTTTGCATGCGTGAGGCCGAAGTGTTGCTCGAGCAAGTGCGCGTGTGCGTTTGTGGCAGAGAGGCACGGTGACGAATTCGCGGTGAGCAAAATCACGCGAACGTAAGTGCCTGGAACTGTTCAGTTGTTCGAAGTTGCTATAGGAACAAATTAAGATATGTGCGTTAGTGCGAAAGAAGCCCACAACACATGTGACACGCGCTCGCGCACGCAGAAACGCTTACGCGCCAATGGTGTACGCAACATTGCGTAACCATTCCTCTGGGTTCCTCCGGTGTTCTCCATTGCCCGACTTTTTGTTCCGGAGAGCGTAACTGCGTGAAAGCTACATGGAGAGCCCGTCTCAGCTGTTCACCGAGTGTACACACAAAGCTGTTTGGCCTGTAAGCATAGTTCGTGATTGGCACATGCCTGATTACTGACCAGTCTATAGCCAGCTAGACCATATCCGTGGCCCCGAACTATTCCATACTGCCAAGAGTTCTCTGAGTTTGTCGCCCGTTATTTAACTGTAGCCTTTTTTATATATCCATCAGGTTGCATGACACAGCAGTTCCTATTAAATTACCAGAGGGAGCTCTGGCGCTGCGATTGTTCAGATATAACGCGAGAGATTGGCAGTACAAGGAACGGTCCAAACTTCGTGCTTGTGGGGCTTCAAATGTTCGGGTTGCTTTTGTTATTGCGTTTTATCGGCCTTTATAGTGACCTATATGGGCAATACAACATAACTTTCTATACGAATCAAGGCAGTGAGACACTGCGCACATGCACAATCATGTCGAATTGTTGCATTTATAACGAAACATCTCGTTGAATATGATTAAGACGCCGCGTTCTCTTTTTTTATATTTTTCCAAAGCTCGGGGGTGCACTTTTTGAATCTTGATTTCCAAACATAAGTTCAGTTTATTATTATTATTATTATTATTATTATTATTATTATTATTATTATTATTATTATTATTATTATTATTATTATTATGACCTTGATATTTTTCACAACTCGCTGTCATTATCCTGTTCTGAGCTTTGCGTTGTTGTTTCTTAGTTTCACATATTTTTCGACTTCCCTTCTCCTTTTTCTCATGTATGCATTTTGCGCCTACGGTTACATGTATGTACACTTTTCTTTTCAAGGTTGTTATTTTTTTTACTCTTTGTTTATTTTTTACAGATGTTCCCCTGCTGTATTTCTTTTTCTATGTATATACGTGCGCCAGCACTGGTGTGCCACAGCCAATGGTGTGCCTCTCTTTCTCTTTTGCATGTGACAAGTGCAGTTCAAGAGCTCGTTACAGGTCCCGGAGCCCACCGCCCGGAGTTCACAGGGGTATGTGCCATTGCGCTTGGACCCTTGCTGCACAATCACCATGATCGGCCCACATTTCTGCGCACATCGGACGGATAGATTTTGGTTTCGCCTAGCTATATATGGCAGCCTCGCTGTTCAAAAGAGCTTTGTAAATTTGACCTGTGAATGCCATCAACGTAAGGAAGCAATAGATGAATTGTACTGATGCATGATAAAGCGCACTCATGCATGATAAACCACTGCCAAGAGCCTGAGGTCACAACGTTCTCTACTAACAGAATATACGGTGTCATCGGCACATGCGCCACTATCGAGTATTAATGTGGTGCTGACATGCATTGCAAACAACCGATAATTGCCAAAGGTTGTGGTCTTCAGCGCCGCCGAAAACGCTGAAGACAACAACCTTTGGCAATTATCGGTTGCAATAATGCAATAATGGAGTGTCAGTGGTAACTCACCTCTAGATTACGTGAATTGCTGAAGGCGGCTAAGGAAATCGAATTTTGAAGAACATTATTATTTCAGTGGCTGCTGACCGTGATTAATAGAAATATTAATTAATAAAAGTAATATTAAGGACCCACCCGACTGCACTTCTAGCATTCGTCTCCTTGCAGACGATTGTGACGTCTGTGACGCCATTGACAGTCCTACAGTCCTACAACCAAGTCCTAGAGCCTGACCTATAGCGAATATTGACCAGTGGTGCCAGACACTCTGGTTGACGATGTATAAGCATCAGCAAAACATCGCGTATTTTGTTTTCACGGGCACCCGTACTACGAACCTCACTTGTGTATTCAGTAAAGGACGGTATGATTTCTTAGGTCACATCCCTTAAATACCTGAGCGTTAACATCTCTCAATCTCAAGTAACAAGCTATATTAAATATTAAAGGTAACCTAATTTGACGCGTTCTCCTGTGTACTGTTGCTCTGTTATCCTATATAGCTTTCATTAGGTGAAGATTACAATATGCTATCGAGTTGTATGGCACCTGCATCTATATAACCTAACTCAAGTGTTTGAACATGTCCAGAATCCGAGGTGTTCGACATTTTCTTTCTCTCTGGACACTTGCGCGATCGAGCATAACGTTCTTAAAGGAGAAAGCCCTCCTGTCCAACCTACAACTACAAAGTAAAGTGTCCAGACATTGATTTTTTAAATATAAATTTTATTATTCATTACATCTTACCAGCTAGCTCCATCAATCCGGCCCATTCCGGCTCATTAGACCTTCAGTCGTATCAGCCACTAGAGACCAGTGTATCCATTGTCGATCTCGTGCTCGAACGTCGCCCACCTAGTAGCTACACCCATTTTCTGCATGGGCAGCCATGAACTTGAACGATCTTCTTTCGGACAGCGTTGTTGAACCTAACCGCACGCACATCAAGGCCGCCATCATGTCTAAACTTTGTTAACATCATTACACCCGCCCATCATCTAGAACCCTCTCCTTGCCGAGTATACGAGGTATAATAAAATAAAGAAATAAATAAATAAATTATAAGTTACTACTCCCAGTAGCTTTGTTTTACCCCAACTTCACTCACTTACATATGTTTCAGAAAGGGTCACGCGAGCTTCAAGTCGATACAATGCTTGCTATGGTAATAATAATTATTGTTATCAATCAATCAATTAATGAATTAATCAATCGATCGAATGCTTATTATAGTGCCCAAGAACAGCTATACAGCCTTGTACTTGTGCACATGATACTGTATACAGAAAATAGAAATGTGGCAGACAAAATAATTTGATGTAGAGAAACAAATATATAGAGAAAAGAAGACGATGAGGCGGATGTAAAAGGGAATTAATCATACAACATCATTATCTATGCATGTACGGAACACAGGCAATGAGCCATGAATTATATCAATAATACAGGTAGAATTCTTATTACATGTTTTTGAAGTCGAGCCATAGCACAGTAACTACTGCAACACGAACGACCACGCAGAAAACGAATAATAATCAATAAGTACCGCAATCAATTTTATTAACGTGCCCACGAACAACCTAGTGGTCTTGTTCATAAAATAATAATAATAATGTTATTTTTATTATTATTCAGAGCAATAATTATGCGATTGTGAGCGAAATAATAATAATGAGTAATATGTAACAAGCCCGCCAAACATGGCTTAACAGTTGTGATAGTCCCTCTGTCTGGATAATTCGAATTGTTGCATTCTATGAAGTCGCTGGTTTACACACTATGTCCGCATTACTCTGCGCAGGAATTATTCGTTAGCATTGGCGTCGGTCGCTGATGGCAAAGAAGGCGCCAATCAGCCTAAAACAGTTCGAACGAAGCCTTGTAAACACGAAGGTCGTTTTCTGTTTTAAACAGGGTCAGTTGTCATCGCTGGCACACTTGTTCATTTGCTAAACCAGCCACAACGCCCGACAAAACATCGCTCAAAGCAAGGGACTCCATTAGTAAAAATACATCAGCGACTTTAACGGAGCAGGACGGGTCTTTCCCAGTCTACACAAACTTTTGGCACTACGCGCGCGCCAACTTTTGTTGGCGCGTGCTGCGTCCAATGATCCGTTTGGTCGCCGTGCCTACCGTGGCAGTGCCCCTCCATCGGAGCGGCGCGCCGGTTCCCCCCCTTGGCGAGCTCCAGTCGGGCGGACCCGAGCCACTTCCGGCGAGGTGACGCAGTTCCGGTTCTCGTTCTTCGCTTCGCGTTCCCGCGTCGTTCGCCCCGTCTGTCTGCTTGGGGCAGGCCGACGCGGTCGTTTGCAGACGGCCTTCGGACGGCGAAGGTCCCAGTCGTGTCGTTGTGCGTCGCTTGCGAAGCCGCCCGCCACCTCCGAAAGTCGGTGTGGCAGTTAGCTACACGCACGCCAACTTTATACTCACACGGTCTTCCTGACTCTCCCAAGCGCTGCTTTCCTTACGACAACATTTTACGCTGGTGCGCGTGGAATACGTCGCGTGGCGGTTCTTTTAAGTTGTGTGTGTCGTGCTGTTTGTTACCTTGACCAAGTGTTGTAAGCGCGAGTTTGCCTGCCGACGTTCCCTCCCGTGTCGCGTAGCGTGAGCGAACGGTCTCGGCTCGCCTTGCATTTCATCCATCCCTCCCCCTTTGGATTTCGCTGCCGCGCCGCTGAACTTTCCTGCAAAGAGTGTGTGTCCGAGCCGATCTTCGGTTGTGCAAGTTGGCCCGTAAATATCTCTTCACCTGATAGTCAAGGACCACTGGAGTCAACGAGCTTCTACTGGGAAAGAAGAGGAACGCGGCATCGCAAGGTGCGTAATGGTCATTCAGAACTGGCACGTGCTATGCCATAGCCAACCTCACTCGCTTCTTGAAGCACTTTTACGTTCACTGACGTCACCGATTAACTTTCGTGGTTGATAGATATTGCGGTGTTGCACAGAAACCGTAGTGTATTTTTTTTTTTTTTTTTAATCCAAGTTCGAGCAAACGTTCCTGCCGACGGCAAGTTTATTGTGGACTTCGTTACGGCCATAAGACACACGAATATTTCGCCTGGCAGTCATTATTGGCCAGGCTAAGCACTCATCTCCGGTACGAAGGCTGTTTCATTCCGAAAAGTGCAACATTAATAATCCTACCGGCACACAGCTAGAGGGTGTTGTACGCGCTCCTTTCTTGTTTCGTTCTTCTTCCCCCATTCTTCCTTCTCAGGAAGACTTGATACACGCTATCCTTTGGCCACGAATCGTCGTTCCAACCAGTCCGCCGACGATATCGGCGCTCGCCTGGATGCTCGCCGTTCGATGCAATCCAATAGGCCGACGTCCTCTTGTGCAGTCGGGCGGCTGTAGTGCCTACTCCCTTTTCTTTCTTTCTTGCCTTTCTTCGCTTTGCCTTAGCACGTGCCGGCCGTGTTTTGGTTCAGCCCGGCGGCTTTTCTCCTCGCCCATTGACGTCTCGTTGCGTAATAAAACTGGAAAGGGTGGTTCGGCTATATTAGCCGTCCCCGAAGTTCCGACGTTTGCCCTCTTAGAACGGGTTTCCCGGTGGTTTCCTTTCTCTCTCTCTCTCTCTCTCTCTCTCCGTCTGTAGCCTTTAATCAAGGGCATCATGCTGGTCTGGAACTAGTTTCGTCCCTTGTTTCTTTTTCCTCTCTCTCGCGCTTTGGTAGATTCATTCATTTACGCGCTGTCTGCGAACAGCTGTCATACGCCGCGTCACGCGTCCGCGCTCTAGTATAGTGAAAGAATTGAGCTAGTGACATATTTCTGCGTATTTTCTATATCACCGTACGTTTGCCGAGTGCCGTTTCGCTGGGTTTCCAAACGAATTGTTCATTTTTATAGGTCAAACGCTTCACGCATGAATTCAGAATTAGTAAACATCTACCACTACAAACTTTCTAAAAAAATTTTTTTTCTAATGCGAATGGAAAATATAGCTTGATTATCAGTGGGTAAATTACTCCGTTTCTTATTCTTATGCTGCATTCGCGTATCAGATAATGCTTCTGCAAGTATTAAGTAAATGTTAACGCAGGTTAGCGTGTCAGACACGTGTTTAATTAGTTTTCGCAAGTGTTAACTAGTACCGTTGACTCGGCCAGCTTTAGCGGTGTCAGAGAGGGAGAGAAAGCACGAACTTCTAAACGTGATAAAGTTGTACCTAACGGCGTAGATCGCTGAAGACGCTATCGTTTACAGCATACGTACGATAAGCGTGATGAAGTTTTATAACAGCATGCCATTACTATGAGCGTAAGTCGCTATAGAGGCTTTCATTTATAGCGGGCCTTTGCTGATGAATGCGTCACAAACTCCGTGAATAAGGTTGTGTGTGTGTGTGTGTGTGTGTGTGTGTGTGGATGAAAGGCGCGTAATTAGAGCGAATGCATATATCTTGCACCAGACAGTCAGGTCGCATCGAACGAAGTCATCTGCATGCCGCCCTAAATTAAGCTGCTCGTTAAATGACCTGACCTACATAGCGCTCGTTCATCAAGGCTTCCCCCATCTTTACGCGAACTACCCTGCGGCTTTAGAGGATGTCATTTGATCCGCGCGACTTGCGTTTATGTTTAGCTGCTACTAGATCGTGTACATTGGTCATGATAGAATAGTTGTTAGTGGCTGCAGTGCAGCAGTAACAATCGTGATGACAGCTTTTACAAAGATTTCAGAGTTTTCTACGCCTATGTGATCATACGTTTATATGCTAACAGCCCCACGCAGTTTATTCATAGCGCTCGCTTAAAAAATAATAATAATAATAATTTGTGCGTTGTGGCTCAGCGAACAAGCGTGGTTACGAAGCACGCATGGGTTGGTCTTGTGCTTAAATGCCGCAGTTCAGTGATTGATTTAATGAAAAGGCGTTGCCGTCCATAAAAATGGATTATCGCGTCGTGTCGGTCGAAAGTGCAGTTCGTCGCGAAAGCTACGCTTCATTCTGAATTAGGCGCACGGTACTGACAAATGGCGAACCAAGGCAGCGCAGGTCCCTGAAGGGTTTTACTCCTCGTCAACCTCTATACAAGCGACCCGTGATTGTTGTTTTTTGGGATGTGACGATATATGTTTACAAAGAAAAAAAAAATTAAAGCTTGCTTTTGGATTGAAATTACGTCTGTTGAGGGAACTTCTGAATTTGTGTGTGTGTGTGTGTGTGTGTGTGTGTGTGTGTGTGTGTGTGTGTGTGTGTGTGTGTGTGTGCGTGTGGTTGTGAAAGAAAAAATACATCCCTTTTTTTTGATATCTGAAACAGTTAAAAAGTAGATTAAAATGTTCGTGCAAGTGCTCTGTTGTAGCTAACCGCTATAGCCCCCTCAGAACAAGCTGCTTTTTTTATAAAGACCATTAAAAAAACAAAAAAAACAAAAACAAAAAACAGGAAGAATGATTTGTAAGAATAAATGCTCGAACTTGTCTAACAACAGTTCTGAAATACGTTTCTCGCCTTCTCCATAGCACCATGTACGGCTATATATTTCTGAACATTCGCGTCCGTTGCGTAAACATAACATTGTATAAACATCACGCATTTCGCCTCCGAAATAACCACGTAGTCGGGACGAGCGAAGCATGTCACAACCAACCAGGAACCGGTAGACCGCTTTCACTTACTATTATTTGTTAAATCTTTCTCCGCAGACTCGCTTCGGCAAAGCGCTTTACCAAAAAAAAAAAAAAAAAAAAAAAGAAAAAAAAAAGAAAAACACACACACGCTAAGGTCGTCCGTCACGCGTGCGCGAACCCCGCGCTAGCTCCTCTCCTGCCGAGCAGCGTTGGCGCGCCCCTCTCACCCTCTCGTTTCGGAGCGGGAAGTTTCGCGAACACCTGTAGCTCCCGGCGACGCCGCTGCGTGCGGCAGCTAGCGCGGAGCGTTGCGGTGGTGCGCGGGCGGCTGCTGCTGCTGCCCTGCGCTTATCGCGCTTTCTTATCTCGGCCTTGCGTTGACTGCGAGAACACTCGAGCTGAGGAGCGGGGCAGGCTATCGTTTCCCTTTTGGTTCTTGCGCCTCGCTGACTGCGACTGAGCCGCCGAGTGGTGATGCGTCCGTTGAGGCCGAGCTCTCCCCCCTTCTCCTCTCTGTTTAGTGCGGCAAATTTCGGCGGAGGGGAAGTCCCTTTGATCGACGGGGCTCTTCGCTAATGGTCGTCTGCGGGCGCGACCGCGTGCGTCTTTAGCGCCTAGCGGAGGAGCTTTGTTAAGCAGAGAAGAACGGTGGCGATGAAAGGAGAGGGGTCCTAATGAGAGTTGCGGGTGGCGGTTGTGCTTCGAGGCGCTAAGGCAGAGATTTACGGCGAGGCAAGCTGCGAAAATATTTCGTGTGGCTCAAGATGAAAAGGTCGGGGACGCGGGAGTCTCGTTTACCTGTTTCTTCGTGCACGCGTGGCGAAATTTGTAATGCATAGAGTGGAGCTTCTAGAAGAAACGAGAAAAATTGGGCAAGTGGCAGCGGTGTTACCGCTAAGTGTCCCGATTTGTATATGTGATTTAATTTTTTACATTGTCGCGAACTAGGTATATTGTTTGTTTCCGGGATAACGATTACACCACTTGTCGATGGCTTTCGAAGAAACGTTAAACTGAATTTAGCCTCGAAATTGGAATTATTGAAGACGGCCTCATAACCGGCCACAAGCTACAAATATCTCACTGCCTGCTTACCATTTTATGATGATCGCTTCCGTAAGTTATTTCAAGTAGGCATTTCGTCAAAAAATATATATATTTCGCATGAACACTATACTCGCTCACTCAATCCACACTTAATCAAAAATATTTTTTAAAATTTCTATCCTGAGCGAAACAACTATACTGCACCTTTCTTACAACACTTGAAACGATTCGGGAGGCAAGAATTCGGGTGTTTCTGTGCTGCTACCTTGCGTAATCCGCGCAAATCCGTCCATATACGGGTTATTTTCCTTCTTCCGTACATCACAGTAAGCGCTAAAAGAGCGTCCACCTTTTATTGCGTCTCGATTGCCGCAGCTTTTTCTTTTGTTTGCCATTTATTTTGGTAAGGCGCACAGAGCATTGTCCTTCTTGCCCTTGTTGTCGATAGCAAACGCGTGCCGAGCTCGCACACCGTAACACTGTTTGATCAGCGCTAAATACGGATAGATTTGTTGAGCCAAGGCTTTCCGAACGGGACAAATGATGGTCCTCCCTCCTGCTGTATACCCGCTTCACCCTGTTGCCCTTCTGCGCCGCGAAATGCGGCGCAGACCGAGGGGGAGGGGGGGGGGGGGGGTTATCCGCCGCTTTTCTCTGCTGCAATGCATCAAGCTCTCTTACCTGTTTTATTTTCACATCTTTCTTTCATGGAGCCCGCTATGATCCTTGGGTACGGAAGACCGCGCTAGCGTTTCGTTTGTTTTCTGACGCACTCGTTTTGTTATAACGTTTCGCCTTGTTTGTATCAGTGAGGAGCTGCTGGGGCAAAAATGAGAGAGAGAGAGAGAGAGAGATAGAGAAAAGGATAAATAAAGTTCAAGCCCCATCGGCCTTGCGTGCCATATACACATAGAGTCCCGTCAGAAGTTTACGTAGCAAAGCACATACACGACGTTTTATTTTATTGTGGTGTGCCTTTCGTGCGTGTACACATGCTGTACGCCCGTTTACATATTCGAACTTTCGGATTACAGCGCGAGCTCTTATCCTCCCCCTCTTCCTTTTAATCGCAACGTGCTTTTGTGTGTGCTGTAGGTTTTGGAATTCTACGCGGTTCCCGTGTTGCAAAGATTGCGAAGGCTGCCGGAATTTTTTTTTTTTTTTCATTCCATCCATACTATTTATTCGCTGCATGCTTGCTGCTGTGAATATCTTTAAACATCGTTTCTCCATCTAAACTTTTCTTTTTTTATGTCCTCGCTTAGCTTGGAGATGATAGTCTATACGAGCGATGATGTTACTCTTATGGAAAGCTTCGTGTTTTCTTCGCGATACGCAACGCTCGGATTTGCCTGGCGGCAGTTTATGCCTGCTTTTGGAAAAACGCACGAACGCAGTGAAATCGACGTATACTTAAGAAGCGTTGCGCGTTGCCCCGCGTTGACTATACTAAATCCGCGCTGCTTATCACATCTCAGCCTCGCAGATTTAACCATTCGAAATAAGTTTTCGATTGCGGAGCGCGCTAACCAGACTGGGGACTTTTTTCGCAAAGGAGCGGCGATCCCACTGGGTTTGAGAACTTGCGAGAGAAGAATGTAAAAACTGTTCGGCGCGATAGTCAGAGGCGTTATTCGTCTTCTTGCTCCATTCAGAAATGGAAGTGAAGGCGATTTATTCCGGCTGGTTTGTCGCAGCCTCATCATATATTGTTCTGAATTCAAGTTTCCCGTCTGAGCAACAAAACACAAGGAAGAATGATCTGAGACTAATAGTTAAGTAGACGGCTGTTATTGAAAATAATAAAATTACAAACATAGTAGGATAAAGAAAGTGCACAGATAAAATTGACAAACGAACGGAAGGTATAGAAGACGAAGCAGAGACGGCTTGGTCTTCTCGTAACGTCAATCCTATCTGGGCAGCCATCTAGCAACACGAACTTCCATATTCCTCTATTAATTTTTTCCCATATTTTTCTTTTCCCCAGAACTGAACAGTTTATCCTGTAATTTCAGGATATTGGATGAAAACTTTTCGCGTTAGCTGGCTTTCCATGTATCTCGCTTTACTTTTGTGTATACATGTTTCGTTTTATTGCATCAGCTACGTGCCTTATCACTATCGCGGACAGATGTATAGCCATCAGTTCGCGAGGCCGCACCACCTTATCTTTATTTTCATCGGTGTATATTTGTCTTCAACGTCGGTCGCTATACGCAGCATCTGCGGAGGAGGCCGATAACCGAATGGAGAGGGAGAGAGAGAGAGAGATAAAAAGAAAGCAAGAAGCCTTCTCCAGAAGAAACATGCAGCGCTTTCGAAGTCGCCGGATCCTGCATACGAAAAGCCAGCGGGAGCCGCGCTCGCTCGATACGCGTTTATGATTGTTTACTCGATCAGTTTCTCTCGAATCGCTGCGTATCGGCCGAAGAGCTTCGCTGCAGGAACGGCACGCTGCCGGAGTGCTGTAGAGTGTACGGAAGCAGCAACGTATATGTATGTATTGCATGCACACGCACACACGTATGAGATACACGGGCAGCACGTAGTTCGCATCTGGCTAAAACCGTGCACTATGGTGCAATCCAGCGCTTCGCATAAGCATGCAAATCATTAGCCGAGTGCTGGGGATCCCATTATTATAACCCTTCTTGTGCACTGACGCGGTGTTGGAATCTTCCGGTTGTGGTGGACGTATCTTAGCGTTTTTTTTTTTTTTTTTTTTTTTTTAGAATAAAGCAAACTCTTTAAAGAGAGAACGAAACTGCCCTTGACCTACGGTCTTCCAAGCAGGATCTTTTTATCTTCGTTTGAAAGACACACCCGGCGCCGTGTGCGTCTTTCTATCTTGTGCACTGCCCGTCTTTTGCGATGTGCTCGTGCTAAGGTGTCTTGTTATTGGCTGGCTGATTTCGGCAAGACTACATCATCGCTACTACGGTTTAGCTACTGTAGCGTATATGAGCAGCCTTGCCAGTTTTCTACCCGGTTACTTTCCCCACAGTGAAATACCAAGTGAGCGCAAAGGAAGCTTAGCACGGGGGGCCAGTCAGGTGTTACGCATATACTTAGACGATAGCGAGGACAAGGACCAATCACAACGCAGTTCTTACGAGTGAAAACCATTGTCAGTGCCGTCCTTGTCAGCAGAAAACCATTGTCAGCAAAGCTGCACGGTACTTAATGGAGCAAGACTACGGACGCACAGCGGCAGAAGAGTAGCGAACCGGGCAGCATCTCGAAGCGACTGGTTTTTGCCCCTCGCCAACCGCGTGTGCCTTGAATATTGAATAGGCAACCGCGTGTGTTGCGATGAGACCGCGCGGTCTCGCTTCGTCTTCGGCCATTTTCTTTGTTTCTTGCTTATATTTTCCTACGCGTGCGTGCTTACGTGTGTGTGCGTGGCTGTTTCCAGCGCACGCATGCCTTTCCCTTCCACGGTTTATTTGTCCTCCTCGCGTATCCGCCGCGCTTTGCATTCCAAGCTCATTTGTGCCGTTGGCGCGGAGAGTGGCTGGCTTCTCGCCCATTCGCCAGCGCTCGTCGTCGTCGTCGCCGTAATAGAATACGCCTGCGTGAAGAATGTGTACTATCGTGAGCAATATGAGCTCGAACACGCGAGCGCGTGGAAAATAGCCTCGAACCCTACATTGGCCGATTTGCAGCGGCCGCTTTTGGAAACAAATTGGAAAGGGCGCCGCGCTTCCGTTGGCTGTTCACACTCCCGCCTCGATATCACTGCTGCAAAACGGTAGCTTGTAGCATGTCACTGGCCGCTAGCGGTGATATCAATGCACATCAACGCGCACAGCTACATCAAATGACCCATCAGGCTATGCAGCTGCTGAGATATCGGCTGTGACCAGTAGCGCACCCAGGATCTCTGCCAGGGGGGGGTTGACAGTTTGCCAATACCATCTAAACAGCGCTAATTTCAATTTCTTCGCGGGAAATTGTCAACAAATTCGCTTTTTGCGAGTGTGCAGACGATTGCGCGTCTTACATCTTAGTTGCAGTACTCAAATGCGTAAGGAAAGAAAAGGGGTTAACAAAAGAGGGGGGGTTAAGTCGGCCTCAGGGGGGGGTTACAACCCCCGAATCCCCCCCCGTCGGTGCGCCACTGGCTGTGACGTAGACTGCCATAATGCACAGGTCATGCTTGTATTAAATCTAGGCGGTGTTGGCTGAGCGTTCGGATACGCCACTTTTATCATTTTTTTTTTTTTTTTTTTTTTGTACGCTAGCGAAGCGGGAGTGCCAACAGTTAGCGGAAGAGCGCCCCTCCTTTCCCCTCCGGTTTCGGCAGCGCCATCCACGTATGACGCTATCTAGGTTTTGAGGCTATTTTCCACGCGCTCCCGTGTTCGAGCTCATATTGCTCACAATAGTACATGCGCACGCGGCCGGAATTAGGGTGCCTTGATGCCCGCGCGGGGCGCGCGCATCGAGGCACTCTAGCCGGAATGCGAGCCGAGCGCCGCGGTGCGGGACTTCTCGCACTCTCGCGGGCGGACTCTCGTTTTTCACGGTCGCGCGCCAGGACGCGAGCGTCTGAGGACAAGGAAAAGAGGAAGAGTGGTTTTGACAGCTGAGGATGCGAAGCGCGCCGGGTTTAAGGCTCTGCGGTTTTGTGAGCTCGTGCTCCGAAGTTTCTTTAGAATTTCTCCATTTGCTCTCGTTCGGTGGAGTCTTGAGCAGCTGTCAGGGGCAGGCACCGCCCTGTTTTCATAGGCGAATCGTCGCGCCTATGCATGCGCTAATATCGACACCATAAAATAAATGCTCTCGTACCGACCGACGCTGCCGTTTGTGTGTGTGTGCGCGCGCACGTGTCTGTGTGTGTGTTTACTCATTAGCAGCGTCGTAGGCATGTGTCATTTTCGTTCTTTTATTTAGCAGCAGTTCCGAAGATAACGTCGTATTTTGTTTATTTTTCGCCTGTTTCTCTAGAGCAAATCGAAGTGCAGGTTATTCCAAGGTGTACGTGAAACCTCGACGAGCTATTTGCTTTTTAAAATTTTTAATCTTTCAGCCCGCGGCTTTCTCGTCGCGCACTCACTCGGAGAGAAGGATGCGGACTTCGCTACGCTTTCACGGGGTATAATCTCGCTGCTGACGCGCTGGAACGTCGAAGTGCGGACACTTTTCATTTCTTTATATATATATATATATATATATATATATATATACACGGAGCACACATGCCTTTCAGTACAAAAAAATTGGTGACTTTTTTTTTCACCCTCTCTGTCCGAACAAGCTCGGCTTTTTCAATCACGGTCGATTTCACGTCAGTCCCCCCCTGCGCTTCGAGACACACCCTCTCGGGATCCAATTTGATGTTGCCCCAAGAAGCCTGATTCAACCAGCCATGATGAAACCACGTATAGAAGGATTCTCAGCGCCAAGCCAAGCCCACACTTAAGCCACTTTAGAGCGATTCCGAACCCTCGGCAGCGTCAGCAGCGGTACACATATCGGGCCGCAGAAAAGGAGGCGCGCACGCTGGCTTCTATTACCACGTCTCTCTCACTCTCTCAGCGGGGCTCATTCGATCTCGCTTTTCCGCGGACTCTATTTTCTCAAAGAAGTGGAAAGGATGCATGCGAAGTTAAAGAAGAAAAAGGAACTCAGAAAGAGAGATTGGATGCTCGTATATGGACAGCGAGAGATGCAGAGCTGGAGGGCCCGGAATTGAAAAAAAAAAAAAAAACGTTGCCGTCGCCCCGTGAAACAAGTGAAATGGGCGCGGGAGAGAAAATCGCGGGCAATGAGACACGTTCCTTCCGCACGCACGCACACCGGCGCGCAGAACGCGAGAAAGCATCCAGCTATATAAGCATGTCGGTTATGTGCGGCGTTATAAGGCGCGAACGGGAAGAAGAAATTGGTGTGGAATCAAAAAAAGACAGAGAAAGGAAGAAGCGAGAGGTCGAGAGAGGGAGATATACTCAAGTGGAGCTACACGGTCTTTCCACACACATACACCGCGCAGTTGAGCACGGCACCCTAGGGATATACCCGGCGCGGGGGCCGGCCCTTAATGCAGAATCAGCCGTTTCACTTCTCGCTATAAGCGGCTCCATGGCTGGCGGTCGCTTTCTTTTCGCCGCGGTGAAGTTGAAAATCTTCCATTCGATTTTTCCCCCTTATTTTTTGTATGTGTATACTATTTCTCGGGTGTATACGTGTCTTCTGCAACTTTCTGTATGAACTGTGTGTGGCGCGCCTGAGCGCGAGCTTGGATTTCAATGTTTTAAGTCATCATTGTTTCTTTCGGGGCTTGATTTCACTGTTAGGACAATCGAGTACTCTGACACGTATACGTATATAGGTAGGTGCAGTGAAAACGAGATCGCGGTGCTATATCCCTTCCCGCATGAAAGAACCTGCGGGAAATGAAACGGGAAGAGGCTTTCGAAAAGAGACGGGAGGCCGCGGTGGGCGGGAGTGAAATGAAATCGAGGGGCGTAATAGTCTTTTCTATAGGGTACTCGAAAATGCGTGATACTGTGACCTCCATTACGCAGGTGCCTTGTTCGCCCTGTCCTATTCTTTTCTATAATATTTGTTGCTTTATAGGGTGAAGGAGCCGCGTTACACCGCGAGCGAGTTGCGGTGCCGCATGAAGGAAGGTGCGCCTGATTTCATTACGCGCACTTTTCCGCGGCTGCACGGGGATATGAGCTATCAACGCGCATAAGCGTTGCTCTGTTGCTTCATTTTGAGCGGCAAGAAAGTGTGACTGAAACTTTTTATTTTATTTAATTCCGTGTGTGTGCTTACGCACGCACGCGCGCGCGCGCGCCTTTGTGTGTGTGTGTGTGTCTGTCTGTGTGTGCGTGCGTTTGCTTGCAATACCAGCTTATCCTGGCTATAGTGCCACGTTCCGAAAGAAAAAAGAGATTTCGGGGTAACGGAGTCATTGTGCTGATCGCGTTCACGTCACACTGCTGCATGGATAGGTTACTACCGGTATATATATATATGGGTTTTCTTGAAAGTTGCACACGCTGAACCCGACGTAACAGATGCAGGAAAGAGACGACGAACTTCTTGGAAATAAGACATATTAACGTTTTCGGCTAGTGGACCAGCCTTCGTCAGAGTGCAGTTACCTTAGTAACTGTACTTAGTAACTGTATACTCTGACGAAGGCTGTAACGGTTTCTGGCGGACCGCGATCAGTGAAGCAGGAATAACGATATGCATGGCGAGTGCTTCCCTTATCGGTCAAGCAAGGGAATGACTGCATCGCATACTCAGCGGTCGGCCGGCGATGAAGCGCTGCCTCATCGCGCTGGGTGGGAGGAAAGCAGCTCAAGGTCCAGCGTCTGCGTGTCTTGCGAAACCCGAGAGAGACGAGTAGGACAAGTGTGATTAAAGAGACAGCTATAGTCTGTAGGACTGTAGTCCGTCTTCCTTTGCTGCCATTCTGGCTGGGGTCCGTCCGAGCGTTTTTTGCTTAATAAATTTATTTTTTCATTCTTTAGGCTTTCGGTCTTACTTATACAGCGCGACCTCATCGCGAGAGTGCACACCCTGTATAAAAGCCACCAGACACGGGCGCCTATTGAAAAGTCGAAAGCGGTGAAGAAAGAAAAGGTGTAATAAAATAGACCCGTTTGGTTGGGGCCGGCGATGACGCTGTACTTAAAGGAAACGCCTTTAGTGTACGTCACCTAAAACAACGTTAAGCTTTCGCGATGACGATGGCATTGCGATGTCTCACATATGATTCGTCTTGCTGGTTTTCGTATGTTCTGCATCTTTAATTTCCTGCTTGTACCGAGCAGGTATACTTTCGACTCTCAGTTGTACTTTCGAGCAAACTCGGGTTGTCCACTAAAACAAACTACTGGGATTTTACGTGCCAAGACAACGATCTGATTATGAGACACGTAGTATAGTGGGGGATTTTGGATTAATTTTGGCAACCCGGTGTTCTTTAACGTGCACCTGAATCTAAGTACATCAACATTCTTGCTTTTAGCCTCCATCGAAATGCGACCGCCGCGGCCCGGAAGGCTTGTCCACTCCTTCAGCATTCATACGAGTGCTGGTCGAATCATAAAGCTTTAGTATAGAATCAAATACCTAAATATTGTTTTCTGTTAAACCGAAAAAAAAAAGACCGACACCGGCAAAGAGAACAGGGATTTATTTCTATCATACTGCGCGCAAAGCGACCAGAAGGCCGTTTAGGTGTGCAGTTCGTTAGTGAGCATGAAGCGCAAGATCATCGCAGTTATAGTGGTTGGCTATACAACGGACACTTTGGAGTGACCAGTGGACACTTTGCACGCGCTGCCCCCCCCCCCCCCCCCCAAAAAAAAAAAAAAAAAAAAGTTGATAAAAGCATAGGCTACAATAATCGTTGCAACCCCGCATGTTCGGCAATAATCGAATATTCGTGAACACGGCACACTAAATTCGCGAGTCGGATGCATCGATTCGAAATATTCGCGTATACTCACTTTCCCTCCTCCATGCTTCGCACAGCTTTCGAGAATGGCATTGTTCATTCGATGAAGCGTACAAAACGACGATTCAGAAAACTATGGTAGTGTAATGCAGCGCGTAAAGGCCCAAAAATAAAAAAGAAATATATCAAGGGTAATCACATTAATCTCGAACAGAAGCGCTTATACGGACGTGATGGAACGGCAGGCTTCGCTTGTCCGAGCGCTTCTGCAATACAGCGCTCACAGTGCGTCTATTTTTCTTTTTTTCTCTCGTTCTTTCTTGTACGACCTTGCTGGAAAAGTTGTGTTCCTCTATCTTAATTTTCATCGATTTAGGCGGAGGAAATTCCGTAAGCTCAATGTGTGCGAAAATGGGAGCAACGTTTGAATTTATTCATCGTGCTAGCGAGGTCGGGAAATTGTGTTACAATCGGGAATCCATCCATTACGAAAGTTCTGTTCCCCTTCCTCTCGTTCCGTGTTTAGGACGCGCGTCCACAGACGAAATCACGGGACCGTCTTCTTGCCGTGGCAATAATGGTGCGTGCACGTTTTCGCCCGCCTTCCGTAAAGCCCATTAATTTTCCGCTGCCATCGTATATGTAGCTTCGCGCTGGCTTGAATCAAGCTCGCATTCTGCAGCCGTGGTTTTGCGTACCTATGGATGTTTGTTATATGTGGCTTTCCCTATAGTGGGGGCTTTATGTAACGTTTCATGTTCTATCTTAAAGCAGTCGAGAGACGTATGATTGAACTCACATTTTTTTTTTTTTTTGGTAAGTGCATGCTGTTTGCGATTGGGGCCGCCGCCTTCTGTAATAATATGTACAGTGTGACGATTTACCGGCACCTCTTACGAACAGTCTATAGCGTACGAATTTCTTTGTGGAATACGAGCCGTGGCTTCTGGATTGCCTGCAAACTGCCGAGAAAAAAAAAAAAAAAGAAACGTTCGCGCTCACGCTGACTGCGTACGTAAGTGCTCTCCCGCCTCAGTATCCCTTTGAACAACGTGGAAACGGAACATCCAAATTGCTTTCAAGAGGCCGTTATTGTCTGAACGTGCCGGATTCGGATCCGCGTGTCACCAGTAATATTTGCTCGATGGTATGGAGCATTGTACGTCTAACGCGAGAGATGTGGGATTGGCTCCCACCTGCGGCATTTTGATTTTTAGTCCACTTTCATTTCTATTTTCCGCATTATTTCTTCTTGTCAATAAAAACAACAATTTCTCCTATGCTTTACCTGGCTTCATTGCCTGTTGGCTTCACGTAGTTTTCATTAACGCGAAATCGAGCCCTCGTTTCCGCATATTCTTCTCTCTCATTACTAATAAGCAGAATTGTTGTTCCCTCTCGTATTTATTATACTACGGCTCTTCAGCGCTCTTCGTGACGACGGCCGGTCCGGAAGAAAAGTTAACATTTTATCGCTGATGCAGTGGTCTTTCTAAACTGTTGTTCGTAGTAGCGCTAGCGCATGTTCCCTTTTCTGTGTGTTGCTTGTCTCTTCTTCTACTTCTTCTGTTCATTTCTGCAAACGCGAGTTTTATAGTTTTGGATGCCTGTAACGTACAAGCCACCTACCTCCCCGTCGTTACTTGAAGCGCGGCACTCAGCGAAACGTGCTTCCCAGCAGGAGCTCCTCACACGACCGTCTCGACGGCCAACACATAACGACCCACTCGACTTTGCTTGCCAGGCTCGTCTTTCGGCGCGGGTCACGCAGCCAGCAGCTGCACGGGGCAACCTGAGCCTCGCTGTCCATTTTCGTGCCGCCGCCGCCGTCGTCGTTCGGGAGAGGAAAGCGCCGTGGCGCCTGCTCCCGCTGCGCGCGTGGAAACATGTTTATCAGTTATTTTCGCTGCGAGACGCGTGCGCACAAAATGAAGAGCGAGGTGGCAACAACAAGAAGGAGGAGGAGGAGTGATTGTTCGCGAAGAAGGGAGCTTAGCCGAGCACGTTCCGCCGGTGCAACAATGACAAGAGGCGTGCGCGCGCGCCCTGGCCGAAACGTCGTCAGCTCATTAGAGGGCATCACGTGTGCGGTTGGAGGAGCCAGCGCTCCCTTTGCCATGGCCTCTCTCTCTCTCTCTCTCTCTATTTCTGTCGGCTTCTTCTTCTTGTTCCTCGAATTCTCCCTGTCGGATCGGCTTTTTTCGACTGCCGCCCGCCTTCTCTTTTGAGTATGTCGTTGCGCGTCGCTCGCGGTGGTCGGCGCAGCCGTGGGTAGGCATTGTCCGCATGTTCCGCAGGTGTTGTTCCGTCCGTGTGCGATGAAAGCTAAGTGTAGCTTTGTCCACTTGCTTTGTCCTGAAAGGGTGTCTAGGGTGAATTGGTGGGGGGGTGACTAATAACGAACGGTGAATCGGAGTACGTACAAGGTCGGGAAGAAGCAAGAAGAAAGAAAGTGCGTTAAAGAACGAGAATCCTGGTACTAAACCCTTTGCCAGAGATGCACTATGGTTAATGAGGAGTGCGGTTCTGCGTATAGTTTCCTTGACCGGGCATACCATCGTGGCGTGTACACCAACCTGATCAATCTTGAAACTGTTTGTTGTTGTTACTGTCCCGCCAGAACGTATAAACAGGTTAAATGTGTAAACGAATAAACGGGCACCCGTGCGTGACTTTCTTCAGACTTGAAAACAATTTTCATGCGATACAGATTGGATGTCTTTATTGCAGATATTGCAGTTTCATCTTCCGAAATCGGACTTTAGTCGCCGAACGAACGGCTATTCTCGGGCAAAGCTGTTCGCATTTGTTCTCAGCGAGTGTATTGCATATATGCGGCGTCGACGCCATAACCTTCTGCGCTGTATCCATGGCGGTTATAGCTCTATTATCTAAGCTGTATGGTATACTTAAACTGCGCTAACCCACGCGGACAAAGACGAAGCAGACAAGACGTGCCTGCCTCGTCTTTGTCCGTGTGGGTTAGCGCAGTTTAAGTATACCATGCATGTCAACCAACTAGCCCGACTTGGAGCTCTACTTCAGTATCTAAACTGTGTCGGTCGAGGGGCTGAGAGTTTCATTGCGGTGACTGCGAACCTCGGTGCCAGTGCGTTGTTCCTCTCGGTCTATTTGCCATATTCTATATCGACGTATAGCTGTCACCGTCGTTGATTTCGAGCTACGGAGCGGCTGACACGCCCTTGAGAATCACTCGGGTCAGTCGCTGGAAGGCACCGAAAGTCGCGTGGAACGCTGAACCTTCGGCAGAAGCGTAAGGTGCCTCGATGCATTCCTTGCTGCTCGTAACAGTAGTAACCAGCTATACTTAGCAATCATCGTTCACTACGTTTAGCGATCGCATCTGTCAGAGAGCGCCATGGCACTGAGGGAAAAGGTTAACGGTCGCCGCGATCTTGCCAGCCTCATGGCTGCCGAAAATATTTTGTAGATGTAGTGGGTAAGGGCCAGCGGCCTCGTATCCCCGTGTAACCAACCAGCGCATTGGCAGTGGCGAACCAAAAATGGCCAGTTCTGACTATATGGGTCACCAGCGGAAAGAGGTCTCTCTGGCTTGAGAAAATATTGAAGAAGAGGAAAGACTCATCCACTTATTACACACCTCGGAACAGCTCTTGACGTCCGACGACAACCGTGCACTATTCGCGAGCACGAGCCTGTGCGGATAGAGAGCGAGGAAGAGATGAATAGAGAAACATACACTGCAGCGGTTCCGGTGTTGAGGCCCCCGGCCACCGCCCTGGGACATATCTGCATCGGTGTCTCCTATTGTCGTCCAGCTGGCCCACCTCGAAGACTTGATGGGAAGCGGCACAAAGGACGAGAACGGCCTTTGTCAGCCGGCCACGCCGTCGGTGTGCCGTGCGTGTGTGGCTGCCTCGCGGAGGGAGTGGTAGAAGGTTCCCGTGGCGAAGCAAGCGCTCGCAGCCGGTCGCCGCGCGCATTTTCGGGAATGGGGAATGAACCTGACAGGGTTCGTGACCCACGTGAATGCGCGTACACCTACGTGCGCGCACATTCGGCGCGGCGACGGACGTCTTCAAAAGGCCCTTTGTTGTATCGGCGTCTCGGCCTCCTCCACGTTCCCCCGCGCGCGAGCTAGAACTCGCGCTGTCCGCGCGTTTCGCCTTGCCCAGTTCCTTTCGCGCGCAAATAATGCCCGTCTCTTTCTTCCCAACCGAGTCGCAAGTAATGGTCGTTATTACAAGCGCTCAGATAGGGAGCGGGGTGCCGGGCAGCCGTAAATTTGTCCAGCCAGTTGGGTGCAGTGGGTAAACGCGAACGCAAACCTCAGAGGTGCGTGGTCTTGTGCCTCACGGTGGCACAGTTAGTAGTGTACGGCAGTTGGCGAGAGCCTTGTGCCAGTTTTCTGCGAAAAACAATTGGATAGACCGGTGAGAGACTGTGTCATGTTCGCCTATTATCGGATTTCCGTTAACTGGTTAGTAGTGCAACGTCACGGTTCCATGTCGTGTATGCAAGGTCGTGGCGTGAAGCTTGACATTACGGGCGCCTTCCACAGCGATGCAACGAAGCGCAAGTTGCGCTCTGACCGTAACATGTACATAATTGGATGATTGCGATCACGGACGCTAGCTCAAGCCATTTACGTTTCTTTGAGAAGGAATATGGGAAGAAACGCCACGTCATCGCGTAATTCGCAGGGTCGTACATTGCTTGGTTTGAAGGATGGTACAAAATTATGTCCCTGCTATAGAAGCGCGTCCTGGAAGTAAATGCTAGCCTCAGCCCTTAATGATAAAGCAGTTCGTACGTTAGGTTGATTCGTTAGGACGAGTGGAGGCCAATTGTGAGCACTATTATTAGAGATTTAGATCAGGGGACACGAGCGGCTTAACTACCCGAGAACTCGAAGGCGGCATTGGGTTTTGCTGGGACTCTAGCGGCTTGCCTTCGCGTATTCTAATTTAAACCCGTCTTTACCGAAGGTGGTCTGTCTGTGGTAGAGAATTCTTACGAACAAAAAGCTTTGTGCTTTCAGCCATCAATTCTCGTGTGTCAACGAGATACTTTAATATCGTATGCTGTATTATGTGTCTTAAGTATTATGTGTCTTAATTGTCGTTTGTCCTATGTGTATCATTCCATTAATCATAGCATTCACTTGGAGTAGCATAGATGTGTCGCCAAGCAAACCTCTCTAGGTTTCATTGAATAACATCTCTCTCTCGGTTGTCTTGCCATAATATCATCCCCGATTGAAGGGACTACTTTTCTTTGCGGAGGAACATATGGGCATTTTTCCCACCGCTAACATTGCGCTGTGCTGCACGTTAGTTGGGAGAGAGCTGCCAACGCTTCCAGGGTCGCGGCGGAGGACGAAGCCGCGTATCCCGCTGTTCTTTTTACCACTGTGGCCGGGGCGCAGATAATCTGCTCAATCAGCTGTCCGTCTGCCGTCTTCGCGCGGCATCTGTTCGTTTTTGTTGCGGTCGCGTCGGGCGGTTCGCGTGCCTCTGTCTGTCCGGCTGGCTTGGAGAATGCTCGCAGGCGGAGGATGTCGTCTTTCGTCACTCGTTGGCTGCCGTCATTACGAATCGTCGCAGTCTTCTCACTGACGATACTCTGCAAGACGGCTCTTTATTTCGCTGCTCTCCTAGCAGGCGTATAATATAATAGTTGCTACTCGCCCACACTTCACGGCGATGGCACAGCTAAGGGGTCGCGTTCTATATACTACCGTAACGTACCTTGCTGGCGTTTTTGGTGCTTTTTACTCGAATATGAAGTGGTTCGGAGGTAGTCTTCTCTCGTCAGTCGTAACGCTTGCGTTCTATCTGTTTAAGGAAGGCTTCATTGACTACCGTTTAAGCTTAAGGACTGTGAAGGCATAGCGACTATAGTCAATGTAAAATGATCATCTGATGCATTATGTTTAGGAATTGTTAGCGGGACCAGATATACACCATTGAAGTCCTAATAGCAGCAAGAAAAAAAGAAAGAAGAAAGGGTTCTGAACGTTTGTTGATACGAGTGAACGCCAAGGGAAACGACTTAGGCGTACAAGCCGCATTGCTCTTGTCACGCTCCTCGAGAGCTCCGCCGCCCCGAATAATCGCGAACCGTTCAATCTTTTCGAGGTGCCGCGAACGAGACACCCCTGCCAGCAACAGCTGAAGCAAGACAACCAAAAGGTGTTCAAATTGATAGACCCTACTCGAAGCTTGAGGGCTGCAACGAGTTTGGGGGGGGGGGGGGGGGGGGTGCATGAGCGTGTTCCCAACACTCACCCCCCTACCAGTGCCATCCCTTCCTTCTCCCTCCAGCAACAGCCTGCTGATGCTGCGCCTGTGGTCGGGTTTCTCTTTTCTTCCCCTCGGGCAGCCACGAACGGAGGCGCCCGGCTGGAAGTTTTTTACGAGTTCTCCGCGGGCTTCAAGGTCAACGCGCCTGCGCCGACGCCATTGTTATACCACCAAGGGGAGGGGGGGACGACGACGCTGCTCGGCGCTTTCTCCGTCCGGTCGGCCGGACTCGACCGAAAGCAGCGGCAACCGCTGCCAGTGCGGGTCTGCACCGCCGATAAATTAGTAGCGCCTCCTCCGTTTCTCTCTCTCTCTCGCATTTCGCACCGAGTCCTTTCCCCTCCGTGCTCATCTTAAATCCTGGCATGCCCTCTTCTCGTCAGAGCCGGCTGCTGCGCTGCGTGAAAGCCCCGAAAGCGGCGGCGACGGCGGCGGCGCCGCGGAAGAAGGCCAAACAATCAACAAGCGAGCCGAGAGGACCCGTTCAAATGAATGCTCTTTCCTCGGCAGCACACGACGTTGCTTTGAGCTTTTTTTTTCTTCATTCGGGCTCGATAGAGAGAGCGGCGTACGGTTGTGCGCCCGGGCCGCCTCGGCACCCGGCCATTGCTCCGTCGCCTTTTCTCATCGTGTCTCTCACGCGCCCTCTGCTAGCTTGCTTTCTATCTTTCTTCCTCGTACTCATTAGAGCCCATTCTTGCTTTGTTTCCGGCGGGTAGACAGACTTCTGTGGAAGCCGTGCTTCGGTTACGTCACGTTTCTGCTGCCTGTCCGCTCCTCCGCCGTTGCTGCGAGGGAAAGCTAGCGCCGTGCCTGGTTTGGCCATCACCATCTTCGCGCGTGTTGGAATGTTGGCGAAGGCTGATGCGTTTGTGCGTGAGATAAGTCTGAGGAGACTGTTGCGTCTAAGGTGGGGAAACCACCGCACTGCAACGGCGCCCCACGGTACCTTACTATGTTTCACAACAACGAGGCGGTGGAATGGAGGCGGCAGCTGGCGCCAACCAATCAGGAGCGCCATCGTGCGAATGCACTAGCCGCAGGGGCACGTGCTTTCCGAGAGCATCCGTCTGCTGAGACTCGAGCGCCATAGCACGGGGGCCTCGTAGTTTCATACACTCCATCGCTATATTGTTATTGCGAAACATCGCCTGATTCCTAGAGAGAGATAGAATAATTTAGTGTGAGCGCAACACATGCCTTTCATCTTCATCATCGCTACATATCATCATTCATTGTACATCTTCCTCATTGTGTATATCATCATCAGCTGCGCGGCTTGATCTTCGTGCTGCCACGGGTGAGGAAGATGCACAGTGGACGATGGTATGTAGAGATGATGAAGACGAAAGTCAGGCATGTGTTGCGCTCACAATATTTAAATGATGGCTCGAGATATATTTGGGGAAGGGGGTTAAGTGGGTGGCATAGGCTAAGTGTGGCTCACTATTGGAGCCAACTACACATAGATCGGTAAGTGCTTCTTTGACGTTAGCCCATGGCGGGACCCAGGGCTCGGATAACTTCACCTGATTAAGCGGGTACTTTTCCCGGAATATTCTATGTCCCTCGCAATCCAACTCGAGGTGATGGACACTTGCAGTTGTCTCCCTCGCGCACGTATAGCATTTCACCTGAGGAGGTGATTACGAGCGATTGGGCTCATTGCGTTGCCACTGCCATAAGGAGATAGTGTCGTCTATCACGGCGTGCGGCTATCTTGTCGCGGCTAAAGTGACTGTCCTTCTACTTGTCCACAAACGGTGCGTGCGAGCAGCGATATTCGTAATCTGAGACACATGGACGGAGAAAACGAGGCGCTAAGCTTTCGCTTAGCTGCAGCTGCTTGTATGTACTTAATAATAGCAGCAATTAAATACGTTAATGCGTCTAAGGTTACTGACCGTACTGCTGATAGTCGTGCAAGGCTGTTCAGTCAGCTAAAACTGCACAACCTTCAACGGGCAGCGCGGCTGCGAGATAAAACGTGCTCCTTTGATTTGCTCAGTGCATCACGATGTGACAGTGTAAATGCGCGCAAAGAGAGGGCACGCATCAGCCCTCACTTTGTACTTGTCTGTAGCGCTGTTCCCGCATAATTAAACCATTTTGTATTTGTTACTATTTGGACGTACGGTTATATTACTGCGTGGCAGGACGTTTATCCTCCTTCTTTCCTTTGAGCCAAGTTAGCCACATTGTTCGCAGTGCAAGCTTGCATGCTTTTCACGCCAGTGAGGATTTATCCGAGTCGAGAGCGGAACCATAGCCCGCCCCGTTTGAGCGTTCCTATATACCGTCTGAGGTCGACCACCCGTGGCTATGTAGCATAGTTCCTGTAGTTCTCTCCTTCGCTCAAATCTCGGCGTCTTCCGAGTCTCCTCGCAGGAACCTCAGCGACGGCGCATAGCGGACGATGCCGGCCGGCGACTCGAGTGGCCGGCTTGTCTCGCGAGGAAAAAAAAAAAAAAAAAAGTCGATGCCGAGCCTCGGGAACGGCGCGTCGTTGTCGTGTCTCGTCTCTGTGCGTTGACGGCGACCACCGCTCGCGCCACCGATGCTATATGCAGCGCAGCAAACAGCTCGGAAAACCGTCGACGTTCCTCGTGAAAAATGGATGGCTACGCGTCGTGTCTCTTTCTATTCTGTCGCATCCTCGCTTCCTTTCTTTGACTCTTTTTCTGCTTCACTCGTACGGACAAAGAGATTTTTGTTTTCCTTTGTGTGTGTGTGTGTTTTTTAGGTTTTCGTTCTTATTTCGCATGCGTGAACAAAACTTTGATACGCTCTGTAGCCTCGTCGCTGTTGTTGTTCCTTATTTCTTCGTTTTATTCGGCTGCGTTGGACAAAGCCACGTGCTTTAGTGCGGTTGTTGTTTTGGTCACTTTGCTCTAATCGCGTCACTGCACCATTTCCGAGCTGGCCTCGCGCGTGCCTCTGGTGGTGCCCGCTTTATGCCTCCGGCGCTGCGTGATGCGCGCTAAGCTCGTTCTCGGTCGCGAGGCGATCTCGTTTTGTGCGCCCGAGTTTTGTCACTGTTCGCTCTCTCTCTCTCTCTCTCTCTCTCTCTCTCTTATATTACGTTTTTGGGTATATCTGAATCTTTCAAACTCTTTCGAGGTGCTCGGTCAGGCGAGCTTTCCCGCAGTACAAGTCGCTGAGGGAAGCCGCCTTGCTGGGGCCCTGATACTACATATATTTTTTCCCATCTCTCTCTCTCTCTCCCTCTCGCTCTTTGGCCGAAACGCACGAAAAATGCGTGGAAACGAATAGCTTTTTGTGCCCCTTGCTTTTATGTGGCGCGCATTTCGGGATTCCGACTCCCGAGTACAGAACAATTCAATAACGCGGCTTTCTTTCTTGCCCTGTTCTCCCCGCCGCTTTCTTTTCTTTCTTTTTCTTTTTTTTTCTTCTTGCGAAGGGTCTGGAGACTCTCTTAGTGGTTCAGACTGTGCGACATTCGCGCTCTTCTTTTAAAGGCTCGGATTTCTTTACCGACTATCTGATTACACTTCCGACTTTCAGGGCAACGTTGTACGGAGAGAGCTCTGCTCTTTCTTTACGTGCTGAACTTTACTCTAATGCGCGCATCGAAGGACGCTAGAAGCCGTGATGCGCCTAAAATGTTGTCCCGTAAGTGCAGGCGCGACGAGATCGAATAACTTCAGTTCGAGTGTGCATTATTAAAAGATCTGCGCTTCTAGATAGCGTTCGCTTTTCCAATTTAAGAGAGAAGAAAGACCGTTAATGTGTCGTTGCGTTTGCACCGTTTCTCGCTTAGACATATTTTTATTCCGGCGTTGCGTTGCTTGTTGTTGTTCTCTAGCTGGTAAACCAGACTTGGAACAGGGCTCAGTATTTTGTTAAGCGGTGGTCTGGGTTTACCCTTTGAAAGCCGTTTGTGTTGCTACATTAGGGCCGTCTCAGTTTCGGCACTTGAGAGTCCGGCTGTAGGTTGCACAGTTTGCAGCGCACAACAGCCACAGCTAAATGCGGTTTTGTGGTCCTTTTTCAAGCGTCTTTGTCAATTTTTTTTTACAAAGCTCTTAAAAAAAAAAAAAAAAAAAAACACCGCACACCGCGACTTGCATGGTATGACAAATTAAAACTTCACTGTGCTTTCATGCTCAAAGTCTCTCAGAAGCTGCACGTTCCCACATTTCTGATTGGCGCAGAAAAAATTCCCAAAAGCAGCCAGGATGGCTTTGCGTATTCTAATAGGTATGTTGTAATCTTTGTTTCCTCTTTTCTTTTAAGTTGATAAACATGCAATAATACAGAGTGCTGCGGAAGTTTACTTTGCCGATCTAGATTAACCTGATGCTGCACCTCAGTGGGCGTTCAATAACGAGTGTTCATATACGAACGCAAAGAAGGCGTTTCACTTCGATTACTGAACATTTATATGCAAACCCTGCAAGTTCCCTACCATTGGGGTTAGCAGTATTCTAAGGAAAAATATGCAACAGACGGATTAAGAAGAGCGCACTCTGAAAGGAAGTCATCATCATCGTCATCACGGTCTTTGGCCGCTCCAGCTTCCTTTCAACCACCCCCCTGCTTCCCCCCCCCCCCCCCCCCCCCCCCCCCCAATCATGAGACCCGCCGCGCTCCGACGACGTCTCTGTCGCCGACATCAAAGCGCCGCTTTTGCTTCGCGCTACATACACGCCCCTCGTTAACCGAACCGCGCGGCAGCCGCATATCGTAAAGCGGTGCTCGACTTTTCGACGAATGTAGGGCGCCGCCAGAAGGCCGCGGTCAAATTCGGAAATCCGCGGGCGGCCCCTTCATTTGCACCTCCATCGGCGTATATGTATGTATACGTTTCGTCGGTCTCGTTACCGCCGGCGCCCTCCTCTCCGACGCTCTTATTATTAGGCCGCCTTTACTTTTTTCCTCTTCATTTCTTTCTTCTTCGTACTTTTTTTTTTCTTTTATTCGCCCGTTCGCTTTGTTGCTCCTCAAGAAGCGGGTGGTGCGCGGGCCACCTCTTCGGCTCGCCAGAGGATACACGTTTAGCGCCCTGCCCCCCCCCCCCCCCCCCCTCTCTTTATCTGTGGAGCTAACGCGGGACACTAAATCATTTCCGGTTATCTCGCGGAAGGTGCTTTCCGCCCCACCTATGAGGCGATAAATTTATTCTCTGCGTGGGTCGCGGCTCGTTGAGTCGCGGAAGATGGGCGTGGAGGGAAGTGAAAGGTAAAAAAAAAAATATAAAAAAAAATGGAATCAAAATTTGGGCTTCGTGTATATATTTATAAATGTGTGTGTGTGTTTGTGCGTGTGTATATAGCTTGTGCCCAAGTGAAGTGGGTGGTGTATCCCGCACGGGAGGGAAGAAGAGGAAAAGTTAGCGATAAAGAAATCCTTGGGGAAGCGATAAAGTATATTCATACTGTATATACACATGTATAAAGAAAGGACCTGCTTGGACTGGATCTCTTGGTGATGCATGATTATGGAATATACTTGACAGACGAAAAAAAGTAAGAACTTGAGAGACTCGGCAATCTCTCCTTTATTTTTTATTTCTTTATTTTCGTCCTCTCGCTTATTTTGTCGAGCATCTCATCAAAGTTTTTCGTTGCGAATCGCGCAACATCGAACACGTGAGAACATCCACCGAGAATTGAACTTTGGAGGGCGAGTTTATTATATGGAAGCATGAGTGTATGGTACCCATTTGAAATAAGCGATAACCGTCGGCGTTGGATTATGCGTACACCGTGCCAACTCGTATCTGTCGTCGCACTCGTTTAAGTACGTCTGAAACTTATTAGCTGGCAGTGTTGGATGACGCGTTGCATATATTATTGTTGAGAGTAGACATTCTTGCGATTACGTCGTATCGCGCTCCGACATTTATATGGCCACAGACGAAAAAGAAAAAAAAAACAATCTGCTAGTCACAATGCCGATAAGAAGAGTGCGGGGAAACCCGCTCGTGATAGCCTTTACTGTCCCAGCAGAGAGACTGTCGCATAGATAAGTGCTTCTCCAAAGAGAAGGGAGGCATATGTATGTACTTTGGGAAAAGAAAAGTTTCTCCGTTCCCTCGTCGGTACTTCGTCTTTTTTTTTTTTTTTTCTCTCGACTTCTTGTATAGAAACACCGAAAAAGGCATAAACAGCACCCCTGCAAGGCCTTCCCTTTGGTAATACCGTACCTTTTTTTCCCCCTCTATCTCGACGCAATCGAGCGGCCTTTTGTGTCAGCTCAATCCCAGCGCGAATATTGTTTCCGCGACAGCGCCCACGCGCTCGTATTGCTTCAGTGGTTACGTATATTGCGCAAGGGCCGTTTTACGACGGACCATAGAAAAAAAAGGCCGTTCTTATCGGTCTCAGAACTCTCTCCGGGTCCAGCAGCTATAGCGGCAGTGTGGGAGGAGCTCGCTGGACGCGGCATTGCTTCGTATTTCTTTTACACACTACTCCTTATCACGAGAGTAGTGAGTCTCGGTGCATTATTGGAGCTACTGCACGAGGTTTGAAGGAATGCTAAACAATCGGAGTCTTCTTTAATCACTTTTTCTTAATTTTTTTTTTGCTTGACGTTGATTTCATCAGAGCTAAACGCGGGCGTGGTAAAAGAACCTGAGACGAGATACGAGAATCATTCCGCGGAAAAATCGAATCAATCGCACGCCACCTACACAGGTCGCTTGTGCGGAATCTGGGGGGGGCTTGGACTACCAAAGACAAAGAACAGGGGCAAAGTGCTCTTAACAGCGTCAGTCAGCGCCGAGAGCCTCCCATCTCTTATTTCCTGACCAACCGGGGCCGAAATCGCAAAGCTTTTGGTTGTTAAGAACCGTTCTTCCAGGTAATTGTCTGCAGAATGTCGGCTGGGGCAATCGTCCCTGGAGATTACGTGCGCAGCTACGCGATGCTGGCAAGAGAGGAGCTGGTAGGACCGCTCGCCTTTCAACTGCTACGAAGGGTTCAGCTGAGTTAGTCAGTTTTTAATGAAGGGTTTCAACTGCTGGAAGACATTGTAACACATCGTCTTATTACTCCGTGTCCCATCCAGTTTCAATGCGTTCTCTCTGCAGGATTACTTATAATATTGCTGCAATGTGGCTCTCTCTGTTCCCTGTCGGCGTCCCCGTATCGAAACTTTGTTTGTTTGTTTCTCTTGTTTTTCTCAATACGCGCTGTTCTGTCCGATTCCTTCCGCGCTGGTCGGCGAATCGTGCTGACAAGTTGCTGTTTTCGAGCATGGATCCTCGGACCACCGTGTCAGTCACCTTCGGCGGCTGCCTTCCAGCCTTGAACGATTCCGCATTAGCCAAGACGCTTAGACGAGTCGAAGCGTCGCGGGGTCCTGCTGCTCTCGGCTTCGCCGTCGTCGTCGGGTGGGCGGCGAAGCACGCGCGCCGTGGAGAGAGCGTCCCGATCAGCGCAGAAGCAGCGTGCTGTGCGAGCGCGGTCGGTCAATCTTTCGTCGATCAACTAATGACCTCGCCGCTGATGGTTCTTCCCTTTCGGCGCCCGTCTCATTTTGTGTGCCCCCCGTGCAAGCCGCGGCGGCAGACTCCGGTTCCCCACCCGAGTCGCAGCGCTCCTCTCCTTGCCTTCTTTCTTTCGTGCCTCCTGTGACCCCGCTGGTACTCTTTCTGTGTATGTGTTTTTGTGTGTGTGTACGTCTATCCCTCTCTCACCCTACCCTTTCTCCATGCGAGACGCATCATCTTCAGTTTTGCCTCTCTTTTCTCTCTTATTTGTTTTCTCCGCGCGCGTTCTGTGCAGACAGTTGTCCTTCCGTGCTGCTGGCTGCAGCGGCGGTATATAGCGGCTTCCCGTCTTCTGCCGTTTCGCTTCTTGATCGTAGTCGTGTCTTCCCAGAGCCCCGCTTTCCCGCGAGATCCCGCCGCCGTCAATCGTTAGTTCTCCGTGGCTGCCTTCGCAAGTTCCGCCGCTGTTCAGTCCGTTCGTTCCGCGTTCTGGCACAAGTTCGCGTTTCGCTGGGAGAGGGGCTCTGGAGGGAGAGGGCAAGAAAGTGGGCTTTCTTTCCGTTTTCTGTTATAGGTTGTGTACGATGGTTTCTTTTTCTCGTGCTGCGAACTGCGAGGGCATTGGGGCTCTTTCTTTCTTTCTTTTCTTTCTTTCTTTCTTTCTTTCTTTCTTTCTTTCTTTCTTTCTTCATATCTCTCCGCTCGTCTTCCTTTTTATTGCTGTTGCGTTCTTTTCCCATTTCTTCGTTTAAGGCATTACTTGTTTATCTCGCGATATCATCTTTCGCTGCGCCGTTCGCGCGGATGCGAAGCTCGGCGGGGGAGTTTACACGCTGGGGCAAAAGAAGTAAGTGATTTATCTGAGCCCAGAAGGGGGGCCCCATTTTGGTTGGGCCTTCCACTCTGCTAATGGTATGTGTCCGTTTCTGCGTGGGAAGTTCCTGGTATGTTTGTGTAATATTATATGCAACAAAGAGAGAAGGAAAAAAAGAAGAAAGTGTAAAATTGGAGTACTTAGCGTGGTGAATCCATTTTGTACCGAGCTAACGGCGGACAGCAAAATCCGAGTGGACGGCGGCAATAACTTTTCTGTGACGCAATGTGACTGGAAATTCTTTGTAGATTAAAGCGCCCAAGATAGGTGCCATTCTAATAAAATAGATTCAATGTGTTTCTAACTCTAATAAACGATCTCGAAACTATCGATGTAAAAAAAAAAAAAAAAAGGCGAGCGGCTAGAGCCGATTCGTTACTCTGCTCTTACGCCACGGGCTTTCTTCGTGTATGTTATATCCGCCATGGTACCGTCGCACGTGTCGTCATCACGCCTCTTTCGGATGTGGGGGCAAATTGAGAGGCAGTTGACAGAAACACTATAGTTTTCACCGTCTATATACTGGCGTCGACGCGCCTGTCATTCGTTCGAGACCCAAAGGGGCAAATACTCTCGTGTCAGACGTCATGCGTTCGCTGAGAAAGCTCGACTCGCCCCCAGCTATTCCCCCACGCCTCGGCCGACGCTAACGATCACGTGTTTCGTTTCTGCTTCCACTTTTCCGCGTGCTTTGTGGTTGGACCCCGCCAGTCACTCGTATCGCGCGTGGTTGGGGCCACGGCGCTCATCAGGGCGTCGCCGATCTCCCGACCCGAGAGGCACGTAACGGGAACAGATAGCAAGAGCAGGCGGACAGCTAAAAGGGGTCGGAAATAAAGAGGGAGAGAGACGAGAGGCATACGCTTAGCACCGGCTGCTTTGACAGCAGCAGCGAGGCGCTTTTGCTTTTGCGTTGATTCCCTTCCTCCATACAGGGCATAAACAAAAGTGTCGGTGGTGGGGTTCTGAGTGCCACGGCACGTCTGTGGAGCCCCTCGCCATTGTTTGGACTTTTGTGCGAGGAAGAAGCGGCGGTGGTAGTGGAGAGTGGAGGAGGAAGGAAAGGGTGCAGCCGACGTGCTCGCCAACGTCGCCTATTGCGGCGGCGTCGTCGTCGTTACTCGTGTGGCAGCGGCTGCGCCTCTCCGCTTTCGCGTCGGCGGCGTTGGTTGCCGTTCGCTGACGACGGGACCTCGCTGCTGCGCCGTGGCGCGTCAGACGATCCACTTGGGAACGTCGGCGCCGGCCGGCCGGCGTGTTTTGATTCGCGTCGGGGGCGAGCAAGCGGGATTGTGTTCGCGGTGTCGTCACGCGCTTCCTCTCCGACGTTTACTTATATGCTGCCTGTGCAACCCTTCTCGCTCATTGTCTATACACGTGCGTGTGTATTGCGCACGCGCCGTCGTCTGGCGTGTTTTGTGGAGCACCCTGAAAGGCTGTGAAGGCGGGAGAACGAAGTTTTCGTGCATGGCGTCGAAGTAACTGCACGAAACAGCTGCCATATTCACGTAGCGTTTACATGCAACGAAAAATGATGCAAGGCCTGAGTGAACAGCGGAGAATATGCGGGAACTCTGATTATTCTAATAGAACGCGTTTCTTTAATGGGTGCTCCGATGCGGCTGTGCGTACATCATCAGAACTGGGATATATGGATTCAGAAATTCAAGTATGCTAAGTGTAGCAGTTATTACGTTAGGCGGCGGCAATAGCTGCTTTCTCAAGATTGGCGCAACTGCGGCGCAGCTTTCCTAACGCTTGCGCGCCCAAATGCTAACGAGTGGGCTCTGCGTTGTAATGAGGAAACATTACAGAGTACATCGTTAACGAGCAGACAGCAACAAAAATAAACTGCAGCGCGAAGCTCGGAATTTTTTCTTCTTTCCACGCCTTCTGTCGCTCACGTTCGTCGTGGTCTGTTTTTCTTCATTACGCTACGCTACTTCGTCAACCGCCCGGACGAGCTCGCGTCCCGCGAAGCCGTGTTTCGCCAGAACTTCGTCCTTCGCTGCCTCGGTGCGCTGTTAAAAGTTTCGAAACCCGCGCGCGTTTTAACGCCAGCGGGCTTTCTTCTCCGCGTGCCTCGGACGTATGTTTTGGGAGAAAGTTTGGAGAACGACAAGTAGGGGGTGGGGGGGAGAGGAGGTCTTGGTTGTTGGAAGAAGAGAGCCGCCGTGTTGCGTTGCGCAACGGCGTCGCATTCTGTGTTCTCGCCACTGTCGACAAGAAAGCTAAGCAGACAAGGAGAGAACGTCGGTATAGCAGCGGTCTGGTCTGTCCCCGCGGAACCGTCCATTACGGGACACGCGGTGCCAGGGAGGGAGCGCGGGGAATGTCCCTTAAGGGAAGACGAGGTTGTTGGAAAAGGGAGCGGAGAGGGGGGGGGGTTTGGGAAATAAAATGGGGTGAGGTACACACACGCAGGAGCGAGCGCAGCGTAGGGGACGTAGCCCATTGAAGCGTGAGGACGCTGGTTTTTTTTCGGGACTGCAGTGCGCGGCGGGCGGACACGGCGAAAGACAGGGAGGGGGAGGGAAGAGGACATCGAATCGCGCTCCGGCCTAAAAGCCTGCGGCAGCCGCGTCGTTGACGCCGGGCGGTGCTGGCGGCAGCATAATGCCCCGAGGCTGCTGACGAGGGCGACGACACTGTGCTCGGAGAGCTGTATAGCTATCGGCGCGTCAAGGGGCTTCGGAGGAGAAGGACTGGGCCTCCTTTTCTCGATCCCACAGGGCAGCGCGAAGGGGGGGGGGGGGGGGGGTATATAGCGTCGTCTTCTCGAGATGGGGGGCCGGCGAGGCTGGGGTACAGCGCTTCGTGGCAGACATCTACGGCCACTCACATACCGCCACCGCCGACGCTGCTGCCGACGCCGCCGCGGAAAGGAAGGCGCGTGGTGGGAATGAGGGAAGGGGGGATGCGCAGTGGGTTGGAGTAGGGGGCAGGCTTCTCCCGCGCTTCCTTTAACCCGGGCTCCCCTTCGGCCGACACGTGAGGTCGAATTGATCGGACGCCCCGGCCAGCCTGCGGCTCTCGCACGCTCGCTCGGCCATCTCTTCGTGGCGGCGTAAGAAGCGACAGGCCGCTCTGGACGCAGCCCACGTGATACGGGCTCCCCCTTACGGTTAGTGACGCTGGCATGTCGGAAGTTTCGCGTCACATTCCCGACCGAAGGCATAAACATTTCCCTAGCGACCCGACCCCCTTCGCGCTTTGTGCGACTCACACAGCACTTTTTGCCCTGTTTAATATACGTACGAACCGCTGGTTACAGTAAACCTCAATTGTTGGTCAGCCTCATATATTGTAATTGTCTTCGTGATGTTATTACTTTCTGCTTTTTGAACCAAGTCTAAATGAATTAGCTACGCCGGAAGCAGCTGTTATTATTTTTTGCTTCTGCTCTCAGGCGAACCATATATCCCTGCATGTCATTGTGCGCTGTTGTACAGGGAACTGCGAAAGAGAGCGAACAAAGTGTGCATACTGTTGTTCGCAGCAAATTATTCACAGTCAGGTCCTCAATTAGAATCGCTTTTTGTTTCAGAAAAAAGTTGTCTGCCTCTTTCTGCACTTTTGTTTGCCGTTAGACATGAGCAAGAATTTCAAACGCACACAACTGAGTGTCTTTTCATTGCTGCGTATCTGTGGAAGAAAATTACTACAGGTCGCTTTAAAGATGAGAGGTTAAGTTCTCCAGCGATACATGCACTGTCGTCTTGTGCCAAATCGGCGGGGAAGGACGCCCATAAAACACGGGTGTGTAGCTTGGCAAGCGCTGGACCGTTACCGCGTGCTCCGTGTTCATGGCCTGCATGTTGTATGCTTCGTTTCGGTGCGTTGAAAGTGAGGGGCCAATAAGACGCGTGAAAAGCTGCTGGTCAGATCATCCAGAGAGAGAGGGGAGAGATGTCGAATGGTTGTTAACCATACAGATCCAAGATGCTGGCTTAATTGCTATAGCCTGCCCGCCAGTTGGGGTTCAGGGATTAGTAAAAGGAGACAACGAAAGAGAGAGAGAGAGAAAAAAAGGGAAAAAGACAGTACTATATGCGTTAACATGGGTCGTTAGATCGCAATAAGCAGAGCAATGCTTTCAATGCCTTTTGATGCAATGATAAGTCCAAGTCTCCGAGTTGCCGAGATGCGTGAAGTCAGTTTTCGACCTACGCTGTTTTTTATACGCCGTAATTTTTTTTAGGCTTCGTCTAGACTGCACGAGTAAGAGAAAAGTTCTGTACGTTTTTCACCCTGACATTTGTTATTGTAGTTCTTGCTAATCATACGCGAACGCATGCATGGGCGCCTACACTACAGATGCTGTGACGGTCGGCACTGCAGGGTATAACTTTTTATTTTGCACGTGTGTATTTTTGTCATACACACGAACGGAAAGTTAGACGAAGCAGCCGGAAGATACAAGAGTGTCTTTATAGCGTGAGTTTCGTCGCGCAGTCTCTCGCCGGCCTTGGTCGGTAAAACGCATTCGGCTGGCTTCTCCAAGAACTCGCGGAAGTGCCGGGCAGCCGTCGTGTTCATTACTGCTGCCTCTGTGCACGATACTGAGCGCGAGTTGGCAGCGCAAATTTGTACACGCGCACAGCAGCGAGTAATTAAAAGCCGTCGGGACGTAGCGAAATGGAGGTCTTGCAGCGCACGCAGTCTCCGGCGTGTTCGCTTGTTTGAGAGCGAAGGCATTAAGAATAAAAAAAAAAAAAAAATCCTTCCGCGCGCCGCCAAGCCTAATGAAGCGCTTAAGGAGGAACTAAGCGAGTCGTAAGGCGCATTCGTTTTCTCACCCGTTTCTTCGTGCGAAGGGGAAGAAACAGGCTTACGGAAGCGGGGGTCGTGGTCGACATGCATAAATTCGGTATTTGTTCGGCATCAAAAAACTGGTAATACGCACGCTATTGCGGGCGAGATCTTTCAACGCGTTACAATATCTGTTTCTCTTTTCGGTTTTGGTTAACTGCTTGGTGATATTGTGAACCATTCTTCTTGTTGCCGCTTGTACATAGGCTTCGTTTGTTCGATTGTTTTATTGATATTAGGGTAGCTTATATGATAAAAGCACTCCTTACGATTATATTGTTATGCGCATTATCGTAAGAACATAGCAAGAAATTAATAATAGGGACAATCAACTCCGGCCCTTTGCTCGGACCGGAGAGCTGCAGCTTCATTAGAAAGAGTGCCTCATAGTAGTTTATTTTCGTCTCATCTAATATGCACTAATACTTCGAAGTAATTGTTGAGTTATGTAGCATGCAGTGGTCTGAGTGTCGCGAAACATTTCGTCAGCAGAAACGGAGGGCGAGAAACTCAAGTTTCTGTAGTGTTTGAGCAAACGGTGGCACCAGAGGAGTCAGTGAAGGGTTCTCGAACGGTAATGAGAAATATTTTCTTTTCTGGGCTGTCCAGCTGGCCCACGATGCGGCCGAGAGGCTTGGCCTTCCGGTCCATACGTGGGAGCGGCCCGCGGCGTGTTGAGACGTGCTCTGCAGGACCTCAATAAAGTTTTTCATACCATGCCATACCGACGGACATATGTACACTCACTTTTCAAAAGGGGAAAATTAATACAGCGTGGTGCTTATACCATCTCATACACATATTCAAGAAATAACGAACAGATCGTTCGCATGATGTAATTTGATGGTCGCGTGAATGGTAGAATGGATGATTGGTTGGGTCCATTGATTGATTGATCGACAGATCGCAGGTCTGGAGCCGCCACGTTTAGACTCCATGTAGACATATGAGTCGGGTATTGTAATGTTGTAAGATGTTTGTTCCTTTTTTTTTCTGATTGTTGCCGGACATATGACTCTTCTAAATCGACACTGTACATTTAACATTTATTTCACTCGTCACTACATGATTACAATAAACAACGCCAGCCGACGCCAGCCGCAGTTTCAAACCAATGGGACGTTCAACGCATTTTGTGAACGTCACCATTAAATAGTCAAGGCGCAGCGGACGCGGAAGCTCTGTGTACCGAAGTAAGCCTGTTTCTCTTGCCCTGACCTAAAGAAGACACATTAGGCTTTGATTCGGACCCGCCTTCCATGTCGGCCTCATCCATCCCCGTTGTAGGGAAACCCAGCGGCGTGAAGATCCAGCGGCGTGTCCCATAGCACGTGCGGTCTAACCTGATCAAGAAAGAGGAGCCGCGGGATTGTCTTGCAACACGACGTCGGAGCGTACACGCGGGCATAAAATTCGATTTTCTCGTCACCTTCGTGCCAGTCGGAACTTGGGAGCATCGACGACGACGAAGACTTGCGTCGCCTTCCTGTCCTAAAAGGCAGCGAGCAAAAGCAAATGCGAACGCGTGAAAAAAAGGGAAACAAATGGGGAGAACCCAGTTGGGATGAAAGGAAATCGCAATAAGGTATGCGCGCACAATCAGTGCTCGCGCCGAAGGCCTCCCCTTTCTTCCCATCTCCTCGTTCGGCATTGCCAGAGGTGAGAAAAGGAGAACGGCGTGTTGGTGTGGGGTGTGGTGGCGAGAGTGAAATGTATGGGGCTGCTGTCGCCACTTGTTTTCCCTAAGTCCGCGAGGCGCCGGTCTTGTATAGAACTGTGGCCGCGTGGCCGCACTGGCTCGAAGAGAAGGGGGAAGCTGCTGCGGTGGCCCGTCAGTGGCCAGCACCGAGGGCTTCTTCTTGTCCCCGTGGCTGCCCGTTTTTTTTATTATTTCTCTCTTTTTTTCCCCTGTGGTCGCTTCCCTTTATTCGCTGGCGTTCCGCCCCTCTTCCCCAAAGCGGGATCGATCGTCGCCGTTTCGTCTCTCGGCGCAGTGCCGGGCCACCGAGGCAGTCGTAGCAGCCAGGCACGTGCGTGTGCGGATCTTCGGTGGTGTGTCCGCGAGCATTCGCAGGGAAATTGGGACGACGGGAAGTTTCCAATACGCGCACATAATGGGATCGTCGGGACGCGCGCCGAACCGCCTACTGTGTACTGCGTGACGAGCCATAGCGCTGACCGTGGCACCGTTCTAATTGAGTGCAGCGCGGAGCAGGTCGTAGTAGGAGCGGTCGTTCTTGGCAGACGATATACTCTTGTGTAGTTAGTGCCGATTGGGTGGTTCGTGTAATTGAAGGCGTCCGCGGCGTTGTTGTTGTTGCCTGAGACGTGGAAGAACGCCCGAGAGATTACACAGAGAAAAGCCTGCAGAATTGACGACTATAGTGACAGGCCTTGCGCTTACTTGACAGGAAGTGCTTTGACGAAGTTCTAGCGATCTGAAAACGTATACTATCTTCATGCTCTAGGGGGGCCTCGCGTGTCGCGTTAAACGAGCGGACGCTCAAGACACCTCTCCTCGCGCACTATATATATACGTTAACCCGGCGGCTTGCTGGATAATTTCCGGTCGTGTCGGTTGTGAGGATCGCCTTGGTGGGTTAGTATAGCAAGCTTGACACCCATTTGGGACGGCCGCTTTGTCTGGCGCACTGAAAGAGCTTCTTCCCGATATATTTAAGGAGACGCAATGCACTAGTTAGTGTAATTAAGAACGGTTTGTCGTTCGACTAGTTAGCGCGACAACACGTCAGTTGACGTTCGCGTCTGCCCTCGAATCCCGTTTGGTCTCTCTTCATCTCCTTCTTCCTCAGCTTGGCATAATTGAATTTTCTTCGCTGCAGTCTCTGTGACCTCCCGCTACATCGGGCGTCCCGAAACGGCCGAACGGCATATTCTGAATGTTCCACGTCTATATACGTAAAGTAATTATTAGGTAATATGTTATTATCGCAGATTATTATTACAACTACGCTGGAGCTGACTATACCACATTCATTTTCGGTGAGGGCGAAGTGTCACAACTTGCAGAGGTTAATATGCGCTCCCACTGCACGTAACTGTAAGCCATGGCCATGTCGGGGCCGTGTCTTGCGCAACGTCTCGGAGGTCCCGTCGATCCTTATAGCCTTGTCATCTTGAGCTCCGCGGCGCGAGCACGGTCACTGAATCATGCAGCGTATTGCGGTCCCGACCCGACCGAGGCTGTACCTCCTGCCTTGGTGCGTGCGGCTGAGGCTGCCCGGGGTCTTTTGGCGACAAGGGCGATCGCCCGCCATTGCATGGTGACGTGTGTGTGTGTGTGCATGCCTGCGCTCGCTCCAACAAAGAAAGAACCTTCGGCATCTCTTTCTTCTTGGTGTTATTGTTGCGCCGGCGTAGCCTGCTGGAGACAGCTCCTCCGCGAGCAAGTGAGTCGTGCTGCCGAGGCCGCCTTCATATCGCGATGGGGTTCCGGCGTCTAAATCATGGCGCACAGTGAAGCCTCGGTCTGTGCTATAGCTGTCCGCGCCCGACTCGGCATATGGCAGTTGCCCTCCTTTCGATGTTTCGCATCGCGTCTGAAATTGAGCGCCACGACGGTTTAGGTACTGCGAGCTGCGTTCTCGACGAACCCCCTATATAGGCGTGCCTGTCAATATTACGTTTGAAATTTTGTGGGAAGAAAAAAAAATCCCTCCGAATAGTGCTTTTGTTCCGAATACTGTTCCAGTTCAATTTCTGGGCAGCCGTTATCACTGTCGTGATTTAATATATACAGTTTAGCTGTAGCAGTGCATAATTAAAGTGGCTGAACAGCCTCCTTATCCGCCTCGTTTGAAATTTCATAGACTGGTATCACACATTGCGTTATAGATATGTAGGGTGTCGCAGCTAACTTTATCCAAGCTGTTCAATGACAACAACAACAACTACAAAAGATTTTGAAAAACAAGGTGACAGATATAGCATCTTAAGACCTACCTATACGGTGTTCGGTCGTCAGCCCTCTAATGACCGATCACCGCAGATATTTTAATTTTATCTTGCACCATGCTTTTTAAGATATCTTTTTCTTTGAACAGCTTGGATAACATTAGCAGGGACGCACGATATAAACTCGACTGCGCAACATCGGTAGCAGCGTGTTGCCTTCTTAATTTTCGTTCATTCTCTCACAGTCGTTCTCAGTGTATGTGGCAGCGTTACTCAGTTGGGGGATTTCGTGAGCTCGTGCTAGCCGTCAGTGCGCTAAAGCTTAAAGCGTTTCCTTCGAGGCAACAGCTTTCATTGTATGTTTGGCTCGATGCCTAAAAAAAAGAAAAAAAGAATGAAAAGAAAGAGGAAAAAGAACCGCGGAACGCGACAAGACAACGAGGGTGTGCTATAAGCATGACTGGCAGAAAAGCGCCGTAATAAATCGTCGCTGGGCAGAAGCCGAGCTTGTCATCCTCCTGAACGAACGGTTATCCCCGCCGCCATCGGTGAACGCCCAGCGACGCTTCCACCCCTGTTGACGTGGCCTTCAGAGCGATGACTTGGCGCACCGCATAAAACGACAAGAAAGAACATGATGGACAGAGAGAAAAATCGCCATCAGGCGCCTGCCGCACCCTCCCGATCTCGTGGCTCTTAGCGTGCTTATATGTCGTTGCGTTCTCGATTCACGCGCTGCTTGACGGCGCGTCGAAAAAACACCGTGTTGCGGTTGCGGTTCGCGTCTTGAAGAAAAGGTCAACTGAAGGGAACGGCGATGAAAGAAAGAAACAAAGCGGATAAGAGTGCCACGGTTATCCTACATTCATGACGTTCTTTCATTTACTATATACTTCAGATTTCGCTCCGCTATTGCGCGGCTTCTCTCTTTCTCTCTCTCTCTCTCTCTCTCTCTAGCTCTCGTGGCGCGGGATGCGTAAGTTCTTTGCTCTTTTGGAACTTGTAGCTAGGTGTTTCGATCGCGGTTCCAAAGACTTCTCTTTGACTTTTTGTCAATCCCCGATATACGATGCGACGTCATCCGGCGCTCACTCGTTTCTTGCGTCGGCTTTTCCCCCCTTCTTCCGGCAGCTGTAGGCCCACCAGTTCCGCGCGGGCAGGTCAGACAGTGCCGCGGTGTAAACAAATCTTTGCGACTTGTTCCCTTTCGGTACCCGTGGATTCCCCTTTCTTTCTTTCTTTCTTTCTTTCTTTCTTTCTTTCTTTCTTTCTTTCTTTCTTTCTTTCTTTCTTTCTTTCTTTCTTTCTTTCTTTCTTTTTGCATTCCCCGTTGTCGTTCCGTGTCCTTTCGAATCCCAACGCTGGCCAGCGGCGGCAGGCCGCCGCTCCGGTATTCCCGCTTGTTATTGGACGAGATTCTTGTCCGTGCGCGACTCTGTTCTTTGTATCGCGAGAGCCGTACCTAGCGAGCTGTGTCTGTGCCTTTCTTTTTTCCCTTCGTTGCGTGGTTCGAGGAGGAATCCTTCGCTGTATGTACGCGGGAGTGCAGGGGTAAGCGAGTCGTAGGCGGAGCTAGGGACAGCCGCGCGCACCCTTGGACGTTTGTTCTGCGACTGTGCACGAGTAGTAGAGGTCATACGGGTGCCAGTGGGTGCTTAAGATGAAGAAATAGAAAGCCTTCAGACGAACAAAACGGCGACGACCACCAGAGAGAGGACTGACACGAAGCACCGTAGAAGCGGAAGGAACGCGGCACTAGCCGTAGACTTTTCTTTCCCCTTTTTCTCCAGTTTTTTTTTTTGTTTCTTTTTTCTCGGCTAGTGGCGTCGCCTCGAGGAGAGAAAATTGAATTTCCGCTCTCTGGCAGCGCGCAAAATCTCGCATTGTCCGCCGTCTCGCCCAGGGCGAGCAAGTTAGATATATATAAAGAAGTCTTCACGGGGTAGAAGGCGTGTTTCTGTGGTATAGACAGGAAAGCGCGACCTCCTCCTCCTCCTCCTCCTCCTCCTCCTCCTCCTTTTTCTTTCTTTTTTTTTATCGGTTGAATTTAAAGAAGCGCTTGAACGAATGCTATGGATTTTGGAAAACGATACACGGTCAGCGTCTCCTCGTCCAGTTTAGCCTTTTGTTCCCCATACACCCTCGATCCGCTGGGGAATAACGTTTAGCCTAGAGCGGTTTCGCGCGTCCTTGACGTCGGTGCCTCCCGTATTGTGCCGAAATTCCTTGTTTCTTTCTGATGGTGGCGCTTGATTTTATTCACACGCCGTATCTGTTCTTTTCTACATTTGTGTTTATTTATTTGAGTTTGTTTTTGCTTCATTATTGCATTCGTAGTTAAACTTGGCGGATGAGTTGGCTGTGCCCTCTGTTTCTTTGTCGTTGGTTGTTCTGTTAAACTGATGAACAAGATACATTTTTGGCGGATTTGTAGGTATTGTTTTGCTTGCGCTTTCGTAATTTGTATTCTTACACAACCATAGTGGGGTAATTTCTTTTGTTCATTGGCTCATTTGACACCACTAATTAAAAATATTTGAAAGTTGATTCACGCGAGTATAGAATGCCGCAGCTCCATTACGAAACACAAGTCTGAATTAATGCAGAAACGATTGCCAAGTTTGGGAAAAGCGCCGAAGAAAAATTGTGCAGATTCTCACGCACTGTCGGAATCGATGTTATGGGAAGCATCTTTGCAGGTACAGGGCTACCGAGCATTATTTGAGGTTCCAAGAACCGTTGCCAGGTGAACCGGCGTGCTTGTGTAAATTGAGCAGTTGTGTTTGTGGGGTCCGGGGCTTACGTGTGTATGACGGCAACGCCACGAGGCACCACCACGTCGAAAACGACCGCACGGCAGCAAAGGCACGATTTCTGTGCCGGCCGTTCGACGGGAGCTTACGACATGACGATTGTTGCGTTTTAAACATGGGTAGTGGACGAGGGCGTGAGCGAGAGAAACGTGGATTGTGACGTCATCAGTAACCACGTGCTATACGATCGCACGTACCTGTGACTATGTCACGTGGTGTATATGCTAAAACGGTGATGTCATTTGTGCTCCAGCGAGAAAATATTAAAACGTGTGATAAACTTGGGCGATCGAGAAATTGGCGCAGCGTCGCACAGTTTCTACGCAGCGTAAACTGTTACGAGAAAAATACGGGAAAGTGGGCCTGTCCCGGAGATAGTGCAGTCCTAACACAGCGCCTCAAAACGCGAGCTTTCATTAGGAAAACATATATATACACGTACATACGTACAAAGCGATCAACACCTAGTGGTTAGAGCACCGGGCAGCTGTGATCGTTGGCGGAGGTTCGATTTCACTTTCGGTAGCGTATTATTATTATTATTATTATTATTATTATTATTATTATTATTATTATTATTATTATTATTATTTATTTACTTATTTTTAATGAAAGCAATTGTGCAGTCGTACGCTATCGGTTACACGCTACATAGTGGGAAGAACACTTCCTATAGTTTGCCCAGACGGGCCGTGTATACAAGTACACATCGGAGGAGATACTAAATGTCTCCGTAACGTAATTAGCCGGAGAAATTGCGTCAAGTAAATTGGCATCCATGCCCAGCGGCGCAGGTTATATGTTCCTCGGTGTGTGCCGCAATCTCGGCGCGACGACTAACTGTTTCGTTCTATAGTTTATCGTACAGCGTTCGGGTTGCGCGTGCGGAAAGTATCTGAGATGAAGCGACCTGAAATTGCTTGCTCAGGACATAGTTTATACACGCAGTTAGTTTGGGGGAGTCGGTTGCACCACAAGACGAAGTGAGCGAAGTTTCTGTAATGCGCCGCCCGCAGCTGCTTCGTTTATCCCCTTCTCGGTAAACGTTATTACGCAACGACATTTGATCAGAAATCCCCTCCTTTTTTTGGTTGTTTTTGTTGATTCGCGCAGATTCGCCGTCGTTTATATAGTTGCGTTACTCGTGCTTCGTGGAAATTGAAAGAAAAAAGTGGAAGCAACGATAAAATCTGTCAGGGCTCGATGCTGCGGAAATTTATTAGCGGACTACTTACGCAACGAGCGCCGCCCGTATGCCCTCGGCAATAAAATGTTTGAGGATATACGGCATCAACAAAAAAATATTTAATACTTTATGGCACAGCTGTGCTGCACGTGGAATGCCGTCAGTGTATTGCATTGCTCGAAGTAGCAGACGTTAGCTGTAGCAGTTCATTTCCTGGTCCACGCCTATAGGCGGCGAAAAAAGGTTTTTTCTTTTTTCGTGAAATCTGTCATCTCGTGACCTTTTCTGGCGGCGTACGCGTGCGGTTATTAAACAACAATCGAAACAATGAACCCAAAGTAAGAGATAGAATATAGATGGTTGTTAAATAACTGCGGACAACAGGGAAGGTAGGTTACATTAAAGCCGGCTATCTCAAGGCACACTTCAGAAATTGTGGCTATACCTCTTTCCTCATATAACGCGCACACACATACCATGCACCTACGAGCTGTGTCGTATCTGTGTTCGATAAAAACGCTGCGTGCAATATCTGTGTGCAATAAAAGCACTATTATTCGCGCGCACACGTATGTGATTGCTCAAGTAGTGCTGAAAAGCGAACACTCGATGTAAGCCTAGTTTACAAGTATCTACAAATCAAATCAATAAGCTTCCTCTCCTCAAGGAACTCTCGTATGGCTGTCAAGATGCAGTTCTATATGACACAATCAGTTGTTTCTGCACAATGAGTTTGTAGATCTTCCTTTATAGCTTCGCTCGTAGGACGAGGAGGTTGGCGCTAGCTAAGGGCAGATCTAGCTAGCCGTGCAACGGCATGCCGGGAATTGCTCCGCCTGAACTTCTCCTTTTAAAGAGGGGGAATAGACAAGTGTGGGGATAAAGAAAATAGTGATGGAGGGGCTGGGAGATAATAGAAGAGCGTTTAGGAGAGAGATGGAGGAGAGAGAGACAAGAACATCAAACACAGGTAGGAACAACGGTGGGCCAAGAGAACGCGACCACCTTGGCACGTGCGTGCCTTGAACTTTCTAGTGTTTCGCGAATTCTCGCGATGCGTGCGGCTTACACTCAGCGGCACGGTATATAGATGGAAAAGCGAGAGGAGATGTGGATGTCGAGACCATATAGAGGCCTTGCCGCGTGTTTTCTTTTCCCATGGAGATTGGCAGGAGAGCGCTGTATACCACCGCTCTCCGCCCAGGCAAGCAGGCAGGCAGGCAGGCAGAAAGAGAGTTTGTTTTCGCAGGGCCCAGTGGTGGGCCGTTGTTTGAGGCTGCCGTGGCGGAGTGGTTTGGCCGCCGAGTGCTTGTGTGCGTGTGTGTTTGCGCGGGCTTCACGCAGCATGTCTGTGCATGTGTCGGGAACGCGAGGTTGGGGGGTCGTGAACTTCTCGTGCGCGCGCGCGCGTTCCCTGCTTGTTTTGTCGAACCACAACAAGCTCCTTTAGTTAAAAAAAAAAAAAAAAAAAGGCCGCCGCTTTGGAATTCCGTTCAGGCCGCTTTCCTATCTGAGCATTGAGCCTGATGGCACGTTTGAGCCTCGGGAATGTTTAAACTCAGTGGAATTCAGGCCGAACAAAGAAAATTCATGCACGTGGCAGCCGCGCGTGTGATGTCCGCGCTCCAGGTTGGAAGGAGCGGATAAGTGGTCCTTCGGATGGTCAGAGTTCTCCCCCGGCACGGCCCTATACGTATTGTGCGCGTTCTTTAAGTCTTGAATGACTGGGACACGTGTGATCTATAAAGCGTGTAAGAGAAAACGGGTGTGCTCTCGAGGATATCGGAAGGCCGGTGGACGTTACGTAACGTTCAGGAGCGTATACGTGCACAACCGTATCAGAGGGCAGACTTGATCATCGTGAACGTTTAGACGGCATACATCGCATATTCAGTCGCGTTAAGCAGTATAATAAGGGTACCTATTGGCGGCCTTAATGCAAGCTGCAGGGAAACGGGAAACAAAAGTAAACTTAAAGCAACTTTTAATTGTGTGACGAAACTGCGTGAGGGATCCTTACGCGGTCTCGGGATTCTGCGAGCGCGCGAGGCTTGTATGCTATACGAGAGGCTGAGTGCCAAGAGATATGGCACCCCTCTTTCTAAAACAATGTGCATTACCACAGCCTCTTCGACCGCCATACCGAGAATTACGCATTGGTTCATTCGATCCGTTGGGCGACGCCTGCGAAACACGGCGGCCACATGCTGCTGCAAACTTTTGGCAGCTGTTGGCAACTGTCTGCAACTTGTCGCACGCGGCGAATAGTGTGGTACCTACACACGTGTGTGGCGCTTTATTTTCGCCTTGCCCTCAGTGACACAAAGCTGTGCGCAATGACTTCCTGAAAATTTGTCGCAGACTCTGGTCACACATCATTCGTTGCTCACATTTAAGTGCTTGCAGCACAGAATCTCTCGGGAAACGCGGTGACATTTGCCGCAGGTTAGGGGGAGTCAAAGGAGTCGGGATCACACCCCGCGCATAGAGTAACTTTAAGTATGAGAGCGTCTCGAGAGTATATATCTTACACCCTGGTGCAGACGCCAAAGAGTTCCCCCGACGCAGGTTTCGATGCCGCAAGCGTCTCCGCGGACCCGACCCTCCGGGCGACCGGCTTGGATGACTCGCGGCGGCTAATCCTCTGGCGTACTACCCGTACACGGGCTTCTCCTTTTACCCCCCCCCCCCCCCTGGACCGTTTTCGTTACCCTGCGCGCGGCATTTCCTTTATCCTAGCTCGGGGGAAACGGTCCCTCTTGTCCCTCATTTTTTTTTTTTTTTTCATGTCCTTGCTCCGTTTGGATAACTGCCCGGCTTCTTGGCTTCCGTGCTTCTCCCTTTCGCTTCTTCTGGAAGCTTTAGCCTTCGAGGAGCCTTTTTTGTATATATGTATCTATATATATCTATATTTATTTTCTGCTTCACGAGGGCACTCTGGAGCTCTCGCCGGCAAAGCCGGATGATAAGTGGGGTTTTTCCTGCTGTGTTCCAGTCCGAGACGCAGCAGCACTTACTGAAAGCCCGTTTAACTGAGCGGCGGGGGACAGCTATCGCCTGCCCTGTCCTTCGCGTCCAGTGGATGTTCTTAATTTCCTCTCCTTACGCTTATATACATGTACATACGTATATACGTGTGCGCTATTACGGAGCGTTCAGTATCTGCACATTTGCTCTCGTTCCTTCGCAACGTTTCTCCCATTCAGACGAGACGTTACAAGAATCTTTGCGTGTTCAGTATTTCGTGATCGTCATATTGTTTTGATATTTTATTATAGTTATACCAACGAATGAAGCTGCGACGATCGAGTAAGTGGCATACGGTAGCCGTATATGCGACTCGTCTATCATTTCGCGCGTTTGTTCGAACATGAGAGAAACCGAATACAATTATTTGTCGAAATATTTCTACGAATATAAATTAAACTCCACTCTCAAGTCGAGGTTAATCGAGTGTTGTTAGCGGTGCTATTCTTCATCTTCTCTCTGTTGAAGTTCATCATCACCGTCATCATCAAAAACGACTACGACGGCAACAATAATAACAGCAAGAGTTGCAGCTAGGACGTCTCGCGAAATTGCGTACTCCAACCGCCGCGTCGTCCACGGGGTCAAGCATTCGCTAAACGGAATCGCGGCACACCAATCTGCGTGCGGACGACAGAACCGGTGCCCGTGTATACGCTGCTCCAACGGTGCTCGCAACACTTTTACCACTCGTTTCCTTTTTATTCATCATGGCCCGTTCGCCTTTCAGACCACGCTCGCGTGGGTGCATCAGACTCGGTCTAATGGAATTCCGGTCGTGGTCGCCGCCACTGTCCGCTCTCTTCGCCGTGCCGCGGAGAAAGTCCCCCCGCCCTCGATTCGGCCGGAGGACAGCGTTCGCATCTCGCGTCGGCAAACAGCGTCGGTACAAAGCCCGCGACCGCCGTCGGCCATTAAAGCCTCTCCGCGAGCCAGCGAGGGAGCGAGGACCCGGAGAAGGGGCGCTCAGGTATTCCGGACGTGTCCTCGCCGTCCATCGCGAGGAAGCACTCGGCAACGTGTGGTGGTCTTCCCTTCAGGCCGCGGCGTGCGTATATCGAGCTCTCGGCGTGATGGACGGCAAACAAACGTCCGAAGGTCCGCGCAGGCAAACATCGAGCCTCCCCCCACCCCTACTCGTCTGTCGCACTGTCTTTCGGCTTTGCCGATCGGTGTGTGTGTGTGTGTGTCGGTTGGTGGTTGTTGGAAGCGTGCTTCTTTCTTGCTCGGTGAATATCTGAGGATCGAAGCGAAGACGCGACGTGCTGCCTTAATCGTCTGATGCGCAAACGGTGTTGCGGCTTAATTACCGACGAGACGTCGCATTCAGACTGAAGGTAAACGCTGTCGCGGCCAGCGGGGCTCGTCTGCCCGTGACAGTTTGGGTGGGGGGGCTATGTATATATACATATCCGCCAGACGAGCTTGTATGTGTACGACAGATTTTGTCACTCCGTGATTTGGCGTGTCGTCGCCAAGAGCAAGCACCCTTCGTGCTTTCGTGCAGGGGGACTGTTTCGCGTTCTTTAGATTGACGGCGCAAACAAGCAGTGACTGACCCGCAAATTGTATGGTCCGTGATGTATAGGTGAGAATTAGGGTTCAGACTCCTGAGGTGTACATCTATAACCTGTCGTTCTTGCGAACTGTATACGAATTGAGCAGTGGAAACTTGGAATGGAGTGTGTTCCACTCGAAATATCGCAATATGAGAGGTTTCCGTCCACCTGACGTACAGCATCTTGCTTCAGACACTTGGTCAGAGGTTCTATTTCCGGATAAGGATGAAATATCTCCAACTATGACGGCGTATGTGTTTCGAGGAAACCGTATGACACCTTCTTGTTTTATGAATCTGACTACATCTTGTGGATTAATTCTCACTAAACTCAAATTTAGCAGTCAGTGGTGACCTCGCGGATTGAAAAAATAAAAATAAGACTGATGTTATTGGGTGCATAAAACAACGTCTAAGATAAAATTATTTGTCTTTTCTTTCTTTTTTTTTAAACAGTGCCTTTATCTGGCAGGGCAGGATACCGGAAATATATCAAAGTAACGAAAGGAAAAATGACTAGAAGCGTCATCGAAAAACCGAAAAGAAGTTTTCATCTAGGTTGCTCCTCTCGTAGTACGATTTTATCCAACCAGTACAGACATTTTAATTTTCGCGGAGACCAACTCTGTCCGTTTTCTCGACTGATTGGCGCGTATATAGTGTGCACCAGCGTTACGATTGAAGCCAGCGTACAACTGTGGGAATCTGTAATATGCTCGCTGACGTGGCGCGGGCATTCCTCTGTGAAGAGGCGGACATTACTTGCATAGGAAATTGAAATACATATTTGAATAATTACCAATAATTCACTAATTAAGTTTTTAACTAATTACCTGATGACCCATGTTTAAATTCACAAAATGTAGCCGTGGAGTTCGCAAGGCGAATACACTTGGAACGAATTCTCTGGATGACACCAGTTTCGAGATATTAATTATCGAACTTTGCGGAGAAATTCATTGGCGTTCCAGTTAGCATCTTAACAAAACGTCGCTTTATGCATTCAAGCACAAAATTAACTAGAACGTCAATGCATTTCTCCGCAAAGTTCGGGAATTAATATCTCGAAACTGGTGTCATCCTGAGAATTGATTCCAAGTGGATCCGCCTTGCGAACTCCCCGGCTACAATTTGTAAATTGCAATATGGGCCATCAGGTAATTAGCTAAAACTTAATTAGTGAATTATTGTTAATGATTCGATTATACATTTTAATTTCATGTGCTAGTAATGTCCCCCTCTTCGAGGAGACCAACTAATTAACTAGAATTGGGCTATCTGCCACAGCCAACCATAAATAAATTTTGAAAGTGTTTGCTGAAACACCCTGTATATTTATACTTGCTTGAAATATGAGATCGCCAACAGCTACAAATTCCTAGCAGCCATTCGCAGCCTAAGCATATGATAATTGATATAATTTCTGTATCTCAGCTGTGCAAGTAATCAATTACTCCTTCGCAATTAGTCCTTCTGGTGTCCGCGACAGATGCAGATTTTCTACCCCATTTAATTTTTTTTTTCGTTGTCTGCAATCTCTCGTTGTCTTTGGTAATTTACATGGCAGACGGTCGTCCTCGAGATAAGTGTTTCCTATTATACTTGTTTTCTTTGGTTTTCTGTCGAATCTTTAATTTTCTTAATTATCGGAGACGGTCGTCGCTGCAGGGACGTCCGATACGCAATGTGCGCGGCCACGCTCGTCGAGGCATGCCCAGTCAGAGGCGATGCGGGTCAGCCAGCTAATACAGCTGAACGCCGCCGCCGCTACCGCGCGCGGCCACACATGCGATGATGTGCGCGGCTGCCGCCGTCTGGGCCGTGATGGATGTGCATCGTGCGGGGCCGGCCGATTTCGGGCAGCTGCCGGACCCGCGCCGAGCGAGCGATCTGGGGCCGGCCCGCGTATATGCGCGTCCCATGCAACCGCGGCCGACACAAGTCGTTACGCCTGGCTGATGCCAGAGGGGTTCCAGACGAGCTGCTGCATGCAGCCCGGATGCTTCGCCTCTTCATCCTCCCCCCCCTCCCCTTGTTTTATTTATCTTTCTTTCATTCCGGACTCTCTATTCTTCCGACTGTCTTCTCGTGTTAAGGTTCGTTATCGACATTGGACGACAGAGAGAAATGATGCTGGGGTGGGGTTGTTGTTATGAGTGGCGGCCGCGTTCGCGGAAAAACGTGACTCAGGTGACGCTGCTATTGAACGCGTACGCGCTAATGCACCCCACCAGGGCTGAGAGCTGGGCTACTTGGTGTGAAATCAATTATGAGAATAAACAAAAAGCAAGAGGAAACGCAACGAGACAGGTAAGCCCCCGGAGCTGACAACTGAAGTTTCATTCCGGAGACAACATGCATAAATAAAAGTGCCTGCAACAGTAGTGTTTGTGTCGTCGTCTTCTAGGGTTTGTCCGTGTTCGTTGCGCTGTTTCTTCAAATAGTGGCGAATCTGTTCGCCGCGAAGGCTTGGGCCTCGTGTAAGCGCTGCTTTCCTAAAACTGCTGCAACGTCGCTCTCTCTTCCGTGCTAAATAAAAAAAAAAAAATATGCAGTTTTAACGTCCCGAAACTACACACTGAGGTATTATGCATGCATTAGTGGAGTACTCTGTGATTAATTTTCACTACTTGTGGTTCTTTAACGTGCATATAGATCTTAAGTAGACATGCGTTTCTGCATTCCCTCCCACATCGAAATGTGGTCTTCGCACTCGGGCGTCGAACCCGTGTCCTCGAGCTCGGCATCACAACTGTTATGTGCTCGGTTTCATAATAATGTAGCGCAAAAGTGTAAGTTACATCTGCTGTCACAGTAAGTTTGGGATGAACGGTCATGCGAATGCATGGGTGCGTCTTTCCAAGACAGAGCGTCGTTCTGGTCGGTCTCCATAGCACATGGTGACACGGCAAGGCATGTCTCCTGTACTTTGCACTCCGGAGCCAAGTTATTGCGAAATACAGAACAGCTTCGAGAAGGTTATACGGAGCGCGCCTAGAGTAAATTGTTCTCTGTCAGCGGCTGACATTTTACGAAGGTTAAAACGGAGCGTTGGATATTTGCTGCCTGATGTAAAGGACAAATAAGCTGATTTCGTAGTGTTGGAAATATGGCCCCTAAGGTGTGGCAGACTATAGCACTTTCGCCTACTCTGTGCTGCGTTGTCACACATGTTATCAGGAATTTATAACCGTCGGATGTCAGATTACAAGTCTCATATATATGCCGTATGGTAGGTAGAAGGCAAACAGCAGCGATGAAATTTCCGGGGCATAGACGCATGCGCCGTCTTTATGTGCTTCAGATGGACAAACATACCACGTGATAATCTGAGAAAGAAAAAAAAATCAGTCAGGGAAATTTTGCCATATATGAGTCACAGAGGTACACGATGATGAGCCAAGTTTTATTTTTCCAATTGAAGTATTTTTCTTCCCGGATATAAGCAGTACTGATTTGTCCTGACAAGCTTCCTGAATACAGCACAGTATTCTTAGTTTTCTTTCTTTGTCAACTCGCAAGACGAAGTATAAACTATTTGGTAAACGTCCAAGCTGGTGCCAACTAAGTTGGTGCCTTTCAGCTGGCGCTTTTCCGAGCGCTTGCCGCACACCTCGGGGCGTGCTTTCCCTCTTGAACTCAAGTGACGTACAAAAAATATATTCTCGTACGTACGAGTCGTTTTATTCCCATGGCATACATCAACTGGCAGGCACCGAGAAAGCGTCCTCCACAAACGGTCGCTGTTTCAACGCCCCCCGATTCCCACCTCCGGCGTTCCACGAGTCTGCCGGCCCTGGGCACCTGCGTATACACCTGGTGCGGCCACTGCACGCACGACAGTGCGAACTGGGCGCAGTCTATACGCAACGCAACACTTGCGCGCACGCACTTACGCTGCTTACACACACGCAAGCGCGCAGGGCGCGTCCGGGACGGTATAAAACCGAGCTGGAGAACCGACCCTATCTCAATATCGCCGCAGCGCTCTCGCGAAAGCTCATCACATTCGCGTTAGAGTGGCCGTCGCTGCTCGGCCGGCCGCCTCTCATCGCTCTCGGCCCGTCGCTGTTTCGGCGCGGCGCTTTCGCTTGCGTGCGCCAGACTCTCGTGTTTGTTGTGCCTGGCTTCGTGTATGTACCTTCGCGTGGCGTTGAACGAGCCCGCCGCCGCCGCACCTATTTACCTGCCAGCGAGCGTGTCTGTCTAGCTGGGACTTGCGGCCGCGCTCAGCGGGAGTAAGCGCAGGAATTGGGTTTTGATGAGAAAGCATCGGGGCGTCGCGCTTTTCCACCCCTCCCTCCTCCGCTGTGTGTTTCTCCTTCCCTCGGCCGCATAAGAGCGGGCTTTGTTCGGTCGGTGTGTGTGGGGCGCCCGAGTGTCTGCACTTGATCTGTATAGCGACTCGAGTTGTGCGCAGCGCGGCTATACGAAGCTCTTCGTTGTGCCAGAGAAAACGTCCACAAAACTTGGCCTATCGATGTGGCGCGGCGCCTTGCTTGCAGCCAATAAGTCCGGTCGATCGTTTTAGGGAGCTCGGGCACTCGGAGCAAAACCCGGCTTTCGGGGACTTGGGGAGCTAGCGAGCAAGTGCCCTCCTTCGAGCTCTACGCGGTGTCTTTGTGTTCAGAGAGCATTTTCCCCGTTCTCTGCCAAGTCGTATTTACGTATCGGCTGCGCAATATCTTCAAACGCGGCTGAGTCGCATGCGCGGCAACAGTCTGCCGTTCCTTTCTCTTCGGAATGCTGCCGTCGCAATCGCGGCATTGCCTTGTTTGCGATTACGAAACTACTCCGCTCTCTTTCATGTCAGCCCTTCTGGCGTTCCCAACATCCACCCTGTACTAACAGTAAGCCATTTGTCTCATTTCTTTTTCGTGACAGTTTTGGACACAAAGGTTACCAGCGGTTCCGGCTTTGTATCGAGCCTCATTTAGAGCCTCCGGCGTCCCGCTAACAAACTTAAATCGAACTGACTAGAAGAAACTAAACGCAACTTAGGCGCAAAGATATCGCTGATCTTTCCTCGGGGCGGGACAGCTTATTGCAGTGCTGAGCGAGGAGCAAAGATCGAGGTTGCGTCACAATATTTGGTGAGGTCCGAACGCCGTTGCGCGCTCTCGCAACATGTACAAACTCCGGCGCGCTTTTTCTGCTCCTTCGCCTGCACGCAACTATAGAAAGACAGGAGTGCGGCACGTAGGCGCTGAACCCTGCCTCGGCGTGCCCGTGTCCTTCCTTCGCCACTCCATCTTCGCGACTATGTGGAGAGGAGGACAAGGAACGGAGCCGCGCCGAGTTTTGTCTCTCCAGCTGTGTGTGTAGTCGAATCTCTTTCTCCGGCAAAGCGTGCTGGAGGCGGGGGGCTCTCCCATACCTCGCGGACTAACGCACAAATGAACTAACGCCAGGGGAGGAACTTGTTATTGTTGCCGTTGCTGTGCTGTTGTTGTTGTTGTTGTAGGTTGCGCGGGTGTGTGCGTTGCCGTGGCAGCGGACTCGCGACTCGGAGCGGCTGCCTGAGGAATTCAGCTCGCGAGCTCCGGCCGCTCGCTTAGCCGAACCCGAATCCAGAAATTAGCGCGCGCGAACTCTCTTCTCGGCGGCTTCGCCGATTCTGTTTCCGCTTCGGCGAGTTTGTTCGTTCGGAGATACTCCCCCCGCCACACGCGTGAAAAGACTTATACTCCGCGATGGCAGAAGGACCAAAAGGAACATAAATGTGTCACCGACATCAGCCCGCGGTCTCGAACGTCATCGCTTTCCACTTTGTATCGCTGGCTGCTCTGTGTCAAAACCGTTGTCGTTGCTTGCGCAATGCTTTTTCCCTCCCGTTCTGTCTTCCTTTCTCTCCTTTGTGGTTCGGTCAGGCGTGTGTCTTTGATTCTGCATCACGGTAGACTGCCGCGCAGTATAACGTGGGCGAGCTCTGAACTCTTCGAGTCTACGCTGATCCGCGTCTGCACGCATGCGCGAATCTCCTTCTGTCTCCTCTGTCCAAGATGCTACGCGCCTAGTATTACTACAATGCTTCGTGAGTTCGCTTCATCGAGGAATGCCGGCGTGTCAGTGCGACCTCGCTGCCGTCCGCGACGAGATGATCGATGGAGTGGAGCGCGAGCGTATGCGGACAATGTGAAGCTTCGACCCTGCGGCCCTCCGCTCGCCCTGCTTTCGTGGTCGGGTCGCGCATTACAGGCTGTGTCTTGCTGTCTTTGGAAGTTCGTTGTACTTGTCTTCATTATTCTGAGTACTAAACAGATGCGCTGTGACCATATGTGCGCGTTTCCAAACACGCAATACGTTGCCATCCCTACCTCTTTCGCAATATACATTTCGGCACACTCACAGATACTCCAGAGCAGCGAAAACTAACAACGAAAACCCGTGCGCTTCTCCTAATACGTCTAGACGGGTTTGTTGGTGTTTTGTACTTGTCCTTTCCACAGCGCGGGGGGTACAATGGCAGTGATGGGGTTGTCTGTTATCTTCGTTACTTTGGTATTTGTTGTTTGTGCTGTAAAAAAAAAAGAAAGTATATAAATAACATATTAAAGAAAGGGTACGCATTGTTCGAGCGCCATTTCTGGTAGCTCCTTTGTGTCAATTCCGCTCGCTTTTATTCTTATTTCTACCCTATTGTTATCCTGTTGGTGATCTAGTCTACACAGTGCAGGGTAGCCAACTGGATATATATATATATATATATATATATATATATATATATATATATATATATATAATAACCTCCCTGCCTTTCTCACCTCTTATAGATATCTATCTCTGATATCTATCCTAGCCTATTGGTGTCTGTTATCTCTGCAACTGTTGTTGAATGTTTCCTTTTTTATTGCAGGTAAGCGGTCTCTGCTGCTGCTGCAGCCGTGCAACCACTTCGAGAAAGCTGTGGTATGACTTTTTTTTTTTTACTTCTTTCTTTTTTTTTTCATGGGAGTACTTAAACACTGAGCCTAATTTTTTTTATAAACATTTCAGTGGCAGAGGACAAAGCTCTTTAAATAAATGCGTCTCACTTAGTCTAGAAGATCTGTGCCCACGCAACGTATAATGGCGACTCAATTTGGGTCGTCGCGCGGTCGTTGCAATATAATACAAGTCGATCGGGACGAGTGCGAATCCTGAATAAATTTGCGAGCGACTTAGTCGCGACGACGAGCACTTTATCCTCAGTGTTTTCTTTCTTCGCGATCACTGGCGTTGGTCGCGCGTGTTCCACTTCGATCAAAGAGTCGTTTGATGACTTTTCACTTCGTCTCTATAGACGCGTGCCGAGTCGCGTTTGGTAATCAGTGATTCGATTTTTGTGTTGTATACCGCTTTCATAGAACTTGTTAGCCCACGTGTGAACTATTTAAACAGAGACTGATTGTTCCTGATGGGGTTTTTTCCCCCTGCTTCTTTATTTGCCATACGCGGAAGTGCGTGAGCGCGTCGAGAGGAAGGCCGTTGTTTCCTCAGAACAAGTAATTGTCTCTCTCTCGCGCGCGCGATGCGGTCTTGTCGAATCCATTCGTGTGTGCGTGCCGGATCAATGTGCTCGTCTGGGAGCCGCGCGCTGAATCAATGTTCCAATAATTGACGAAGGACGACACTGTTGGCGGACGAAACGCACTTAGCGGTGTCCTTTGTCGGAGTGCAAGCGCAACGCAGTCAAAACTGTGTTTGCTGCGTCGAACGAGAGAGTAACTGTGTGCCGATTGCCTTCTTTTCTTTAGATGTTCGTATTTTATGGTTCAACACGTCTCACAACGTTGCTGGCGGAAAGCAACTTGTAAATAGCGTCTACGATAGAAAAAAAGATAAGGAAGCGATACATTGAGACCCATTTATTCTCTCTCTCTTTCTTCTTTTCCTACTTATTTTGTTCTTGTGTGTGTGTGTGTGTAATTGAGAATTGGATTCATTATAAGCGGAGAAAGATGAAAAATCAAGTCTGTTTTCTTTTTTTGGATCCCCAAAGCTGTGGCTAGATGATGACGCCAATTTGACGTCGGGGATTTCGCAGAGTTTTCAAGTGGTATTTCGACAATTTTCCCGAGATATTTAATGTAAGGTTTTGTTTCAAATCAAACTAACGCAAGGTATTAGTCCTGAACAGCGGATGTCAAAATTAATGACGTCACGGGTATGATGCTGCGCGACTTTCGGAAGTGGCGTCACGAACCGTCGTTCGTTCACGTGTCTTTTCTGGCGTACCAGAAAATACGTGCGCATGAATGCGTACGAGTGGCCTGTCTTGGTATTTTAGATGCAGTGTCGCCTGCGCCAATCCAGCCGAACGTTAATACTTGGTTTTCATGTCCGTTTAGCCCAGAGCAAAGGTACACTTTGTTTACTGCAGCGCCGAGGGTTGTGAATATAGGCGCGTAACAGCAACAAAATGAAGAGGAACACAGACAGGTGCGCCACAGCCGCAAGCACCCGCATTCACGTACGCGTGTCGAAGTGCGCATACCATCGCAACTTATCACTCAAGAGTGATCATCGTGAAAAAAAAAAAAAGGGGGGGGGGGGGCATTGTCGTCAAACATTGAAGGTTGACGTACATACGAACTGTACCACTCTCCGCTACGTTTCACGATAATTGGACACCGAAGTAGAACTGAATGTGCGGTGTTAGCCAATCAGGACTGCGGTCGTGCCAATGCGCGCGTCTCTCTGCGGCAGCGTGTCCCCCCTGCTCAGCCCCAAGAATCGTGCCATGCCTCCTGCCTACGCTGCCAGATTATTTCGTAACAGGCCCGTACCGTCTGGTTGTATACGGGGTCATTTCCCAGCCTTTCAAGACCAGTGTGCATCGCTTGTATAGTATATCTGGGAAACTGGAACGGCGGCAGCTGGACTGATCCAAGCGCGATATATGAGATCCATGCGTCGCGTTAGGGCTATATGAGGCTATGACGTAATATTAAAGCGACACTCAGTTTAGAGAAATTTTTCTGCGCCAAAGTGCCCCTTTATATATGAGCAACTACATAGCAATCCGTGACGTTACACTGACGTACCAGCGCTGTTCTTCCGGCGCAACATTAGAAACAGACCAAGTTTGGCCTGCATATTCTCCAATTGTACTTAACATTTTCTCGCCAAACGAATGAAAATATAATTTTGATTGAATACCAGACTAAAGTGTTTTTCTGTGGTACTTTAGTGTCCCTTTAATGCGTGTCATGGCAGCTTAGAGTACGGAAAGCATGCACCGGCGCTTTCATGTTAGTTGTGATTAAATACTACACACGTTGATTTATATTCCTTGACTCTTGGACTAAAGGTGTTTCTACGCTCGTGCCCAAATGGTACTAGCGCCTTGAAAAAAATTGCGACCCATCCTGAGAACTGATTTAACAAAGACCTTAAGTTTTGTTCCATCACATGAGCTGGTTTAACTACGCGTGCTTACCGTATTGAAAACAAATGTATCAAATAAGCCACATAAATTCGGCAGCCGCCCTTACCCGTCGGCGGTATGTTCCTGAAGTGGTCGACTTTATTTTAGATGTTATTTTCTTGTTCTCTGTTGCTCGTACTCACATATATTTCACGTTAGTCGAGTTAGTTCTTATTTTATTTGATTAGTACTTGTTCTAATACTGCAGTTGAGGTAGAGACACGTAATTTGTTCTATCCTTTTTATCCTCAACTTATAGCGCTCTCCATTTCTTTTGAGTTTCCCCACAGAAACCCATTTCGGTGTCACGACGTTGGTTTTGCGGGGCTTGAAAGCAGAGCTATGAAACAAGGGACTGAAACCACCAGTCCACAAAGTTAGGAAGGGGGAGGGGGGGGGAGGGGCGGCTGTAGGCGCCCAATTGTCTTCCGAATGGCGCATTGCCTTGCTCGCAGCACTGCAGATCTGGAAGCAGCTTGTATTGCGGTGTCGTAACTTGCTGCACACGTACTTGTCCCTTCTTCTTTTAGTACTTACTGCAGTGCACTCAAGCACTCACGATTGCTTTCTTTCTTTCTTTGTCTGGTGAGCTTGGAAGCAGAACCTTTTTGTTGCTAACATTCGAGGAGCAAATCTGGATGTCTGCAGCAGAAGAGAAAGGAACCGAGAACCAGGTTACATTTATGAGTACAAGGAGCGCCTTAGGCGCCGGGTAGTACTTGCTCAACCGTTGAGATTACGCAAGACACTTCAGCATGAATAAGCGTGCATCTGCGGTAATGACCGGACCGTAGCGGTATTCGAGAAGCATGGCTCCATCTTGGAAGGTGAGAGCAGATCGCAGTAGGCGCGCGGCCCATTAGCGTTTTCATGTCTGTCCATTTATAAAATGGTATGAACTGAAGCGGCGTGTGGATTAAAAAAAAAAGAAAAAAAAAAAGAAAAAAAAAGAATACACAAAAGGGCATAAAGTTAGCGATGAGAAATGGGACTGAGCTTTTTGCAAGCGTTATGCTTTGGCGGCCTTAGCTCCACCGCCGCTTACATCAGAGGGAGAGATCAACTTTATTTTACTAGCGGCTCTTTGTCCGAGCTATAGAGGCGCTGAACATAGCTACGCTTCTCTGATGCAACACATGACAACGTGTCGGAGCTGAAAGTATACGTAAGTCCTATCATGCAACACGTTCTCATGTGTTGCACCGGATGAGTTAGCTATACTTTTCGTGCAATATGTGGGACCGACTGGATGTTTAACGTTTTTTTCTAGCAGTTAAGGTACACGTGCGAGTTCTTACAGGATCGAAGACATTGAAGAGAGAGAAGAGAGAGAAACGCACGTGATAACGATTGTCTATAGACTCTGGGTGACTTTCGTCCGTGTTTGTTTCGGAGACACTCAGGGCGCGGCCGGCGCCTGCTGGCCAACGTGCCTTCGTTTAACCTCATCTAAACTTGTCCTCCCTAGAGGCTCGCCATGATTCCACACGTTCTCTTCGCTCGCCAGCGTCGCCAACCCTGAACGAAGCAGAATTTGACGAATTGAATTGGATTTTGAGGAGCCAAGATTTAGGCACTCCGAGTCCTTCGGCGCATGTGTGTACCACCGCACGTTTTCACCGCAGAGGTGTGGCTTTTCCCGTCGCAGTTTTTTTTGCATCTTTTCGTCGTACCCCGCGTCCTCAAGGTATACTGCGCACGGCGCCTTCACTGGCGCGCGATTTCTGTTTGCATCCGTTCTCCGTTTTTCCTTATATAATTTTTCTTAACTTTGCGTTTTTTAAATCTCTCTCGAAACTTTGTGATCGCTCTCCTCTCCTTTGTTGCACGTTCTTTCTCGCGACACGCGCGCGCAATCCCAAATTTATTCAGCGACGGAGCGAAGTGCAGCCGTGTCGCCTGGAGTTTCGGAAGCAGCGGCCTTGCTTTCCTTTTGCCGGAATTCCGAAGGGTGCACGCGAGAGAGGCTGCTTGAAGCGGGAAGCGCATAGACCAGTATTGAATATATATACATATATAGAAGAAGAGAGGAAGACCAGCGAAGAAAAAAATCCATAGAGAGAAAGTGCCGGCAGAAAAGGCGATATACAGATGCCACTGTGAACCTGCGAGAAGGGAACGGAAGAAAAGGTGAGGGAATGATACTTGTAGATAAAATAATAACGGAGAAGCAGCAGGAGGCAACGAAATAGAAAATAATGGCGCTGCCAGACCACAGCGGAAAAAAAATGCACGTCTCTACACTATATACCAGCTCTCCCGCCGAACATATTTCAGTGAGGCTGAACTTCGAGGAATTGTAATCGTAATAATGACAATATAAAAATGATAAAAAACGAAAGGGAACCGCGGAGCACGATAGTGAAAGAATCCGCATGAATCCTGGTACGAAGGCACAACTCTCGGGACGAGGACGAGAATAACGTAAATACGGCAAAGCTCCACAGGCTCATCTTCCAAGAGCGCTAAGGTCGATGGCACCGAAAAAAAAGAGAGAGAGAGAAAAAAAAAGGAGAAAGCAAAAAAAAAAAAAAGAGGAGGAATGGAGGAGGCTTCGATTTGATCGCGCAACACTGTCGCTTTTGCCTTTTTACTTGCGTGTTTTCGGGTCGTGCGCGTATGCTCTCCACCTGGGCGGGCTTGAGTTCGCTGACAGTTTTTTTGGCTGGGAGTTACACGGAGATAGGAGAAGCCGCCTTGGCTCTGAACCGAATCCTGTCGTCGTCGACTGCGATTTTTCGGAAGCGAAAGCCGAGGCCCGCCGGGCTGCTGGCGAAGTGGCCGCGGGAAGGTCGTTGCCTCGTCAGTGGCTCCTGCAGGTCTCTCGGGCCTTCTACGGCAGGTATAACGGCTAGTGTGCGTGTGCGTACACTGTGGTTCAATCTTAAAGGGAACGCGCCGAACTGGTAATAAAGAAAATTAAATTAAATTCCTGGGGCTTTACGCGCCAACACCACGTTCTGATTATTAGGCACGCCGTAGTCGGGGACTCTGGATTAATTTGGACCCCGCGAGGTTCTTTAACGTGCACCCAAATCTAAGTATGCACGAGCGCTTTCGCATTTCGATCCCATCGAAATGCGGCATTCGCGGCCGAAATCGAACCCGAAACCTAGAGGTAAGCAGTGCAACACTTTAACCGCTGGGATACCGCAGCGGATCTATCTGCTTATAAGGTCAGGATAAATTAAATACATTTTAAGTTTTATTGAAAAGAAAATTACAGGAAAAGCAGAACTGGCTGCTTCATAGCTGGTGGAACTCGGTGGTTAAACGTGCAAAACATGAATTCAAAGAGAAAGCCGTCTCTTATCCTCTCTTCCTGAGTTTCATGGGTAAGAAACGGCTTGCCGGGGAGAGATTAAGCTAATTCATAGGTCGGTTCATCCATGTGTGTCTTATTTATTTTTTTAATAAAGAGAGAAACATAAGTGACAAGAACAAACCTCAAAAATGAGCATACTGAGAGGCCGCTGCCGATGAACTTTAATGAACAGTTTTAATTGTGGTTCACTTTTCTCCACAATTACAGCGTCGACTAGCGCCATGCTTTTGAATTACAGACTGTCTTGTCTGCAGTTTAAGATGCTGAATTCCATCTGGTTTGAATCCCGCCCCCTCTGATTGGCTAACGCCACTTCTAGCTTACCCTATTCATCGCCTTAGTGGTGAAAGAGTTTCGTAGCGAGAACAGGGTGGTCTCCAGCCTGCTGGCAGCAGACGTGAAATCTCTCGCGACAGTGAAAGAACCACCTTCCCCTTTGACAAAAGGATAGGGCGCGAATGCGGCGGGATGGAATAAATCCCCCGCGAATATTTCAGCCTTATACCGCGATCCTATATTCCGTGCGCTACAAAGTCGTTTATCTCGCCCGAAGTGGCTACCGCGTGTGGACTACAGCTTCTTTTGCTTAGGCCCGCTTCCTTCCTCCTTCGAGAATCCGTTTCGACATCGAAAAGATGAATGACCGAAACTGACAGCTCGCTGCGCGCGGAGCGCGTGATATAGCAAGTGAACAGGCGCGTTTTCGGAAACGCACAGTCGCTGAAAGAGGGTTATAGTAGTGGTACGGTCATTGGGGGTTTTTGCGGGATTTATAGAGGCACCAGCTTAACCCCCCCCCCCCTCCCCTCCTCTCCCCACACCCGCTCCTTCTCTAGTTGTTACTGTATTTGATGACACCCGCCGCGGTGGCTTAGCGGTGGTTACATGCATGGTGTTGCGCTGCTAAGCGCGAGGTCGCGGGATCGAATCCCGGCCGCGGCGGCCGCATTTCGATGGGGGCGAAATGCAAAAAACGCCCGTGTCCCGTATACATTGGGGGTAAATTGAAGATCCCCTGGCGGTCAAAATTAATCCGGAGTCTCCGCCCGCTACCGCGTGCCTCATATATCAGATCGCGCTTTTGGTACGTAACACCCCAGAATTCAATTCACTAATTGATGTCATGGCTTGCCGATATATAATGGAAGGAAAAGAAAGAAAGCGAAAAAGGCACTGCTGTAGTCTGGTTCGCTACCTTGTAAGGTAGAGCAAGTGGTGAAAGGAGTGAAAGGAAGGAGGAGAAGAGCCATCGCCAAAGTCGCAGTTCGAGAAAATGAGAAACTGCACCAGTGATCGCGTGAGCGCTGCTGCCGGTGGGAACGCCGCTTTCTTCGGGAACGTGGGCCAATTGGTGCGATGAGACAGTTCTCGACACGTATGCCGATAAGCCGAGAAGTCTCTATATAGAGAGAAAGAAACACGCTCTTGCGCGCGCAATCGTGAAATGAAGACCGTGTCAAAAGACGTGAAAGAAAGAATTGGATGAGAGACGTAGAAGGCGTAAATTGCCATTTGCCTCCCAGTCGACGTCGGCATGAACTGCTTTAAAAGCGCTAGTATGCTTTTCAAAAGAAACGGAATTTATTGAAAGACTATGGAATGCGCGAACTGATGCGTTCCTTTTTTTTCTTTTTTTATTAATTTTTAAAATCTTCTCTTGTTTTCCTAATCTTTTTTGCCCTTATCCCCACCCCCCTGTGCAGAGTATCCAACCGGACACTTGACCTGGTTAACCTCTCTGCCTTTCACCTCCTATTTTCCTTCCTTCCTTCCTTGCGTGAAAAATAAAGCGTCTAATCATTATGTTCCTTGGTTGTTTGTATTCATGCATATACGTAACGTAACTTGCGAAATGGACGTCAAAATAAGATGAAACCATTACGGAACAATGTTCTCAGCACAGGGAAATATTGAATGGGGCTCAGGAGGATATTTGGTGACGATGCTGGCGTCAACGTATAGTGGAGTGGAAGGCGGCCTGATAATTGAGAAGTACAGGGGTGGTCAAAAGTTTCCACGCCACAGCTTGCGCGAATACGTTGACTTCGTGCCCTGTGGCGCCTCGTGTATCGGATTATAAGAGCTCCAACGTTTTTGTGCAGAGGGTAAGGGACACTGTTTCTCACCACCCACAGCTTCCGACTGCCTAAGTTACACCAGGAGCCCCGCCACTTGCTTCAGAGTGAACGTAATCGCGCGCAAGCTGTGTCCTGGAAACTTTTTACCATGCACCCCTGTACGTTGTACGGCTGTGATTGGGTAGATCCGTTCTTTACTTTTCTTGTGACAAATGTGCTGCAGGTAAGCGTGCATCAACCTGCCTATATAGTACATTCTCACCATTGTTGTTGGAGTGGGTGCTTGCCGCACCCGAAATAAGCGTGAAATCCTGCGGCTCGCCTCGCGTTGTCAGGCAACGTGCGCAACAGCGCACGCAGTCAGACATTTTCGCGCATATAAGGACGGGCGTCAGCGACATATTCGCTACCGCAGCGTCAGCACTCGCAAGCGAGCTCTATATAGGCAGCGCGCATTTCACGCGTTGCGGCGCGCGCTAGTGGAATAAGCGCCGCGTTGCGTTGCGCATAGCTGACCTGCCATGCGCGCGAGTTGCAGCGTTATTCAGCGGGCGCGTTGCTGCCGCCGACCGCGGGATTCACCTACGCTCGGCGGCAGAGAATCCAGCTAATTTCAGCGCTGCCGGGCGTTTAATTAACGGTGCGAAGAGCGGCTTTGAGGGGGTTGGCAAGCGGGACGTATAGGCCTCGATGCGCCGCCTCTTACGCGGGGCCCGAGCCAGGGCGCGCTTGGTCCCAGCCGCGCGGCTTCGCGGCAGCTGCAACGCGGCGCCCAATTTTTTTTTTTCCCCTCGCTGTATATAAACGTGCGCGATCGCACCGCTTCGAGCACGTAGCGGGGATTGTGTCGGTCAGAATAATAACCGCGCCGCTCGTGGTCGACCGTAGTTAATTAATTGCGATCTTCTCTATACCGTGCTTGAAAAGCGCACCTGCGGAGCTGCGCCTTGCTACACGGCATAGATTAGCGGTTCATAATGTGATTGCCGCGCGCGTGTGTGTTGTCCGCGTAGTTCAGCGGCAAAGCGAGTTCAGCAACCGTTGTTTAGGTTTGTGGGTCTCATGTACTCTAATTCCCCGGACCGAATCGATAAATGCAGCGATCTAGTTCAGGTGAACGAACCGAACCCCCGAGCGCCTATAACGCTGATGAAATTTCGTTTTGTTCGCCCTCTCTTGAGTGGCCGACACAAAAAAAAAAAAAAAAAAAAAAAAAAAATCAAGTGTTTCGCGCTCTTAAACGAGCGATCAATTCTGTCGGTGCCTGTAGACTTTTGTACACAATACAGGCACATTCTGATCATTAGCGTGATTATACAGGTTTGCCTAACTTAGGGAAGAACCGATACATTGGTAATGACGCGGCATATCACGCTGCGAGAGCTTCCCACACCTTTTCCATTGAGCCGTGGATGCCAGACAAAATATATATAAGTATCTGCGAGCACAAGATATTTCCATTATGACTTATTGTAGTTATGTGCTCTGTAGTGATTACACATGCAGCATAAAAAGAAACTCGTGCGTGCGCATTATTGCGCACGCACGATGTTCAACTCAGGAAGCATTGACTTTTGACATATGTGTTGCAATACGTTATACGCATATGCTTGGGTAACCGTTGTTGGGGAGCGCATTGAGACAGGTATTGCATGCCCCTATACTGGCTCGCCGTTCACCCGTTGCATCGGTTAGCCGCAGGGCAAGTGTTTAAGGTCGTCTTATATATGCGCAGTCCGTGTCCTGCAATCTCTAAGCCCTTGGGCGTCGTCCGCCCTTGGCCGACGTGTTGTAAGCAAGCGCGCGACATTCGTCAATCTTTCGCAAGCTTTGGCGCCATATAGTTAGCAAAGCTGCGCGTCAGGCTTAAAGTTACGGTGACGCGATGAGATATAGGATACCGGCGACTCTAAAAAAAAAAAAAGAAAAAAAAAAAAAGAACGAAAGCAAATCCAGTGGCAAGTTGCAAGGTCTGAGATTGCGTATTCACGCAACCGGACACACATGTACGTTTATCCTGACCGCGAATGTGAAACACTCAACAAAACGGCGAGAAAGCTAGAAATACCGGGCACTATATGTATGTGCGAAAAACCAAGTGGGACGTTCGGTGAATCCGCCAGCGCACGCTGCTTTTAGCGGATCACATCTATTTCATCGGAGGCAGTTCCCAAAAATCTTGCCTCCCTCCCCTTCTTCTCTTCAATCTCACTTTTCTCGCCCATCTCTCCGGAAGTGCGCCTTCTCGGGCCCAGACGACTTCGATCTATAAGGATTTTTGCAAAACACGCTGTCTCTCCTAGCGAGGGAGGGTCTGACGTCGCTCTCTTCCTTTATTTAGCCTTCGTTCGTCTCGGAGCATTTACTTCTAGCGTTTCTATCACTGCCCCCCCCCCCCCCCCCCTCTTTTTTTTTCTCGTTCCTCGTATCGCTTTACGTGTGCTTGTCGTGTTGGCCATCTTTATACCGCGGTTTATTATCATCTTTCTTTTTGTCTTAGTTTCGGTGCTGCTCTTCTATTATGCTGTGTACATATACTTTATCCCCCGTTCCCAGAAATGTCGGGAGTGTGTCTGGAGGTCTCATTTTCCCCGAGCCGCGAAATTCGGGAGCACCCCCTTCCATTTTTTTTTTTTCGTTCCAGGAACGGGACACCCGACCGTCTAGAAACGCGGGACACCCTTTTCCGTCGTACCGCCGCGCGTCCTTTCTTTCAGGGCCTCCGTTTTTCGTAACACATAGCCGCGCGTATTCCTTGCTTGCTTCCATCTCGTTTTGCATTTTATCCTTCATTTGTGGTCATAATATTGTTATTTTTGATTCTTACTCCGCGAATGTCTGTACAACGTCTTCCTCCGGTGCACGTCGTTTCCTGCTTTAAGTTTTTTTTTTTCCTTGCCTGTATATAAACGAGTACGTGCGCTTCACCGTGCACACACACACATATATGTGTGTGTGTGTGTGTGTGTGTGTGTGTGTGTGTGTGTGTGTGTGTGTGTGTGTGTGTGTGTGTGTGTGTGTGTGTGTAGGTTAAAATTTTTTATTACTTGAGGGGTTTTCTCCAAATTGCGGAAGAAAACGGAGCTAGCGGAAACGTGCTCGAGGCGCACGGTAAAACCCGAAGGGGAAAGAAAGAAAGATTGGATGCGCTTGAGGATAAGAGAGGGGAGGAACAAGGGGGTATACAAGAGAAGAATGGTGCGCGAGAGAAAGAAGCTGAAAAAGAAAGAAAGGAGAAAAAGGGGGTTTCGAAGAAAGCAAATGAAAGAAAGGAGAGAAAATGAACCGCGTACAACTTAAAACACGGCGCAAAAGGCAAAGCCGAAAGCAAACGAAACCCGAGAGCAGAGCCTTGAGTGTGCAGCTCTACCGTTCCCGAGTAGTGCTGGAACGGCGGTGGGGATTGAAAGAGGGAAGGGAGCCTGGAGAAGGGAGGGCGAGCGGAGGCTGCGAAAGGGAGGGGGGTAAGAAGGAGGCGTAGCGTACTCTGGCGCCGAATGGCTCGGAAAGTTGGAAGGGTATTGGGGAGCATTTGTAACTGTCCGGAATCCTCTGTAGTTATGCCTTGCGCCGCCTCAGCGGGGGCGCTATCCCGAAAGCCGTGCGGGGTTGGCAAAGGCTCTGGGACCCCTTCGTGCAGCCCCCCCCCCCCCCCCCCTCCCACCCACCAACTTCTTGCTCCGGCATATCTCTCTCTCTCTCTCTCTTACTCGTTCTGTGGAAGAGAACCGTTCTTCTTCGCTCCTTCTCCCGTTCCGTGTTACTTCTTTGCTCCCGCTCTGCTACACTTCCTTACGGTCGTGATGTTCGACGGTTCGAGGAAGAGCAAAACAAGCTGCGAGAAAGAGCCACCAAAAGAGGGCGAGAGAGAAACACGGCGGCGTTTCCCCACTGCGCACGACTCGGGACAGGGGGGAACGAACTTTTCTTGGGAGCATCGTTTCCTCTTTCGTCCTTATTTTTTTTTATTTGTCTCCGTCAATCGCCGTCAGCACGTACTCCTTTACGCGGTTCATCCATTCAATTCCACCCCGTAATCTTCTTCCTCGGGCCCCTGTTCCACTTTACTTTCGCCGTTATTATTCGCCACGGCCAACTTTCTCGCCGTTCAACTCGATAACTTTGACGAAAACTCGATTGCGCAGTCCCTTATTTGGTCCTGCAGCATTTCCCTTGCCGCGGCTCCGTAATCCGAGCATCTTGCCAGGATATTGCTGCGCCTGACGGTGATTGGAAGATATTGGCGGCGCGCGCCTCTTCGCTCTTGGCATCTGCTGTTGCGTAAATCTGGCGAGGCTTAACGTCACGGAGGTACTTGAGCAGCCGTACCTGCTTTGTAGTCGAGCGCCTACGGGTCAAAGTTCTAAATCAATGCTCCAACTCCGCACCGCTGTAAAGTCGGCTCAGAATATGCCGAGTATTCCGGAGAATCGATTTGATTTCTCACTTCCACGTGGTAGATTTCCACTTTCTAAAAAAAATTATTACGCATGAACATATAGCGGAAACTTATGAATTCTGCCAGCATTGGAACATCATTTGCTCACCAGCGTAGAAGATTTGCGGGTTTAATTATGTGATGCCCCGACCCGCCGCCATCTCTATTCTGTTCGTGTCACTGGCGATGCGAAATCATGCGCGGACCCAATCCATGGCTCAAATCAGTCTTAGCTATAGAATCATACGATTACGCATTTCAATGTGTTTTCACCAAATACACACCGACGAGCCGCAGTGCATGGCTCAGTGGGTACACGACATTTCGATGCCGATCACGAGGTCGCAAGTTCGACTTCTGGCCGCGGCGGCGATGTTCCGATAGGGACGGATTCCAAAAGCACCAGTACACTTAGGTTGAGCAGAGCCTAAGTTTAAATAAGCATATGGTTGGAGCGCCAAAAATGGCAGAAATTAATACGGAGCCTTCCACCCCCACGCCCCCGTACGACCCACTGTGTTACAATGAGACGTTAAAAATCAACCACTTAATCAATCACTCACTTGTCCGAGACCACTTGTTGGGGACATGCTCTTGCACCACAGGGACAGGGACGCTCGAGAAGCGTGCTTTAGCCTGACCCGTTTTTAGTATGTTAGCTTCGGCTCAGGTCTCGGCTACAGGTAGCATCGCAGAATGCGATAAACGCTCGGGTCAGTGGAGCTTTCCGTCTATCGTGTCTCGTGCAACGTCACCATTTTCTGGCACTTTTTTTTTTCTCGACTGGAAGTAATCGTTCGAGCGCGATGACATCACCGTGTAATAAAACGGGGGCTTTCCCGGAATCCGATTTCTTAGTGAGCGGGGGGGGGGGGGGGGGGGGGGGGTTAATCGCAGCTTCCTTTGTAAACAAGCCAAAGAAGAACAACGCCGGAGCGTTGCGCTCGTGCAAGGAAGAGGCCTTGCTGGATTAGAAGGGAAAAGCGGATTACCCGTGTTGCGCAGTAAGAAATACGTGGGAGGCAGGAGTATATAGCTACGCCGATGCGAGGATATCATAACGATAGCGCCATGCCTTCGTGTTTACGCCCAGCGACTGTGGAATGTAGGCACAAAAACAGAAGAAGAAAAAAAAAACGCTTTACGAGAGTCCGGCCAGACAAGCATTCTTGCGCCGAATCTATAGCGTTAAGCCCATGTATGTGCGTAACATGCGACAAGTGGGTGTACAAAATCAACAGACGCTCAAGCAAAGAAAAGCAAAGGGGAAACAAATGTTCTTTCTCGTTTAAGTTGACTGAGTGATTGATCGAATGTCTTATTGGACAAACCTGAGTGAGGGTTGAGACCTTATTTGCAGAAAAGGCAGATTAGGAATGACAAGGAAAGTAAGGGACAACTTGTCGCTGGCGGACGCCGAAACCTGTGGCCTTCTTATGACCTTCTTCTGTGGCCTTCTTACGTGTGCGTGCGGCGTTCTTTATCCGCTTCCCCACAGATAGGTTTTCTGTGGCAGTTACGTACACATACATGCATGCAATTCCTCTGAAGCAGCGGTCGTGATCTTTATATTTCATTTTTTTTATCTTTTTCTTTTTGTAAACGTGGCTATTGCTCAATGGCTGGCGTACCGTTTTCATTTTTGGTCCGACTGAATGGGAAAGCTACGACAAACAAGTGCTGCAGATTAAAAATAGCAATGCGCCATTGAAAATGCTACCGGCTTGTTAAGAAAGCCAGTGTCAACGAAATTTGAAGGCATTTAACGTGTGGGGGCAATGCGAAAATACGAAGTAAACATTCAGACTGCGAGTACGCGAATGGCGGTATACAGGAATCATGCTGCGACGACAGCGCCCTCGAAGGGCCCGCGGAAAAAATCGAAGCTGCAGATCTCTGAAAAAAACCCCGGCAACGAAAACAAGCGCGCCGTCGGCCGGTTTCCTTCTCCTCCTGGATGCCGGCGGTGCTCGTTATGTGCCGAGAGACGAGCAGAGGAAGAAGAGGCCATAGTTCGCGAACCCATCCCCTCCGGTTCTCCGTCGACCGCGATGCACGGTTCGTTGCCGCCGACGTTCGAAGGTTGTCGGGGCGAAGGAACGAGGGGGGCGGCGGGGTGGGGGAATGCGCTGGTCGTCGTGGAGAGGTGGAAAGCGAGGCTCGTGGCAACAGTGGCTTGCCCGGGGGCTTGTTTTGACTACCACCAGCTCCCTTTCCTGTTTACGTTGGCGCGCCCGCTGGCACGACCGCGCGCACGGCCGCTGGAGCCTTTAGCGTGGAACTCCTCCCCAGCGAGGCTGCTTCGCGTCGTCGGCGACGGTGGTACCAGACAAGCGCTGAAGGATTGAAAAGCGCTCTCTCTTAACAAGTCTGCTCGACTCCTTTGCGGTGTGTCGGTGGCACGTTTTAATATCCGCACTCTTTTATACCGTCTCTGTTCGCTGACAATCGTTTTTCTGAGGCGAGTCTATTGAGGAACGATTGAAGGCGCACACATCGGAGCCAACGTTCGAAAAGGATTTGCCAACCGCGTAGTGAGAAGGGCCATGTGTATGTTAGCAGTAATGTACTGAAGAATAATTTTACCAGGATTGGTCGTTCGATTAACTGAACAAGCGATGACGAGGTGTCGGCCTTGACTGATTGATTGCTTGATTGATTGGCTGATTGACTGAAGTTTTACTTCGTGTCGGGTTTCACAACTGACTCTCACTTCCGGCATAAGCTAGAAACGACGAAACACGAAAAGCGTTCGCATCTACACCGGGCGAATGTGGCTTGACGCCATCTGCGTGCTCGCTGTCATGCACAAACCATTTGAGCTCGAAGAGAGAGCAGCTTAGCGTCCGCAAGCGTTCTTGCGACACGCCTTTTCTTGTTTTCATTTTTTATTTGATATTCTTTTGTTTGTTAATGGGGCAAGTCTTTTATAATTGGGGCTCCGACTAGCTTCCTGTCGCTAGAGTCATCGCTTGTCCCCAGTTGAAGTAATGAGAAACATTTCAAGAGAGACATCTATACCATGGGCTGGTTCCGTGCCCGCAACAAATTTATTTCTCCTTGGAGAAGCGCAGCTACGCTATAAACGTCGCGAATATTTTAGACGTTATTTCACACACTAACTCCGTACGCTCCATTGAGATTTCATTTAAAAGAAAGGGAGAGGGAGAGATAATCGTTAGGAGTAAATGTTCTGCTTTCACATACTTCGATTCTGAAATGAAAAAAAAAAAAAAACGCAGTAATTTTTTCTTTTTAGTTCTCGATCGTCACTATTTTGTGGCCGAATGTTCTGACTGTTCCAATTTAATTTGATGATGGACGTGTTCACGCTGGGGACGTACTATACTCGGTCATTCTTGGATGAGAGGGGCAGGTGTCCGTGTAGCACACACAGCAACTGTCTCTCTGGAGCGGATAGCTCATCCGCATGACACGCACAAAAATTTGCTATGAAAGTACATATAATTATTTTATTTATTTATTCGAACATACTGCTAGCCTCACATTTGAGGCTGTTACAGGAAAATTAAGGGGCAGGATACATATTCAAGAGGACACAGTTCAAGTAGGCGCGATGAGAGAAATATCTAGCTGCTTCGCACTGCTCCTTGCACGACTATCCGGTCATTGTCCTTTTTTTCTTTTTTTTTTTCTCTCTCCGGCGGACGCAAAAAAATGCGCGTCTCGCGGAGCACATGCACCTGCTCTTTCGCACTTTCTTGCCCAACGCATCGACAAGCTGCACAGGTTACGACGGGGGATAATAATGGCCGCAGCATCTCGGCCCTGAACAAGCAACTCGCGCCCGACAACTCACAGAGAGAGAGAGAGAGCCAGAATAGATAGATGAGCGATGAGCGGGGCATCCCCGCGAGAGACGATCGAGGAGGCACGATCGCTATAGCGCCAACCACCGCAAACAGCTGTCGAAGCTCCGAGTCAGGAAAGGAGAAAGGAAAGGAGGTGGTGGCGGTGTAGTCGTGCATAGTGTTGCACGCTCGCGAACCGCATATCAAACAGCTGGCGCCAGACCAGGCGTAAAATCACGCTCCGCAGATGGCGGGCGCGTGTCAGCAAAGCTCCGTCGAGCGCCGTCCAAACGTTGCGTCGAGCGACACGTTTCGAAGCGCTGCATGCGAAGCTCGGGAGAAGAAAAAGTACGAGCGGCAGGGTGTAGTTGTAAGGGGGAGTGGAGGGGAGAGATCTTGCGCCGCTGCTTTCAAATTGAGTGTGAACCTTTTTATTGCCGCTATTACATTCCACCCACCCACCATTGCTTACGTACGGATGACTGCGCCATTAAGAGGGGCAAGCAAGTGTTGTCGACGGCGACGCGAAAACGAGACCGGAAGGTTTTGTAAGCGAGCGAAACAAAGTCGGTCTGGTGTTCCGGGGATGGCATTGCGCGTGTTTTTTTGCGCGTCCGCGATGAGGCAATACGAGCCCGGTGAAACGGCAACGCGCGTTCTTAAATTACTAGTCGTTATCGCAAAACGATGAGCGCGTCCGTACCATGTCGTCATCGTTTCCGCTTTCTGATTGAAAAGCTGCCGAACTCCTCCACTACTGGTTGAGAAGAGCGCGTTAAGTGGAAACAAGTGATTTGAGCTGCGAGATGCCATGCAAGTGTGTTTTCTTAGCAGTTTCTCAGCCTTTCTTTCTGTGCCACTTATTGCTCAACATTTAACTCGATTTCCGCATCCGCGCAGAAAGTTTGCTCGTGCATGCTTTCGCGTCATTATTATGTGGCGGGAATAACCGTGACGGCGTCAACTTTAGCTGTTATTGACCGGTTTAGCTCCGACCACAGGGGCGTATGCGCACATTTTTAGCTAAAGAAATTATGGAATTTTTCTCACTTGTCTTGTAGGGATGTCAGTTTGAAGCGCACTCGCAATGCGAACGCGTCCGCTCAATTAGGTCGATGTGTACAGGTCGGTTGTAATAATTTGCATCGGTCATCCCATAAGATATATAACAAATGTTCTTTTTTTTTTTTCTGTGCGGTGCACACAAGACAGTACTCACTGCACGTTTAAATGCGTTTGCCTGTAGCTCATATACAGCCGAAGCCGAAGGACTATAGCCAACTGCAGAGTTTTCTAATGACGATGACCGAGACCACCGTCAACATGATCTGCTCTGCTGGTACTCTGTCGTCCAGCCGACTTATCATAGCATGCAGCCTTTCTTTATACATCGAAGGAAGGGCAGTGGCGGAGGGTGACTATCCCTACAAAGGGGAAGCTCGAGGAAAGAATACAAAGCTGAGAGAGAGAAAAAGAGAAGCTTCCCTGAACACGTGCACGCTCGAGGAAAGTATCATGTCATGTCACTTTCTCGCAGTGCACGTAGGACACTAACCTCCCTGCTATTCCTTTTGTTCCCTATACCGAAGGCCGCTGTTAACCGCTCACGATGGCTCGACCGTTCGATACTCCCTAGAAATCGCCTATTTTACGCGGGTCCGTATGGGCGAGTTGGCTCTAAAGTTGCTAGGCGAACCGGTAGAAGCGAACGCGCGCGCTAATCTGCAAGAAATGGCGCAGTGGTGACGTCCATTGTGTACACGCGAGAGCGCGCCCTGTGACCCGTTTTCGCGAAGCGGAAGCGTCCTGTGCTCATTCTCCATAATTAATCGGCTGAGAGCGAGGTTCTTCGCGGATGACTCCCCGCAGAGTTCTCTCGGAAGCCCGTCTCGTTTAGCACGCTTAGGCGCCGCCGTTGAAAGGCGTGCCACGGGCGCGCTGAAGCGCCAGGTCGTTAGTTCGGCGTGCCGTAGCTGTACACAGGTATACGGGTGAGCGGTATACGTACAGCGTTACAGAAACAAACGCTGTAGACTGTACAAATAACATGTATACAAAAGCATGTTGAACGAATGAGTTTATTTGCGAGTGCGCGAAAAGTTGATTTCAGTAAGGAATGACATGTGGTCGCTGACGTACAGGTGACTGGCATTCGCAAATCGAGAGTGTAGTCTATATAATGGGAGGACACTGTGGAGTGTTTGCGCTTATTGTTTCAAGGAATTATAACAAAATTTGGTAATGGGCGTGTAGTTTCAGGAGGCATATATAGTTGTCAACATAACTAAATGAGCGGACCAAAGAGACAGAAAAAAATTCGGCTGGGCGGTTAGTGCAGTGTCCTTTACCCTTACTACGGTTGTAATGGTAGACCACTGGAACGCTTTGGCTCCCGGGGATACATAAAATTTCTACAGTACCAACAGCCCCCTCCCCCCTCCTCCCCCCCTCCCCAAATGAAAATGGGAGGGGGGGGGGGAGGCGTCGAGGAGGGACAAATACTATAATATTAGACTATGCTCATCGAAATAATAAGTACGATGCTATAGCCTGCCTAGGTGTGATGTACGCGAGGTCCTGACAGCCAACGTTTGTGTTTGTACGCTTTGTTTAAATGCATTTCCCGTTAACTATAGCGCAAGCCTCTAAGTTTCGTCCTGTGTTGCACATCTCATGGGGCAGTGAAGGATAAGTAGAACGAATCACGTGCTCTGTAAAGTCGGGTTTCGACAGTTAAATCGGCGATGCCATCGATGGCAAGACAAAATCGAGCGTGTTGTATTAAACACGGCGTCGTGTAGACTGGTTCTACGGCGTGACCAAGGACGAAACTTCTATGAATAACCGTGAACTTCTAGCACTAATCGTCTCCTTAAAGTTAGAATTTGAAATCCAGGAGCTTTCGTGTTGACTCCCTGCATGATGGCAATAGCTTGTGGACCGTCTAGATTTCGCGGCCGCTTTGTGAACACGGTCCTCCTGTCGCGTGCGCTCGGTGTCACATTCAATTCCAGCATTCCAAAACAGCCGCTGTCACTCGGCAGTTTGCATTCATTGCGCATCGGAATTATTTAATGCCGCAGAGTTCGTATATAGAAGCACAGTGTCGGTATTTACGCAGAGCGCTGCTGCAGTTACTCGAAATCTCTCTCTCTCTCTTATAGCGACAGAATCTAAAGCGCCTTCGTATCCTTGTCTTAAGTGCTTCGCTATAGCGTCACTCATACAAATCGTGCGGTTGTTTTGCTTTTTTCATCTTCTTACCGGTTCACGTTGATGTTATTCCGTATAGCCGACAGCCGAATATATAAACCTAGAAAGGCAAAAAATACATATACAAAAAGTGACTCGAATAAATAGCATGCTTACCCCTCTTCTTCAGGTTGAGTGAAAACCGAGTGGCTAAACGGAAAACTATATATATGCGCCCTGACATTTCATTTACTTGTCAGCGTGCGAGCAAGAAACATGTACGGCACACGTGTCGGATTTAGCAAGCAAGCAGAAAAAAAAAAAAAAAAGACAGAAGAAAACGAAGAAAAGCCACAATCCTCGAATTTCTTTGGCGTCTTCTAGCATCCCCCCGCTCACTGCCATCTCACTGTTGAGACGTAGAAATGCTTTCCCGCCAGAACACGACCTGCCACTTTGCATTAGGAGGCGGCTGTGCTGCTTCATGTTGTGCATTTCGCCACGCCAACTCTTCTTGCCCAGCTGCCGCCGCCGCCGTTTGGTTTCCTTCTCTGCGTAATTCTTTCTTTTCTTTTTTCTTCAGTTTTTTTTTCCCGTAATGCCACTGTTCACTTTTATTTCTCTCGTCCCACGCCGAGCATATATCCGTTTGCACTTTTCTTTTAATCTTCGGCGCCGTGGGAACTGGAACCTTGTTGTGTGACATAGTTAGGTTGCAGTAAACATGTAGAGTGGTAGCGAGAGTTGTTGGGTTAAAGAAGAGCAGCCCATATTTCAGTGGAAGAGCGCGCTCCTTTAAGTGAGCGTATATATATCGCATGAAAAAAAAAATGCCGGGAAAAAAGGGCTTTAAGCGCATATATACGCTGCGCAAAGAAGACAGTGTCTATCCTCGAGGAAATGTAAGAAACAAAACGTGACAAAAACGCGTGGAGCGACGTTATTCAATTGCTGCGAGTGCTCATGCGGAAACCAGAGCCCTGATATAAAAGGGACAAGCCGAAATGGTCTGATGTCCCGGATTTGAGGAAAACACCGTCTCTGTTTTTATCGCGTGTCTTGTTTTTTGTTTATTTCTTTCTTGTTTCTTTCTCTCTTTCTTTTTTATCCCCGCATATGTACAGTGCATCGAAGCAGTTGGTAGGTCTCGTATAAGTGTACGAGTGAAGCGCATAACTTCCGATAAGACTCCATGCTTAGAACCCAGCATGTTCATGGTGGTTGAGTATGGCATGCGAATGATGCCTGGTTCCTTTCTTCAAGCCAGACCGCGTCTGTATGCCACCTTATCATAGTCCCGGGTATAGAATGTAAATATAGCCACCTGTCTGGTTTGTTTCACAAACCCTCGCGCATATATTTTTACCTCGCTAAATTGTACTCGATAGGGTTGTGCGTTAAGCTATATGTGTTACTGGCTTGTTGCTGAACATGCGATATGTTCTTCTATATATGGCGTCGAAAATTTAATGTGTGCGCATTGAAAGTGTGTCTTGAACCTCGGATGTAACGGGCGCGTGTTTACGTTATTAAATGGGGTGGCGCTGCTGAATGACCTGGCACGTCGTATATCGCAACGACACCTGAATATTTCAATCATTTGGGCTGGTCAGGGAATTAAGCCGCATCGCAGTGTGAAGGCGACAAAAAGACGTCGATAACTTCTCGCTTTGCTACGGAACTTGAGAAAATGTTGAGCCTAGCCTCTTGTTCCGGTCATCAGATACGTTCGCAGTGAATTCCAAGCCACATCTGTATGGCGGTTAATGAAGTAGCGGACAGAACGGTCTCTGCGGCGCGTACTTTGCGTGAGTTCGCACCAGTACTACAGCTGTTAGGTGCAACCGACGCCAAAGACGGCAGTTCAGGGACTGAGGCGCAAATTATCTCTTGTGCAGCATGGGCCGTAGTTGTTACTCTTCTCACCATACCTCAAAATACAACGGCCTCTACAGACACACTCTTACATTTTCTACGTCTCAGGAAGTGGCGTGCATGTCCCCGTTTCTACGAGCATACAGACTACGCAAGACTGCGCACATTGTAGCATCACGGACTCTCCTTTAGAACACATTCCTCATCGAAGCCCACAGCTTCCATCAAAATCGGAAGTCACTTTGTCGTTGTCTTGAAGCCTTAGACACTGAGTCCCTTATCTGCGAAAGAAATGGCTCGTGTACTGGCCCTGTCCCTTTAAACAACGGAAGCTGATAAAAGCCTTGAGCGATTTTTTAAAATATAAGTGTAAGATAATTTTATCACACGTAATGATAATTTTGTCGCTTCACTGACATTTTGGTTGCTTTGGTGCGATGTTTTATTTTTTAAATCTCAACTTAACGTTGTGATTTTCCGGCGCTAGTGCCTTTTACCCGTATTGCTGTGAAACTCGACTATTGCAGTCAACATTGGTAGACTACTCAAGCTTGTCACATGTCTTGTCGCAATCGCAAACTGCGCATTACGCATGATGTATGTATGCATTTACAACTTAATGCCAAGTTCCTAGTATGTGCTGTGAGTTGTGCAATAAGCGATTACAAGATGTATTGATTACTTCTTTTTTATGTCTATATTTTTATCCAGTTCAGTGATTTGGTATAGTTCTAGCTACGATACTGGGATAATAACCCACGGGCTCTTGGCTAGCCAAACATCATATACTGTCGCACTGAATGAACAACAAAAGCAGCTGCAGGCGTCCGAAAATAAATAAATAAAACAGCTGGACGAGCGCGCCCCCTTTTGTCGACAGTATTCTGTGGCGCTGCCCCTTTGTCGTTGCTTTTTTCTTCAAATATTGCTCTTCTTCGATATATTTTATGTGTGCACATACATAAATGCGCGCATTGTTTTGTATGCACGAGAAATCAGGTTTTAGTGCAACCCAATACTACATTAAAACTGTGTCCGTCGATAATTCCTAACTAACTATAGCTTTAGAGGTACGGCTCATATGACTTGCGAAAGTTCCACTCTTCTTATGACGACACTCGGCTGAGAGGTCCAGCTATGCTTTTTCTTCACACTAAAATGTGCTCACCCGCCTGCATCGTACGCTGGACTAACGTGTCGCATGAATAACCAACTCTTCGCCGAAAAGCCGCCCGCTATACACCTTTATTCTGTATTTTGTTCCTCAAACGCTTCTCGCCCCCCTTAGGAGTTATCGCCGCTTTTCATCGGTGCATCCGCGCAGTCATGAGAATTGAATAACTCGGGCCAGCCTGCTCGCGCGACTCCGCCCTGTGGCTGGGTCGGTCGCTTGTACATCCCGTGCCCGTCGGAGGCTGCAGTGCCTCTCGAACAATGCATGAGGCCTGCCGGTTCTCGCATCAGCTTCGCATTCTCCTCCCCGCGCGTATGGCGTACGTCCATACGCCGCTCTCTGTCAGCAGTAGTGCTATATAGTTTATTATAAATGCGCCCGCGGGGCGCGCTCGCTCGCTCGCTCGCTCGCCTCCAACACATGTGCCTCGACGCATCTCCTTCGCCGTAATATCGGGCCAACTGCGTGTGTACACGTACGTCTACGTGTGTCGGGTTATTCTTCTCTCGCACGCGCGCCAAGCGAACTTTGGCCCGCCCGTGCAACTCCGCTCGCGCAATTAAAGAAAGACGAAACACGAGCCGTGTACGCGCGCAAGTGCTCGCTTATATACTTTCTGGGCTGCAAGAGTCCTTATACACAAATACAGAGGGAGAGGGTTGTTCGCTCGTTCCGCTTTCGCTCGCGCGATTCGCCCACGAGTGCGCACGCGTATATATATATATGCACACCAGTGTAAATGTATACATCTGCGCTTCGCGAAACGCATCGTCGACGATTCCCGTGAGATGTGTGCGGTCTCACCGAATGAACCTTATATGCATAATGCGCGCGCGCGTGTTCGGAAGCGAGGCTGCGCTGAAAGGAGCTTAGTGGTGAAGGTGAACCTAAGGATGGGCGGCACCGCCGCCGCCGCTGTGTTTTAGGTGGAAACGAAGCCCGCGTGCATTCAACGCCGACTCAAGAAAAAAAAAAAAAAAAAAAAAAAAAAAAAACTCACAGATGGACCTGCAGGGCGTGGAGTGGAGCGTATGTAGACCGCAGAAACATAGCGCCGCCGGCTTGCCTTTGCTTTCTCGGGTCGGGTTCGGAGTCTCTCTATAGGTGTAGTATTTGCATAATGCCTCTCAGACCGTTTTCACCGCCGTAGCTCAAACCTAATTAATTCGTCTCTCTCTCTGTCGAGTTGACTCTGCTTCTTCCGTGCTATTGTCTGAGTATATAGCGTGGTGTGATGAGAACTCATGTCCTTACGCACCCGTCAGCCATATTTAGTCAAATACTTCGCGCCGAACTTAGTAGTGAGATGGACACGGCTATCATTATACCGTGTTCCTTGTTCTTTTTTAGTCCAACCGACACCACTGAATGGAAATTGAAGCATGACGTCGATGCGGCTCGCCAATAGCATTTGCCGTTTTAAGGGTTCTGTACATCTATAGAATGAGCTTTGTTTGTCCAGCCAAGTTCTCTCTATTCGGAGCACTGTCTACAAAATATAACCGTAAAGTAAGTGACGCAGCTGGTAGAGTATGTGCAGAAAAGAAGAGTGAGGCCAGCTGTACAGTGTGTGCGCGGAAAAACTCACTGGTTCAGTGCTGTAACTTACAAATGAATGAGGGTTTATATAGCTGTAGCTAATAATTTCTGTGGTCACCCACATGCTGCCATGCCGAAATGAAAACGATTCTTCAGGTCATACAGATAAAGATTTTCCGCTTTTCGTAGTTACACCTGTGGCCGCATTCACAATTTACGCGCTCTCAATGGTTCTTTGCATTTGGCTAACCGCCTTCGCTGATAATATGTACGGCATAAGGATTGGCTGAAATTTGCGCTTACGAACATTTCTTACGTGTGAGCTGTCTGTGACTACGGGTCTTGGTGTTCCGCAAGGGCCCGTCATGGCTCGCGAACAAATGTCATGTATTCTTGTATATCTGATGACACTTGTTTGTGGTACGTTTAGTTGCCGGCTTGCAGCGCCAGGCTAAACTCGCCTTTAGCTGCCTCCGCTGAAGAAACTGCGGTTTGCCACGGGCTCAGTTGCCCCCACCACAAGTTGTACGGCGAGGGCAATGGTCCAGCAAGTAGGCTGCACCACTTCCCGCGACATGCAGGCCTTAATTGATAAACATTGTCTGAGAAACAAATCTATCGTGCGATGGTTAAGTTCCAAGACTTAACAAATAGAACGATTTATCGCAGCAAGCGAAGATGCCGGTGATGAATGAAACGGAAGAAAAGTGAGAGAGAATTCTCGTGCTTGTTTCCTGCGTGTCAAGCGAACGTGCATATGACAACGCTCTCTACAAATAAGTGGCTTAGGTCGGGACAAAACGCAGTGCTTGTAAGATGGCGGTAAGCGACGGGTTAGGTTCCGACGGAACAGATGGCCCTTGAAGGAAGAGACACGTTTCCGTTTAAAGGCTCTCCTCTAGAGACGTCGGGTCCCGGCTTTCCTACGAGTACGGGGTTCTAGCTTGAGCAGCCACCTGTCCCTTTGACGGATGAGCGCTCGCGCGTGCGCGCGAGGATCTCGGGGAGGGGGGTTAGGTTGTTCTTCCTGGCGGCTCAGACTGTTCGCAACGGCTCATCCTTTCTCCATAACGTTCCCCACCGTTTTTCCTGTCCCAACTTCCTTTTTCCCGCTGGGAGCCGCCACCGTACATACCTCCCTCCCGCCTTGCACGCAGTTAAAGCGAAAAGGTGCGCTTCGAAAGTATACGCGGGGTCGCCGTAACGGAACGTAAACGCGAAGGGTCCCTCCCTATATGTATAGCTGCTGCGGTTCGTCTTGCCAACCTCTTGGCTTGAGACGGCGTTCTCCCGCGTGCCCTCGTGACCCCTTGTTCCTCTTCTTCGTGGTGGGATTCCGGGGCGCCGGCTGCAAAGTAAAAGGCAAAGCAACGGGCAGGAAGTGAAAACAAAAGGAAGGAGCTAGCAGCAACAACAACAACAACAAAACCGCAAACGTATCCAATCGGGGAAGCACGCGGGGGAACCGAGGCATGGGGAGGAGCGGGGGTAGGAGAGAAAAACGCCCGCCGGAAAGTATGTACGCAACACAAAACAACTCAAGTAAATGGGAAGGCAGACGAAGAGACAGCTGAGGCAGGCCGGCGGGGCAAGACGAGAGGTGGGAGAGGGGCAAGCGGTAAAACAAAAGGAGGCGAACCGGAGCGGAGGCCCGGGGAACGGGGAGGGGCCGGGGCAATTTCATCCCGATCATTTCGAAGAAGAAAAAGTAATCCCTCCTCCGGGTCTCTTCTCGCCGCTGTGGCGTCGGCTGGCCGGAAGGTTGCCCTCGCGCTCCTGCACGGCGGGGCGTCGAAGTCGAAGGGGAAGCGAGCGAACGGCCGTCAAATAAAGGTGGGGGGCAACGAAAGAAGCCGAGGAGGGCAAAATCGTGCCGGCGCGCTGGCTGGGCTATCCCGCTCGCTCGTCTTCTCTCCTCCTGTAGCAGTTTTTTGAAGGGAACGCAGCTCGCCCCCGGCAGCCGTAGTGGTGGCCGCGGCGGCGGCGGCGGTGGCACAGGCGGTGCCTCAGAGGTGGTTGTTTCTGTTTGCTCAGATTCTCTTTCTTTTCTCTTCGTCCTCTTCTTTCTTTTCCACGGACAGCCGAGTGAGTCTGCCCTTTCCTTACTAAGCTTGCGCTTCGCGAAACAGCGACAACAAAAAACCAACAGTGTCAACCGAAAAAAAAAAGAAAGAAGAAAGAAAAACGAAAATTGAAAAGACAACTACCGGGCCTTCATGGTTTCAGGCGAAGATATGTTCCGAGGGTGGGCTTGCTTTCCCGCTCGCTTCCTTGCTTCTGCGGCGGCCAGACCAAAGTGGCCGTCTCGGAGCGTCCCTTACACTAGCACCAGTGTCTCGAGTTCTTCTTCCTCTGTTTTCTTTGTGTCTGTGTTCTTTTTCTGGTGAGTTGGAAAGAAAGCACGCCGGGAAAACGGGCGCCGCAGGTTTGGATGTTTCTGTTTTAAGGCCGAGCTCGGATTGTTGGCTCGTGTTCGCTGCTTGTCCCGGCCCTATGGCACGCTCTGCTACCTTTCGCGTTTCCTTCGCTTTTTCCTTTTCAGCCGCGAGCGGATTGCTGCTGCTACTTTGCGCGCGCTTGTGTGCCTACACACCAGTGTCGGTGGCGTGCGCGCGGTTGCCGGTTCGGCTCCCCCTTGGTGCTGCTGGGTGCTGCAGCTTTTTTGACTTCCATCTCCGGTGATACGCCAGCTGCCGGCTCGCGTAGGCGTGTGCCCGCCGGTCGGGGTTTTCGTTAGGGGCTACTTTCCCTTGTTTTGGCAGCACGAGGCTGACGCGGTCGCTTGACTTACCTTCGGACTCGCACGCCAGAATCAGGACTATAATAAGAACCGCGCTGTGTTGTGATTTACTTTGGTTAATACCGGCTCTGTACTTTCTTTGAAATTGCTTGCTAACCGTACCATGCAAATTCTGGCGCCCACTTGATTTGGTGTGGTTTTGTGCTTCGCGTTATGGCTCAATGCACTGCGGGGCATCGCCCATGAACTGGGCGGGGAAAAAAACGAAAAAGGAAAAAAACCGAAGAGGGAGTTTCGTAAACTACAAGATATCTAAGGGATAATAATCGTTGCTTATATAATTTTAGGGATATAAAGCGAAGCGCGGACGCAGTGATCATATGACTACTTACTTCTTTACCATTTTTACAAGGCTTGTCTTCGTCAGTATGAATCCGAGCGTTCTCCGAGCGACGTTGCAGACTTCACTTTCCTCAGACACGATCCGCTTGCTTTTAAGCAGCAATTGGCCGCCCTAACGAATCCTAGTGCTGATGAGCTGGTAGCCTATCGGATAGGGCGTCTATTGGCGAATCCGCAGATCGTTGGCTCGATCCCGTGCCAGAGAACGGGTCCAGAGAATTTCCTTTCCTTTTACCCGTTACTTGAGGGTCGATTACGAATACGGTCTGCTGAGGCTTCGCGAGGTCGGTTAAACCGGATGTCTTCGATTTGGTACAACTAGACTACAGGAGGCTCGACTAGATCTATAAACGATGCTAACGAAACAAGCAACACGACAGGGGACGGGAAAGGAACCACTGGGAATTAGCTAGGCCCACTAACCATGCATGTAATGGCTGCACGTTAACTGCCGTTTGGTTTATAGTCAGCGCGATGTCCCTTCTCTGACCTGCGTTTATTGCTGCTTGTTTTGCACGCCTCGAGCTGAACCAACGAGACCACATTAGCACCTTGTTATAGATCACCAATGCACATGAGAGGCTGGTGATGTACAGGACTCAGTGGTTGCTGAGTTTAGTTGTTATATACGTTACGATAGTGCAAAAGACGCCAAACAATGTAAAGAACAACAAAAAAAAAAAGGCAGGATAGGAAAAAGTGTTACATGTATCCGCCACTATATTCCTGTAGCTGCCGTGGCGCTGCTGTGCTCGAGGTCACGGGCTCGCTTCTGGTGGTGGCGGGCGCATTTCGATGGGGCCAAAATGAAAAAAAAAAAAAAAAAAAAAAAACCGCTCGTACACGTAGATTTAGATGCATGTTAAAGAACTCCAGGTGGTCCAAGTTAATCCGGAGTGCCTCACTACGGCGTGCCTCACATTGAAATTGTAGATTTGGCACGTAATACCTCAGATTTAATTTAAACTAGTGGTACATTGTGAAACGAGTGATCGTCTTGAATTCGGCCCCAATGGCCGAATTCATAAAGCTGTTCTTTCGTAAGTGCTATTTGCCATTGGACGACGGCCCTTCGGTAATAATATGTCCAGCAAAAGGATAGCCTGTACGAACAATTTTAGCATGATAGCTTTTTACGAATATGGGTCCCAGATCTCTGCGGGGACAGTTTTCAGCCAATAATGGCTGGCGACTCCGTTTCTTCAGTCGTTCCGACTGTCACTGTCTTCTCCTTTATGACCAGTTCCTTGGTGGATCGTAACTGCTAAACGCTATTGTTTGTGAGTTTTCGCACTCACGTCTTTTTTCTTGCCATCATTGCGAACCGTTTGTACCTGAAATCGCTTTGAATTTTGCGTTTGGCTTGCGCTCCTCAACATGGCTATTTACTTGTAAACGTGTGTGTAGCCCCTTGATCGTTATCTTCTCCTATAGCGCCATTCTCGTATGTCCTGACTCAGGAGCCTCCTGAACCTATTGGCCACCTCATAAACACTGGCACAAGCAGACTAGCGTCAAACGCACCCTGCTAGTCGCGGCGCGCGGCGGAGCGCCTGCGAGGCAGTCCTCCAGCATGCGACTCGGCTTGCGAACTCGTAAGGAAACAATGCTCGGGCAGAGAGGTTTGGGAGATCACTTTTCGCGAGAAGAGTCTGTAATGTACCCGCTTACTCATCTGCAATCCAGTGTATTGCACCTACGCCGTCCTTTCACGCGTACGGCAATATCACACGTCAGAGGGGCATCATTTCTCAGTCTCAGTCTCAGAGGGCATCATTCATCAGTCTTATTCATCGGCGTTGCATTGAGTTTCACTCTCGCCCGCCAGTATATAACATTCTACGTACTGGTTTGGCTGCTTTCTCATGGATAATTATGCATTGGCGTCAGTTTTGAAACCGAGTATTGTACCATCTCGTGGAGGCGAAATCGCCGTCGTCCAGTGCTGAAAACAAAGCTACGTTCGATTCGGTATCGGCACATTGTATTCACTGGGCCTTATATATACGCACGGTCGGCACATACTCCCCAGGCATGGTAGAACACCTGACTCCTGCCACATACGCGCAGCCCGCCGGAGTTGGGCAGGATATCGTCGGCCGCCCACAAAGGAGGACACGATTTCGAGTGCACTCAGCAAAGCGTGTCGCAGCGATGAGAGGGCGCCTTTCTCGCGATATTTTCGTCTATATGTGTGTATATCTTCTAGGTGAGACTCACCTTTAGGCTCAGGTATATCGGCTTGGGGTGCTCGGCTCCGGCAGCAGTGTTGACGTTACGGTTCGCTGGTCGCACTGAGTGGGCCGCTCCCCGAGTTCTCCTCGGGAGCTGCTGCTTCTTGCTCCGACCCCGACCCGCTGCGGCGACTTGAGCTGATAGAGACAGCGCCACGTGGGGTTCTGCGAGGCGCGCATACTATTGACGGCCAGCAATTCGGTACAGCGGTAACGAAACTGCGGACGTCCCTGTCACATGCTGGCCCGAGCACTCGACCGTCCAATGGTTCGGTGGCAGGCGATCTTTATTGCGTAATGAGCTCGGGAAGGTCTGTCCGATAGTTTGGCTTGCGCTGCGGCCCAGCTGATGAAGGTTGCGCTCTAGGCCGAGAAAGTGATTAAATCTCAAACGAAGTTCGTTGCCCAGCTGCTGACTTCAGTGTAAAAAATAGTTTAGCATCTTTGATATCCTCGCTTTCTTTCCACGTCAAAGGTGCCACTATGAGACAGGCTCACGTGCGAAGCATGACGCTCTCTTGCGACGGCGCAGTTTGAGAGCGTGTCACATTCTTCCGGTATACTTCTTCGCGTTGGATGCAGTGCGTGCCTTTGTGCAGTATGCAGAGGAAAGCTGGCATGAGAGGTGGACTGTGCCGCTGCACCGAAGTTACTAACTAGAGCACGGTGTGAGTACACCACGAATATCGCGGAACGGCGGCGGACATGCGCCAGCGGAGCAAGCGAGACGGCGACGACAAGAAAGGTGGGAATCTCGAAGGCGCCGTCGGAACACAATGACACGTAAATGCAGGTTTTTTTCTGAACTTCGGAAGAGAGCAGGCGGGGTAGCGGGTGTCGGGTTGGGTAGGTGGGGCGAAATTATATATATATACGCGAGCTGCCAGCCGCCAAGCTGGCGTCACGAAGCATTGAATTCGGCCAGGCCGGTTCGCCACCGCCGATCTCGCTCCTCCCGCATTCGGGCGCCATCTGAAAGGAGGCGAGTCGCCCCCTCCCTGGCAGGGGATGGGGAGCGGGCATTGTGTGGCGCCCTGACCTGTTCGGGAGTTCAATGTGCGCCTGTCGCCTGGCCCCACGGCTTCTCTCGCTCCCCTCACCACCGCTACTCTGCACAACGTGCTCTCGTGTACGCACGCGCGATCATTGGAGGACGTTCTTTATGTCGAGAGGCTCTGTGTCGAATGTGTACCTGCGCGAGAACAGTGTCCGCACCGTTCATTTAACGGCGGCTTTCGTAGCGACAGTATGAGATGCACAACGTTCGATATCAGTCGTTCAGGTCGAACAGCGCCTTCACTACGCCCGACGTACAGGCAGAAGCGTTAGTCCACGGACCATGCTTGCATGTAGGCATGATCTCTGCTGGGTGCGAGCTTTCTGCATTTGTCCACAGCAGCCGAAGAGCGCTTGTATTGACAGTGTTGTATAAACATAGGAAATGTGAATGGTGAGGATATGTCTCGTGATGCTAGTTGTTGTGCAATGCTATAGTTGTAAAGGGAGAGAGAGACAGAGCAGTGTCGAGGAAGGTGAGGGAAGCTACCTGTTGATGTAATTACCGATGTCGTTCAACGCAGTACTTAACACACTCGTGCTCGTTGACGCGCTCACAGGCATCCACGCGTTCGACGTGCCGTCAAACCTGATTCGACGTTACCATCGACGAGCACCTGCAGGACTTATGCATGTGGTGCCAGGTTGCTTCTTGTTCCGCGTTGTGATGACATGTGTAACGTTGCAGCCTCGTTCACAGATACGAAAATATAAAGAAAAATGTAGCACCCAATTCGGTCCCAGGGTAGCAGCGAGCTTGAGTTCAGGGCGACTCCAACAGAAAGAGAAAAGTCTGTTTTCGATGCTTCTCAAATCGAGCCGCGTTCAAATTTTCTCCCGAGAGAGTAATAATAATAATAATAATCATAAAAAACTTCCGCCGTTCCATCCCTGTCATTTCGGAGCAAGGGTGGCCGCATCGTCCGGAAACGTGAAGAAAGGAATGGAAGTGAAAGAACAAAACCAAAAAGAATAAAAGCAAAAAGCAAGCAAATACTCGCGAAGCAAATCTGTGCCCCCCCCCCCCCCCCCCTCCTCCCCACTTCGACAGGAAGTGGGAATGGGATACTGCCGCCGCTGCGTCCGCACTGTGATTTCATTCGGCGCACACACATACACCTCACCTCACGCTCCCTCTCCGCCAATGGCAGGCACTGCCGTAACTCGGCGGACTCACCATCCTCGGCGCCTTGGCCGCCGCAGCCGCCGCTCGGTAAAGCGCGTATAGCTCTTATTGTCACTCGCCTTCTCCCCGTCGGGTCCCTCGGTGCGTGCTCGCTGCTGCTGGCTGCCACCGTCGTGTTTTTGTGCGCTGGGACGCGTCGCAGCGGGGACAAAGCGAGCAAAACGCGACGCGCATGTGGGCTCACGTACAAATTTCTGCGCGCACAAACAACATATACACGAACCCAACCGGCTGAAACTGCGGAAAGAATGGTGCAGGGGACGTTTTATTATTTTTTTTTTCCGCGGCACCCTCTCCCTTCTGCTTTCCTTCCCTTTTCACTGCAGCAGCAGCAGAGTCCAAGTCCTGCGTTATGGATGGCGCCCCCGGCGTCCATCGCGTTCCACTGTGTTGTCTATGTCTACTTGTTTTGCGCCCTGCGAAAGGTTGGCCCCTTCTCCGGCTCTTAATTCTGTTTCTGCGGGCCGCAGCTCGTCGTCGCCCCATTCTCGTGCGTGTGCGCGCTAAAAGCGAGCTGCCTGCTACTACTGCTGCTACTGCTGCCGCTGCTTAGCTTCTTCTGCTTCTATTTTTTTTTTCTTTTCTTCGATGTCCGCTCGTGCCATAGATGCCGAGTGTATAGCGTGGGCCGCCCCGTTTCAAGAACGTGTAGGTCTCTCTGCCGAGCCCTACTCCTCTCGCCCACTCACCTACAGACGTATCGCGCCTCTCTACAGTGTGCCCTGATCGCATTTCTTCCCTTTCGTTTTTTTAGCTTTTCGCATTTTTCTTGACGCGCTAACAGCATGGGTGCTTTATTCGAGCGCGGCGGGGAGCCCCCCTAACTACATATAAGCACTGCAAGTGCGAACATTGTGGACGAAAGCGTTGTTGTTTTCTATATATAGACGGCGTAACATGGTTTGTATTTCGGTCTGTAGAAAGATGGTATACGATCGAGAAAACCAGAGAATGGCGTTCGCGGCATCTTCTTTGAGCTGAAAACGGTGGTGCAAGGTCGATATCGTAAGCTTGTTATTGTAATGGGACATTATGGTATTACGGGAGAAGGAAAGCGTGGCTTGTATACCGATGCATAGGTCAGTGATGTTGATATGATGAAGAAGCAGTAGAGAGAGAGGCGAGAATTAATGGAGATGAAGGACATAACTACATTTCTTGGTTCCCGTTGCGATCGATGCGTGCTGTACGTGTGATCGTAAACTCGCGAGGAAGACGGCCCACGACAAGCCCTCTAGCAGTCGTGCTTGCGAGAGAACTGTGGGATGGAACTGCTTTGTATATCTGCTTGGGAGAGGGGCTATAACAATAATTTCGTCAGGACATTCGGCGTAAGGGTTAACGTGGGCGCATGGGTCCACCTCTGTAAGAGTGGTGTCTACTTCTAGAGACGGGGGGATCCAGCTTTAAGTCGGAGACGAACGTCCAGTCGCAGTCTGAAAAGAGCTTGTTGCTAATGGAAACTGCGACATGTTTGTGACATTTCAGTCTCTCGATTCTATAATGCTTCCTTGCGATAATGCGTATGAAACTTCCTGCAGCTCATCTTTCGTCTAGACATTCAAAATGCTGCTATCTTCCTTTTTTTTTGTTTCTTTTTTGCGTCTGCTTCCGTGTCGGAACTAAGATATCTTCCCTAACAGTTACAATTCCGAGGCTCTTTCGTTTTCTGCTTACTTTTTTTTTTTCGCCACACCACGTGACGCACTTAGTTCTCGTGTAAATACTTGTATCACCGACGGCTGGCTTGTGTGCTGTCGCCATTTCGATGTGTATGGCTACGTTTAGCTTTTTTTTGTAATTTGCTCTTTCTTTTCTTCGCTATACCTCTTTGAAAAGGGACCACTTAAACGGACGCCCGAAGCAGAGAACACGGGCCCGCGTGGCCAGTCGTTGGTCCTTAGATACGCTTCAGGAACGGGGGCCTCCCGCCTGTTTCGTGTTGCCTTATCTTGACTTCCAACGCGCAGGTCATTTTCTGCTTGCTTAGATGTAGACTCTTCCTCTTGGCCAGTTGTCGTGTTATTTTTCTCTTACATTGTAATACACGGGACCTGGCATCGTCGCTTGTATGTCGTCGCCGTCTTCGTCTCCCTCGTCCCGCATGCTTTGTGCTGGCACACGGGGCGAATTGTTTGCACACCCGTTATGAGTTCCTTGAGGCCTTCCAGCAGAGAGGTTATACGATGAGTTTTGATGAAAAAAAAAAAAAATACGCGACCGGATCAAAAGCAGTCGGGAGATGGGCTTTGTGCGCCCGCCGTGTTTGCTCGCAACGACGTCGGGATGTAATGTTTGATTCTGTCGTCGCAGCCCTGTCTAGCTTTGTACAGTGGTCTGAGGCCAAAGGCACGCGTTGCGCTGTCGCACGAAATCTTTATACGGCGTTGTTTAATATGAGAGGGATATCGCCGAACGTTTCGTGGTTCTTGCTGTGTACACCATCGTCTTGCCACTCAATTCTCAGGCCGAGCATGCATTCGCATCCACGACGGCGAGATTGAAAATCGTCGCCGGTGAGGAATGTTGTTCAGCCATATATACAGTGAAACCTCGTTGATACGATCCTGCATGATACGTTTCTTTTTATTTTTCCGACAGTACGATTTGGTTGGATAATACTTTGGATGATACGCTTTATTTTCCGGTTCCCGTTAAGATCGTGTCAACGAGATTCCACTATATATGTATATATATTGTAGTGGGGAATATGCATGTAGCGCTGTGGGCACTGCCATCGCTTCGGCGCGAGACGCGAGCTCGAGCTGCTGATGCCAAGAGCTAGTAGGACTGTGCATGCAAATCGACTTGCGATTCCTCGTACGAGCTTCAATAAATCCCCCTTTCAATATATAGTAATCTTCTGAACAATTTCGCAAATATGAGCGGCCCTGAAAGCAACAACTAAATAGCTAAACGAGTACAGAGCTATGATTTACGCTGTGCTTACTTGGCGTCGAGCCAGCCCCTCGTCAAGTAGGCCAACCCGACCGAGCTGATGAAACAAGCGTTCGGGACGGAAGATGATATTCACATAGCGTGGAGACAGACAACCGTGATACAACGTATCCGCCTTAGAATACTATGCCGATGTTCCTGATTATCTTGTTGGATGCACTCTTTCTTGATACAATCTTCTGTGACGTCGGCATCATTTGGGAAGCGAAGACAGTGAAAGAAAAGCTGTAACCGTCTTTTTTTTTTTTCTTCTCTTTTTGTGTTCGCCACCGTGTGTCCTTTCGCAGGCTTATTTGCTCCATATCGCATAAGCCGCTTAATAGTTAGCGGCTGGAGACTCGTTTTTACACAATCTAACCTGTGACCAACTCTGGTTAACATTTTCCGGTTCGCGTGGGACGTATGCTGATGTGTACGGGTCTACTTTATTCAGGATCTAGCTAGCTGAGCCGTATACTTATACGCGCTCTGTCTCCTCGCTTATAGACTTTTATGAGACGCGCATCACTCTTTGTCCACACATTCTATCACTGCATTTTACGTACACATCCCGCATACGCAAACGAAGTCGCGCTTTCTATTTATTACACAGTGTAATAATCACGTTGTCTCCTTTCTAAAGCTAGCAATGTTGGTACTTCCTCGACCATACATGTTGCATACCGTCCATTCCACTACCTCAGCAAAATCTGTAAAACGGACACTGATGATTTTTACTGCACGAGCCCGATTTGTGAGCATAGCGTTCTCTTTGCGCTATACACACTCCGGAGTTTCTGAAACAAGCCACTACTGGAAATGAGAGCACCACCATGAGGCCTCGCGTCGTTGGGCTGCACTATGCCTTCTTGTTGTTGTTGTTGGAACAAGGCGGTACTTACGTACACTTCTGCACCACTAGCCGTCACAGAATTACGAAAGCGTGTTTTTTTTTTTTTCCAGCCCGAGCGAGACACGCGGTCCCGCGATGGCACCCGAGAGGCGTCAATGGCCTATGGCTGCCGGCCATTTGCAGGCCGATTTCGTGCTGCAACTTTCCCCAGTGACCGCGGAATGCGCGCCTCCGACGCAGCCACACACACGCACACACACACACACACAGACAGAGAGACACGCTGCTTCTGTGACGCCGCAGGCATCTGCCTCGACGACGGACGACGGCCCTTTCGATCAAAGTGCTCTCGCGTGGCGCGCGCCCAAAGGGCAACGAAAGGAATGCGGCGGTGCTTCCAACGACCCGATTGAACAGGGTTGGGAAACGCTGGTCTCAGGAGAAGGAGTCCCGAAGTTTTTTCTCTCATCCAAAAGACACAAAATAGAGAAAGCTTTCTACGAAAGCGTCCGCGCTCGCCGCCGCCACGATTTGGTTCTTGTGCTGGATGTTCGAGGGAGAGAGTATGGCTGGTTGTGTGTGCTGCAGGGGTTATTGCGTGAGCAAAAGCATTTCTTTTCTCTCGCCCTCTAGAGATCTCTGTATTGATCTCTGTTAGTTCTGACTAGAAAAAAAAAAAAAAAAGATATCCACGTGTCCACTAGAACGGATCGAACCATGACCCGGAGCGAGATACTCCTATAGAACGTTGTCTCGGCCTTTTCTTCTATAATAATAAAGAGCTTTAGCTTGTCCGTAAATGTATTAGCGTTTGCGAAAGAACGGGTTACCGAAGAGGTGTACGGCAGCAGCAACGCTCGTAGCGACATCTGGCGACGCAGAGTCTAACCAGAGAGCGAGCAAAGATGTCACTGCAGTCACCTACATACCCTAATTAAGTGCTAGTGTGAAGCGTTGGTAGCGACGTAATCGTTAATGTGCAGTCAATTTATGATTTTCCTTCGACGATACCACTGACGCGACAGAATAGTTTTTCCAACTCATTGTAGTTGGACAAAACGTCACAGAATATTGCTACCAGCTTTGCTAGTCCTATAGCCTCGGCTCCGGTGCCAGGTAATCCGTAAACAGTAAGACGTTTTCGGACTATATAGCCAGAACCCTCTATTCTGTTTGAAAATAGGTGTTGGTGCCCATTTGTGGCGCCATCTGCCTTCCTTGACTGTTTGCGCAGTAGCGTGTGACAATACTACAGTCGCATGTGTCGTGGCACTCGCAGGGAAAAGTTAAAGTAGAAGTCAAGAAGTCCTCCTTAAGTGCGCACAAGACAAGCATGCATGGGGCTTTGGATGCCTACTTGCTGGACTCTGTGTTCAGCCTTCTCTGCCCTCCAAGCACCCTTGATTTTATGCTGGCTATGTACGAAGTCAAGGGTTTGATTCCCTGCGGCAGCGACCACAGTTCGATGGGGGCGAAAAGCAAATTCACTCGTATACTTAGATTTATAGGTCTACATTAAAGAACCCCAGGCAGTCAAAATGAATCCGTAGTACCCCACTGCGGTGCGCCTTATAATCATATCGTGGTTTTGGCACGTGAAATCCCAAGACTTAATTTAGTTTTTATTTTATGTTGGATAGGAGCGTTAACACCATTGGACCACACAGGAATGGCAGTCGTTTCTGGTAGTTATACGCGATAGCTCATTTATTTATTTATTAATATTTTGCCTAGAAGTTCGTTTCTTGATTATTCTTTTCGCTCGCGATAGTCGTGGACGAAGCTTCGTTCGTAGATTTCCTTTGCCCCGCGGTATCTGTAGCGGAATCCCTGAAATTGAGGTTCCAGATAGCGACAATGAAGGGTTGCTTATCTATTGGGACAGCAGCATATAATGCTAGGCCATTTCTTAGGGTACACTCTCGAAGACTCGAGTTAGTTCATCCGAAGGCGAGAAATGAGCGCGCGCTTTCAGCTTCGCTTCTTCGCGCCGTTTTCGACGACTACGACGACGCCGACGAGGCCGTTTCCATCGGGCGCCCGCAGTAGCGCAGATAAACCGCGGCGAAGCATTAGGAGCACGAAAAGCGCGGCGACCTCCGCTTCTATTCCAAATTTCCGGCAACAGCGCCGACGACAATGGGTTATCTCGGGCGCGTCCGTATAATAGAAGGGCCGTATATACATATACACATATATAGGTTGTGGGTAAGATGAGCGCAAATGAAGTGACGTCGTCTCCATCCGAAAAAGGACGACGCCATTAAGTGCGAGCTAGCGTACACCCGATTCTCCAAACGAGATCACCCGCTCGCGCGCGCCCGGCCAAGGGAAAATGGAGCGGTTCTTTCAACGAAGGGCCGCCACCGCGCCATTGGAAACACTCTTTACTTCACCCGTACTCACGAACGTCCGTGTACGCGTGTGTGTGCGCGCGTTCTCCCGAACTTCGAGAAAGATTCGCTCGTCCCATGGCCTGCAGGCAAGGCCTTGCAAGTCGCCTTCCGATTCACGGCACTTTGTCACGTGTCATTTATTCGCTGCTTTACTTTCTTTTCTTCGTCTCTCTCTCTCTCTTTTTATCCGACTCTCTCGCGCTCAATTTCGGCTGCGAGGCACTTGGGAAGCTCCTCAGCTATCCCACTTTTTCTCTCTGTCTGCACGGCACAACAGCTTCACATGTGCGGAACGAGTGCGTGCTCGGTACTGCTGCTGCTGCTGTGTTCTTCTCGTCCGATAAGGAAGGTTGGGGAGGTACCGAAGGATCCATTTGGAAAATTAAAAGGCGCGCGTCGCGCCTAAGCGACGAGTGTGTGGCGGTGGTGCCGTCGGATGGCCCAGGACGGGATGGGACGGTTGGAGCGCGCCGAAGAGTAAAAAAAAAGAAAGCAGCGGCGAAAGAAGAAAGGAAGAGTTGATGACCGGTCAGCACGACTCGCCATTTGGGCAGCCATTCGCAGAACAGAGAGGGCGGCAGAGAGAGAGAGAGAGAGAGAGAGAGAGAGAGCGAATGGCCGTCAGGGCAGCGAGGCGTTCACCGAACAGTGCGGAGCTAGAAAACATGAGAGGCAAACTCGGGGATAGCGACATATGAGGATCTGCCAGTGTAGAAAGCTGAGTCGAGAGACGTTTGACAAAGGACAAAATGTTGTAAAGCGAGGCGAAAAGCTTCCTTCCTTAACGCCAATGTGATCGGCGTAGGTTGAAAAGAAAAGGAACGGTCGTTCGAAAACACCTATACCCCGGTTTATTTTTATTAAGCAATAGTTATATGGGTTAGGGAGTATATGTCTCTGCTCATAAAGCATGAGCCGTCGGTATAGGAAAACGTATGAATAAAGAAACACGCAGGCACGCACAGCCAGCTTCTGTTTTTTTTTTTTTAAATTTCATTTGTGAGATTTTTCTTCAGAAGGCGAAAATAACTTCGAGATATTGACGAATGCGCGCCTGTTTTCAAGTGCTTCGCCCGCCAGTTCCCTAGGCATTATGGTAATCGCCGCGTAAACGACCGTCGGTGACGTGTGCATACGAACGTCTCGTCGTAGCTCTGTTTTACTTCTTCCCGTTGCTATAGTTACTGTCGCCCTGACTGTGTGTGTGAGAGAGAGAGAGGCATCGTTGTCTCCAATTGGCGCCGCATACATTTCCGACGAACGGTAGGTTTTTATTTACGATGGTGAAAGTCACTGGGAGTGCTAAAAAAAAGCTCCTTCTGTATTCCCCGGGCTTGTATTCACTAAGCTACTCGCATGGTATTTGTATGAACAGACGCCGAACAATCAAATATACTATTAGCGACGCCGGTCTGCAGGTGCCGTATTATTATTATTATTATTATTATTATTATTATTATTATTATTATTATTATTATTATTATTATTATTATTATTATTGCCAGCAGCTTCCTATGGGTAAACGATGCGCGATGTCAACCATCTATACACTAAATGACGTACGAAATAGAAAGCAAATAGAAAATCGCAGAGAAAGCTTTTAGCCTAGGAAAATCAAGTTCCAAGTGAGGTGGCAGCCTAAACAGCATTAGCTGGACCGAAGACAAAAACGACGATAATGACGAAGATGATGGCGGCGTCTTGGAAAATGGCACGAGGACAGCAGGCGGATGCCGAATAAAATCCTGGGTAATAAGGTTTTCTCGTGACTTCTGCGAAACTCACTTAATTCGGATAAACAGTGTGAACCATCATTTATAGTAACTATAAACGATGATGTCAACGATAGCTGCGATGGTCGCCACGAGAGTTGACTGAAGTACCGGTAACAGCAGTCGTTGTAAATTGAAATAAAAGTGTAATTGCTGTACCTTAAATATTTTTTATTTTATTTTTCATTTTGCGTTCTATTCGTCCTTGTTCACTGGCTCGCAGAAAGCCGCTCTTTTGCTGTCGTCGGGACTGACCATTCGCCTGGACGTACGACATGAAACAAATGCAATCGTAGTAGGAAGAGAGATAGCAAACATAGGAAAGTAAGCCAGACGCACGTCTTGTTTGCTACCTTACCCGCCGTGGTTGCTCAGTGGCTATGGTGTTGGGCTGCTGAGCACGAGGTCGCGGGATCGAATCCCGGCCACGGCGGCTGCATTTCGATGGGGGCGAAATGCGAAAACACCCGTGTACTTTAGATTTAGGTGCACGTTAAAGAACCCCAGGTGGTCCAAATTTCCGGAGTCCCCCCCTACGGCGTGCCTCATAATCAGAACTGGTTTTGGCACATAAAACCCCATAATTTAATCTGGTTTGCTACCTTACGCATAGGGAAGTAACTTTAACGATGAACAGAATGAAAGGAAGGAGAGGGAGGCATTAGCAGTACGAGCACGTGGGGCTTACTATCGCGAACCGTTTCACTGCGGCCATACGATTTCATAAGCCGTGGCATCGACGGCGTTGCTTTGTTTTATAATAAGCCTCCGACGCACGGGGGGCCATGGTCCCAGAAGAATCTTTGCAAAAGTGCGGCGCCCGATTCCATTAAGCGCACGGAATCCCTGCCCTACTCGGTCCCGACTCTTCCCAAGGCGCAGTTGTGAACTCCGGTCAACATCACGCCCACGTCTCGCGCGAACGGGTCACAACATTTCGCGCCGCTCCAGGAGCGCTTATACACGGAAGCGCATCGGCACCGCAACTATAACGACAGCAGTGGCAGCACGGGAGCTGCGCAGCGCGTGCGTCTCTTCTTGGGGTGCCCAGCGGGCGCCCGTGTCTGGCCGCAGCGGGGGACGACGCGCCGGCGACGGCGCGAGCGCGCGAGGGCGTCTAATTAAATTGGCCGTCGCCGCCTCTCGCGACCGACGCTGGCTTCTGGCCCTGCTGCTGCCGGCGACAGCGCCCGCTTCTTGGCGGTGGCGGCCGACAGCGAGGAAGGACACGGGGCCTCGCCTTCTTGCTCCCCTCCACCGTTCTTCTTCTTTCTCTCGGAGCCAGCGTCCCGCGCGCTGACTGTCGTCCTTCGCCCGAGACCCGGCGCGCCGGCAATTCAAGCCAGCCGCGGTGAGAGGCGCACGGAGGCGGCTCTGCCACCAGGCAAGCGTGCAATGTGTGAACCCAAGTGAAACGAAAGAGAGGAAGAACAAAAATATATAATGAGACGGAGCGAACAGCGCGCACTGCCGCCGCGAGACACAGATTGGCGGCAACTTTTCCAAGTTTAGTTCTTGCTTTCGATTATAGCTTTCTTTTATATTTAATTGCTGTAGTTGAGGAGATGGTAGTACCGGTAGGTGGCGCCGGCCACTCCTCGTCTCCGACATGATGATTTCTCTCAAAACGTTCGTCATAGTAGGAAGCAACGATTTCCAGAAAATCCAGCGACATCAATTCTTAAGTTCGTGCGCGAAATAAATGTAGCTGCGAATTCACGAAATATAACTGCACCTCGCGAGCTGTGAGCCTACGGTCGCGTTTTTATTGTTATCTCGTCCTTGAAATCTTTTTCCAGCGTTGAACGACACTTCAGCATGCAGGGCTCGGCTTTTGTAGTTTCGTACAGGGGACGTCGCTGCGCGATCCGCGCCACACGGGGACAAATCGCACGATAACATATAATTAACTAATATCGGTCCACGTATCGTGATCTGCTGAATTGACGATATTCTGCTCGACGAACAAGTGTACGCAACATGTGTTTTTTTTTTTTTTGTACAATAGGAGTTTTATAATACGAAGTTCTTTCATAGACCGAAGTTAGAAGCTTACAAAGCGTTCCCATGTAGCTATAACTAAACTGTAATACTAAGTTATCGTTTGCGATACAACATCATCGGATCCGCATGCGTAGCGTACATGGGAAGCATTAATATAGGTTTTCTGTACCGCTGCGATGTAACTTTACTATTTTACACCGGGGGACTAGTGGCCTGCAGGCTACTTCTAGTATCAAAGGTAGACGAACCACATTTTCTCCGAACAAGATATCGCCAAACAAGCGGCGGAAGTGTGAAGCAATGCTAGACGCTCGAAGTGTACAGCACTTTCCCTTTAATCGACGACATAGGTCGCTGCTCGCACTCATATCTAAGAAGTGAAACTGCGACTCGTCGTGCGCGCCCTTTCGTTGAATGTTGCCCATCGTTGAGGAAGAGTCTAATTCACTAAGCCGAGCGAGAGAGGGTGAACTTTGAGTGAATGCAACGTGGTCACAGTAAGCGCAAGTGTGTGTGAACGACATTATATGGTTTTTGATGGCGCGGTGAATTAGAAGAAAAAAAAGAAAGAATAACTCGTAAGAAGACGGTGTATCATGTTCCTTCCGCAGCCCTCCGCGCAGGGATGAAGAGAGCGGGAGAGCGGATTGCGTGTAATAGGGGCAAGGGGGCAAGGGCCTCAGACACCCAACACCAAGATGCACGAGAAGATGCAGGGCGACGCGACGTAAAGGCGTGGCTTTCTGTTCTAAGAGCTCTTCTCTCCGCGCCTTCGCCTCACTTGCGGATCGCTTCCCTCTCCCCACGAAACACACTTACTCGTTTTCTTTCTTTCTTTCTTCCTTTCTTTCTTTCTTTCTTTCTTTCTTTCTTTCTTTTTTCTTTCTTTCTTTCTTTCTTTCTTTCTTTCTTTCTTTCTTTCTTTCTTTCTTTGCACTTCTTTCGCGGGCGGAACAGGTGGCTTGCATTCGGGGAAGCCACGTTGCGAGGAGATGAGATCACGTTTGGGCTATGCCTGCTCGGACCCCGACCCGTAGTAAATAGTCTGGCGAACGATGCTTTCTTTCGCTCAACTATTTCTTTCGTTCTTTCTTTCTTTCTTTTTTTTTTCCATCTTGCATTAGCACAGCTTTAAACCGAGAGCATGGGGACTGTATGCCAAAGCTTTGCTCAGATGGAGCACGTGCTCTCTCTGAAGCCCACGCGGATAGGTGGAGCCTGTACGGACGTTCCGCATTCTTCGCTGCGAATTCGCCCAGGTTTACAGCCACCGTAAAAAGCCGGCGGCTTCCTGTACTTCGTCTACGAAAAAAACGCAGAAGAAAAAGTGAAGCTGTATCGGAATGCAGGAGATACTGTTTCGCGTCTCTTCTTCGCGGCCCGTGCCTCTACCACATTTCAGTGTAGGCGGGCAAGAGCGCGCGTCGGTTACAAAGGTAACTGTAATGTAGCTGTATGACGCTGTCGGTTGCGACATCAGTACGAAACCGTGGAGCTCGCTTCATCGATCCTCCGCCGTGAATGCAGAGCGTGTCTGTATGGCGCACGTTCATAGTACAATGCAAGGAGGCAGGCATTTGTTGAATCGATAGAGAAGGAGGGGGGTATCGCGGGTGCGCAAGACCACCTCTCAAGACATGCCATACTGGCACTTCTGACAAATGTCTTGGTCTTGGTATATATTATCACAGCGCAAAAATGCGTGCGCTGACAAATCTTAGGGGGCTATGAGCTCCTGAGCCTGTTTTATATTTGTTTTGATGTTCTATATTTGTTTCCATACTTGCTTGAAGTTCGATAACATTTAAATTTTAATACGATACCAATCTTACCGCAACTTGTAGGAAATGGTGCGAAATGTCATATGCGACATATGAATTGTGTTTTTTAATGGATTACGAAGAATTGGGTCATACAGAACGAAGTTTGTGCTGAAACTCTTGACCTACTACACCGTCGTCCATCTATTGCACAACGAAACACCAGCGTTCGATGTCAAAGTTAATGGGCCATATAAACGGCAACGAACTTAAGAGTTTAGTGGGACTCCATGCAGGTGCCGTCGGACATGAATTGAGATTCGCAGGTGTTGAGATAATCGCATCAACGAAATAAAGATTGTTACAGCAGCAGCCAAGCTTCTCTGCTCAGCGGTTTACAGCCTACGTCTGTAAAATTCATGATAGCAGCCTTCAAATAGGCACGTTTACGATTTCACCGAGGGCGCAGCTAAAAAGAATCACTTTTGAGCGTAAAACAGGCAGCTCCCCGCTTTTATTTTTCGCTAGCTGCTTCATACTTATGATAAAAAGAAAATCGCAAGGATGGAAGGATAACGAAACGGGTTTTAGTTCCTCGAGAGCCTATCTCAAAGTTTCGGGGTTTCGGTTTTATTTCCTTCCGTCTGCGGTGAAGCTTTTCACGAATGCTCCTTCTCTTCGGCGGATTCTGCAGCCACTAAAGATACCGGTTCGCTTCTCGAAGAAACTGCGCGGTTATTTCGACTCGACAGCTGCAGCCGCGACAGGAAATGAAGCAGCGACAGAGAAAAGCCTCGTCATTGAGGGGCAGCGGTGGTGTTGCGAGCGTGGGGGTCTCGAGTTGGAGGAGGAGGATGACAGCCAAGACTGCGAAAAACTGTTGTGAACTCCGAGCAGGTGGCGCAGCTATAGGTGCGCGACGGTGCCCGAGCAGGGGCTTGTTGGGGGGGTTGGCAGCGCACCTGAGAGGACGCAACAATTTTGGGGGCGGGCCAGATAACGCGCGCATTTCGTGGCCCATGCAGCGGCGTCGTGGTGGCGGTGCTGCTGCTGCTTGCATCCGGATGGTGGCACGCGGCAAAATGAAGCCGGCCTCGAACGATCGCGCCAGCTGCGCAGAGGGCGTGACCCTCACGAGATGCGTTCTTGAACGAAGCTTAGGGCGGATCGTCGAGAAGCGGGCCTCGTGTGGGCGGCGGATGGAGACTGTGTGTTCGATATACTAAGCGAACGGTTACTTACGCATGACCTCGCAATGCAGCTGTAAAGGTAAGTGAGACACTCGCACTGGGTCTCCCTTGTCAGACACTGCGCTTCCGCGCCACCTAATTAAAACTGCTGTTTTCTACTATATCTAGAGACAAGTTACGTTTTTAAGTATGCGAAGCAAATATCTGAGACTGAAACAGGGGTGTCAAGAGGGATTATGAAACAAGATCAATGTATGTGGTTTAGGTAAGAATGCAGATCGAAGCGCGAAAGAGAGGTTTCTCATATTTGTACCTCGAGGCTGCTGCTACATTTGCATCCTACTCTATGAAGTGTCTCGCGCTGTAAGCGCTGTAAAAGCTGTAAACGCAACGCCGCTTGGTTTTGTAAAAAAAAAAAAAAAAAAAAGGGGCTGGGCCTCGAATAATAATTTGAACTCACTTAATCAGTAATTATTGATCAAATAATTCATTGATTATTCGGATTTGTGATTTGCGTGCATAAAAAAAAAATCAAAGGCGCTGATTTGTCCCGATAGGTGCACTTTGAGGGAAAAGAAAATAACGTGCTATTTGAATCGACAGTTGCCTTTATTATTGCTTGAACGACACTCTGCGCAACCGGACATTCAAGCATGTCGAAGTCAGTCAAACGCACCATAGGACCCAGTTGCGGCGACAAAGAAGCCTGTTAACGTTCTTTGGCAGTAGATAGTCACTTTGCTCATTCACAGTGGTGCCAGCTGCAGAGAAGGCGCTCTCGCATGGCATTGATGTTGCCGGGACGCACATCACCGTCTTCACAACCAGTGATTCACAACCCGCCGGCTGATTTTGTCAAAAATTAGTCGCGATTACCGCTTTAATCGATTACTCGGAATGTGAATCGATCAATCGCTCAGCCCCCTACAGTCTGCAGGTAAATGTGCCACTTTGTGCTAAATGCACCGGTTCTGATTTTGTTCATATATAGCTTGAGCGGGCTTATGGGGGAGGCCACGCGGAAATTCCGAGTGCTGATAATTTTTAATGTCTTTTCAATCTTTCAAACCCATAAAATCAAACGTTCTCGCCTTTCAGAGTCAAGCGCCTCCAAGGATGACGGCACGAAAGAGGAGTGGCCATCGTCTTCGCTCCAACAGCTAGGCTTGCCTGGACAGCCACTTGTTCCAGAGCCGTTGATTCTCGGGCTCGTCCACTGAAGCAAGCTTTCGGACACTCCAGAATCGGCAAGTAAACTCATAAAAATTTTATCGCCCGCGGTCAAAATCCGCGCTCAACTGCAAAGGTTTACCGTTTACACAAATTTGATTACCCTTTCTCTTTGCCCGCATATACCCGAGGAATCTATAAACGCGTTTCGTCGTGGTACGATTTTTGTTTCGCATTTAAAATGGAAAGAAAAATTTCAGTACTGAGATTTTGATTCGTATACCCTCAGTATTTGAAGAAGTCTCAAAACTTGCAAAAATGGAAATTTTAAATACGAACTATTGCGGATCTATTTGTCTTTTGTGCTGCTACATCGGACATCGCAACGAGTAGCAGCATTGGAGGCGAACGAGCAAGCCGGAGCAAGTGCCAAAACGTCGCAATGTCCCGCTCCCACGTGACCATCATCTGCTTCATGGCGTCGCGACACGGTATACTTTCGTTGAAAAGAAGCCGAAACTGGCCGTGGAAAAGCTGTTGTATTTTTTTTTTTTTTTTGGGGGGGGGGGGGGGGGGGACACTGTGAGACTTGTCAGTAATGCTTCTAGGGTCTTCATTTAAGGCAAAATGATATTAATAGTCGAAAACATTGTGCCCATACTCCTTTCAGAAAAGCACATCTCAGGATGTTGTGCATTTGTGTAAGCTTAATCGGTATTCAGAATTCCAGAATGGTTGCGGAGTTTCAAGTTGATTAGTTTAACAGAATGATTTAAGCTTCTTGACAACGTCGAGTTTTGCCGACATGTTATTTAAAAAAAGGAATAACGTTTCGTAAAACGATAAATGAAGGGTTATTTCTGACTCTTTAAAATCAGTTACATCTGCATTGTTGATGATTTATTTAATTTTTTTTTAGCTGTGGAGTTAGGGAGCCGTACTCATGTCATGCAAACACCAACATTTTGTGGCATTTTAGCTTTCTTTGTTTTTAACTAATCAAGAAGCAAAAGAAAAGAACATGAAAACTGCGTCTATAAGTCTCGAGAATTAAGCCTTTCTTCGAAATGCAACAAATTTAATGCGCATCAGCAGCAGTATAGTTGGCTAGTGACTGTAGTCGTGTGTTCTCGAAGTGGACAAAGAGTTCGACCTCAAAGAAGAAGGAGCTATAGAGCTTGGGAACGGAACAGAGAGAGAGAGGGTCGCTAAGGTTAAAGCCTCCTTATAATTCACATTGCGCGCGCTGTACACGGGAATCCTGCATGGCAGGGCGAGGTCTCGTGTGGCCTGTCGCGTAACGTGACGCATGCGTATTCGCGAGCCACGTGTCCCCTAAGGCCGCGCTAAGCTAACCCATCCGGTCAGGCTGGAGCAGTAAAAAGGATCGCGCGCTCGGGGGATGGGGGGGGGGGGGGGGGGGTTATCCGGGGCTAAACAAGCACTCGGCGTAAATCTCCCAGCGGGAGTATAGAACCCCTTCCGTGCCGCTCTCGCGTGGTGCTCAGAGGCGCCGCGTTCTCGCGTGCCTTTGTGTGTCCGCCGCTGTCCGGTTCAGTTTCGGGGTCGGCAGCCATCGAAGCGTGGCGTTGGCCGCCGGCATTTGCGTTTGCCCGTTCGCGTCACACCACCGCTCGCGTTGCCGCCGCGGCCTGTCGCTACAGTGGCCTGTCGCTGCTGCCTCCTCCGTATATATGCGTGTACGACGCGTCCATTGTGTGTGCCTGTGTCCGCACGGCCGGCGCTTGTCGTGTCAACGACCCGCGGCCGCGGTTTGTCGAGGTGCTGCACGCCCGCATTGGGAGTGCTCGCTTGCTTTTCTTTGCTTACGCTCCGCTGGCGCCATCTACGTTCGAGCAGCTGCACTCACTCAACCGGTGCGTGCACTATGCGCGGTCCCCCCCCCCCCCCCCCCCCCCCTTTTTTTTTTTTTTCGGGTGGCCTTCTGTGTACCTCCTCCTTCGCCCACCCGTCGAGGGCCGCGAGGAAGGTCGGCCTGCAGGACTTCGTGTATACCTGCCGTGCATTCCGTTCCCGCTGTTTTAACGCGACGTATTGCATCTGGAAAGAGATATTGCGCGAATCGGTACCTGTGCGAACGAGTTCGGAGAATCCGGGTAGGCGATATCTATTTATTTGCCTGACAGCCTGTTCGTCACAACCGGTAGCAAAATAATTGATGTGAGGTAGCTCACCAAAAAGAAAAAGAGAGAGAGGGGGGGGGGAGAAAATTGGCAGACTCTAGTGATTCGTTGGGTTCTGAACTCGCTGCGACAGCAGCAGTTTGTCTCGGAAGACATCAGCATCTTCTCAAACACAACTTTGCGATGCGCACACCGTCGTCCTTGACCGCGGCAGTATTGCTTGCTGTGGCCTCCGAAATGATTGCACAGATGCCAGTACTCTCGGGAGTCTCCGTAAAGCCCGAATTCTCGCACACGTTGCCAGACGTGAATGGCAGTGTAGTAGTGGTTGAATCTGCATGCGGTAGTAGCTGACAGCGTAACGGAAAGGACGGATGCACAGACGAACGGTCACAGCAGGCACAGTTTCGAATTTTCAACTGCGGTCGCAGTATTTAAAGATGAAGGGGTCTTTTTTATTCGTCATTACCTGAGATATAGAATGCCTTGCTCGTCAAAGCATTGAACAGTGAGGGTAATTTATTGGCAGTGGAATGTTGTGCTTGTTTTCTTGCGTAGCACTCTTGATTTGAGCTGTTTCTTTAGATGGTAAAGCATAATGAATTGAGTCATATGCTACATCGAAGGTACTAGGTATTTTTCACAGCAAACGCAGCAGTCGTTGTCGGAACGGGCTTTGCGGAAGCCTTGGCGTGTTTAAATCGCGCCGAGTATTAGGCGTTTCAGTCAAGTCTCAATTCTACAGTCAGTCAAATCTTGAGGCAGGTGACTGCAGCGCAGGATAAACGATTTTCGGCTGTTTATTTTTATTTATTTCTTTTTTTTTGTCCTTTGTATCGCATCGCTCTTGGTTTTAGGAACGCTCCATTGTTACTGTAAAAGCGCGACGACTGCGTGAACGTATTATTACTCATCTAAGCACGAAGCACAATTATTATCGATCGAATAAATCACAATGTAAATTCATAGGACTACATGCGCTTCTGAATTACTGCTGCGGCTCTCAACCTCAAGGAGGTCAAGGGCTCCTCAAGCGAACCAATCCGGCGTGAGAAACGACTGATTGCGACCGGCGTAAGGTAAACAAAAATGAGCCCAGCAAGGAAACAATGGTAAAACCTAGGACGACGATTGGTCAAGGCTTGCTTTCCCGATGAGTGTTCCCCTGACAGAACAACGCTCCTCGAAACCTTGGCGGCTAACCGTCGTTCCTGGAACAGTCAGTCGCAGATCCGGAACCCCGTTTCGCCCCCCCCCCCCCCCCTTGTTTTTTTTTTTCGTAAAAAAAAAAAAAAAAAAGGTGGACGAGATTTTGAAAGGTTTTTCGGGTTGTTTCGCAATCCGTAATACGACCGGAGTGCTTAGTAACAGACGCAGCGAGGCAAAAGAGTTGGCCACTCTGTTGCCAAGCGCCGTTACTTGCGAGTCCGCCTGGTGGAAAAAGTGTATACCAGCGACTAAATTAATGGCAGTAAAGTACAGTGTAGTGTCTCTTCGAGAGGCTGTCCGCTTAAAGCCGCGTCGTTCACTAAAAAGCTTGTGAGGTCATCGCAACTCGCGTAGCATCGGAGGTCAACCAAGGCTTACGTTCTTTCTTGTTTTCACGTTGTAAACGCGGTAACCCAATAAACGCGCCGTCGCCGCTTCCATCCAATCCGCAGTTTCGAAACAACCACTTATACAAGTCAAAGGTAATAATAAAAGCGAAAATCATCCGCACGAACCAATCGCGATGAAATGCGCGGTGAGCAAACAGTTTTCGTATATATATTTTTCTTCGATTCCTATCTCTCTCTATTTCTCTCAACTTTTGAAACCTGATTTGTGGCACACTTTGATTCCCTACGGGCCCAGACGAAGCGCGAGAGGAGAGATATAACAGGAGAGAAAGACAGAAAAGAAAATATAGGTAAAGAAAGGACACGTCCAGAAATAATCACGAAAGCTGGCCGCCGGCAGCGGTGAACAAACACCGCTGCAAAATGCGCCAGGACGGCGAATGTTGCGGAGCTTGGAGAGACAGGGGAGGAGGGAGAGTTTCAGAGGATGAGGGAAAGAGCGGGAAGAGATGAACAGAGCTTGCGCTCCGCGCTGGTCGCTTTGTCTCACGGAACCAGGGGTCCGGGCGTCGACGCGAAGAAATGCTCGGTCCTGAGGAGAGAGAGGGAGAGAGATTCTCCCTCGGGATATAACCTCTTTCGAATGCTGAGGCGAGAGAGCAACACGGCGCTGCTGCTGCAAACAGGGCGAAAAACAACCGACAGAAAGGAAACGTTCGAAGAATTGTTGCTTGCCTGCTGGCCGTTCTATTGTTTCCGCTGCAGCGTTCGTCCAGCGTGTGTTTGCTTAGAGAGAGCTCGCGTGTTTGTGCGCTTTGCGATGTGTGCGTGCGTGCGTGCGTGCGTGCGTGTGCGTGCACTTCGTGATGCTGCTGCTTTGCCTCTGATGTGAGCGCCGGTGAAATGCTAGAGCGAGAAACAACATTTAACCGTGCGGACGGTAGCCTTCTTGCAGCCTCGTGTACTAGGCGTTCTTTCTCAGGTGATGGCGATGGATTTGGTTCCGTCTTATTATTATTTTTTTTTTCGTGGTCGCGGGTTGATTTAAATCGCTTATACGTGGATGACTCTTGCTTGTACTCCGCCTTACCAACACTCTGTGCCGCGCAGCAAAGGCTATAGGAGTCCAGGCTTTTTTGTGCTAGTTGGTCTGATTCTGGTGCTGGGACCATATATCCCTTAAGTGATGTGGACATGAAGGCAGACAAGGATGGTGTTCTAACTTTAGCGCGCCCTTCGTTTATATGTCGGTAGCACTTAAGCGCTATGGTCCCAGTATAAGGCTATAATATATGGGTCGTATCAGCCAGTTGGTGTAACGAGTTGGTAACCAATTGGTTAGCCCATCTCTGGCATGTTGCAGAGACGGGATGAGGAAGGGTCACCCATTTATTAGGTGTTGCTTCCATTTATTCCATTTTTTCGGCGTCCCGTGGAAGGCGATCAGAAGCGAACCATAGATGAGGCTTTGTTCTGGTTAGGCTACTCAACGTTAGGGTAACAGGGAAGGAAGTCATTATGATTGATGGTGGTTTATAACGTTCGAAAACGACCCATGGTCTCTGAGAGACATCGTAGTGGAAGGCTGTGGTTAAGATTTGACCACGTGGGGTTATTTGAAGTTTACCCAGGGCCCGGTTGCACGTGCAGTACTGCATTCGGCCGCCATTAACATATGACTCTGCTTAGTAGCGGAAATGTGACCTCCTGCTTAGTAGCAGTAAGCCAGAGCCACGGAGCCAATGCTGCGGGTCAAAGGAAATGGAAAAGAAGAAGAAGAAGAAGAAGAAGAAGAAGAAATGGTAATGATGATGGTGGAGGTAATGACGACGCCAAGAGGTGGGGGGGGGGGGGGGGGGGGTTGCATGCACGTTTACGGAGAGACTTTCGACTTCAGCAATGGGAACCGTATGTAGCTTGTTGTTTTGCAGATATATAATATAAAATAAAAAAAAGAAGTGATGCTGAGTTCTTGCATTGTTAATACAAGTACTTGAAGGGGAAAAAAAAGAAGAGTACAAAGAGAAGTCAAGCAAAAATATGAATTTTTTGGTGCATATTTTAACCGGAATGATTGAGGGGACGTATGCGTAAACGCGACAAACAGCACGTGACTGGTTAAAATATGGGACCTGTTATTAATTGAGGCGCATGCACGGGTGCCCCGTTAATGACTGCGCTCGTTAGTACTCGGAAAGAAGTGAAAATCTTGCTGTCTGGAAACCTGGAAAATGGTCCCAAGTGTTTTGTCGTGAAGGGTAAAGTTCTCGTTTTATTATTATGCGTGGTGAAAAAAAAAGATACAAAAAAAAGAATGAAAAGAAGAAGAAATTGGTAGAACTGAAATAATAGGAAGCAACAGATTGGTTACCGCCACCGTAGTACAGAAGGAGACATAAAATGCCAGGTAAAAAAGTGAACGAGGTTTTGCCTGGTTTGCTACCCTACAATGGCGGAGGAGGAAGTATGAGAAAGAAATGTCCAAAGAACGGCTGTGCGCCCATCAGGCTCGAGAGTCTGGGTATAGGGTGCGCAGAAAGGAGCAATGAAGAAAGCAAGAACTGGAGCGCGACGTTGAATGCAGCAACGACGACAGCCAAAACAGTGGAAACAAAAAAGCAAAGCAAAAACAAAAATGTCATTCGCCGGATGTCAAACACAGTAGCAAATAACAAGCTGCTACTAAGCTGTGACAGAAATCACAGAGAGGATGACACCGACTAATATGGGAGGGGCAAATGAAGCAACACTCTTGAACACTCCCTGTACAACAACGGCAAACATGCTGGTGCTCACACGCATGCGCACTTACATGAACGCGTGCGCACGCTCCAAGCCGTGACAACAGAAAACTGTTGTTACTCAACAAGTAATGATAATCAAAAGTATAGAAAGAAAATGCACTTGTTTACTGTACATCGAGTGTGTATGAAGGGAGCGTTTACGTGAACATGCATTGTGGGGCTGCGCAGCTCGATAACGTCAGTGGAAATTGATATGTGTACCGGGTATCTCCACTAAATAGGCACGTAGAACTGCAAATATGCATGTAGAACTGCAAATATGCATGTAGCATCATTGCATTTTTACCGCAAATTTGACGGCGACACCTCAAAACCGGTGCCTTCCTCAGAATTCGTTCCGATTCGATAAGCGTTGCAGGCTCTCTAGCTACAATTCGTGAATTGCAATATGGGTTGTGAATTAATTAGGAAAGGACTTAATTAGCGATATTTTGTTAATTTGTAGATTATGTATTTGATTTCTCCATAAAGTAATGTCGGCCTCATCGAGTAATTTAATGTAGTTCGAAGGTTAGAACAGTGCTATCTGTCACAGGTGATTTTTAAAGGTTTGGTGCAGCTAAAATAAACACAACCTATACATATAAAGGTGTTCATGTAGTCCTGCAAGCGCTTCTGTTCCGAAGGTAGGTGTCTTCTGGACTGCATTAGAAGAAACCGGTTTCCTCAGGAACTTGTACAACAGCTAATTTTCCCTGAAGGACCGCAGATAGGGCGCAAGGAAGTGTCGCGCACTTTATTGATGTTTCTGCGGGACACTCAGCTGATTGACTAATCTTGACAAATACTTTGGCGAGTACAGAAACGCTCAGTAGGGGCAATTATCGGCCTAGCTTGCTAGGCTATAGCCCCGCCTGTACCAACGTCATCACCACCACCGCCGCCACGCTTTCCGGGACTAATGCTAGCCTTTATCAGATTTCTTTAAAACTTCTTTTACTTCTAGTTAACATTTATTGCATCCCAATATATAAACATTGTTCGCGTTGACTTTTTTTTCTCGTTTTCGAACTCTTTGCGTCTCAGCGTTTTTGGGATAGCCTTCACTTGCGACGCGGCTGGTCCTCCAAGTTTTTCTCCACCAAGAAAGCCATAAAAGTGGGAGAATAAAAAAAAATATATATTTAGAGAAACGGAAACAAGAACTTCGAAGGTTATAAAGCATGTACAGATGGGCGTTCTGGTGGTGTGCGAACATATCGAGAGGGTCTCGTCAAACTTTCCGAGAGACGGCTGGCGAAAATGGCGAGAACAATCCTACATTCCCCAGCCTCCTCCATTGTTCCTCCCTCTCCATTCACTGTGCTGCCGTCATTCCCGCCTCCATTTCACAACGCCCGCAGTATTTTTGTTTTGTTTTGTTCTTTCTTTCTTTCTTGGCACCCACGTTCACCGGTTCGCGGAGGCCAGCGGCGACAGATAAAAAAAAAAAAAAAAGAATGGCAGTGAAGTGAACCTTTACGATCTCTTATGAGACCTCAACTAAGGTGGGGCACTTGTTCTGAATCACTGCGATTCGCGGCCGGGTCGTAACCGCTGTATCGCATTTGACCATGTGGATCCCTTCTGTGAGACAATGCTTGTACTTTAGAGCCTGCAGGCTTGCGCGGATTTGTGCGTTTTGCAGTTTGTGCGTGCTCCGGCCTTCTGCGACGGAAGGCTTAGCCCTAAAGCTTTCCTTGTTTTTGGAGAGATGGTCGTGTATTTCTGCATCGCATGTTGTCGCGCGCTATGTTCTCAGTTTTCTTCTTTTTTCCTTTTTTTTTGCTGTTTTCTTGTGACAGTATCGCTCACTTTCTATGTTTGCAAAGCTCGGCTCTGCGCACTGCGCTTGTTCTATTCTGCGTGTATTTCCCGCATCCTCCGTACCATGCGCGGCAGCGGGCCTTATTGGTGAGGGTGACCGAGGCAGTTTGGATACGATTTTCTTGCCAAGGCGCGCTCTGTGCCTCAATCCGCAAGGAAAAAAAGCCGATAAAACACAAATGCGGGAATGAAGGGAAAGCAGAGATAGAGAGGATTTTGAAGGAATCCAGAGAATTGCGGGGAACACGATCTTCTCGATCGCCGTCTATACATACTATACGCTCGGGGCACGCCTCGAATCATCTGCGCGCAGTTATACGGGAAACGTGCACTTAGCTTCAAACTGCGATGCGCGCATGCACCAACTGCGCACGTGTTCTCTCTCTATAGGCCCGGATTGTCATTGCATTTTCTTTCTTCCGCCGCCTCGTATTCCACTAACGCGCGTACGCATGCCTCCGTAGAGTGAGAGAGAGGCGAAGGCCACGCTCACGACCCATGCGACGTGCCACTTTTTCACGTAGATTGCCGGCGCGCGCGCGAGCTCTTGGGGGGAGATGATAGCGGGGCAGCCTGTCTGCATGCAGTATATGTATAGGGCAGGCTGTTTGGAAAGGCGTGCGGGCGCTCTGCAGGCACTCGGCTGATGGTCGTTTCCCGCCACGGTGTCGTCCTCAAACCTTTCCTCCGCCAGGCTCTCCTCTTTTTTCTCTGGCCAGTGAGATGGCGAACATGCCGGCGGCGTTCGTGATGAGGGGTTTTAGACGAAAAGGGACACGCGTTTTCTTCTTGTGCCGTCGCATCTGCGCGCCGAACATGCTGCTAGGGAAACGGCTGGCTGCGTCTGTGGGAAGATGCGCGTGGTGGGAACATCCGGGATTTGTTGCGTTTTGAGCTCTGGCGCGAAGGAGATACAGGAGGGGGAGAGGGGGAGGATACATCGTGTAGAGTGCGTGTACACCGTGTTTACTTTAGTTGTTGCTGTTTTGACCTTTTTTTTTTTTAACGCTTCTGTCATTGCCGTTCTATGCGTAACGAGGCTGTACCTCGGGGTGGTGGGAACTTCAATTTGAGCTCATTTTCTTTTGTTTTCTGACTTGCTCGCGATGTCGTCTGATAACATCTTTCTTTCTTTCTTTCTTTCTTTCTTTCTTTCTTTCTTTCTTTCTTTCTTTCTTTCTTTCTTTCTTTCTTTCTTCTTTCTTTCTTTCTTTCTTTCTTTCTTTCTTTCTTTCTTTCTTTCTTTCTTTCTCCGTGGGAGCATAAAGGTATGGGGAAATGGAACGTATTTCGAACGGTGCTGACAAGAAGCTGTAGTGTTTCGCTGCCAATGCCCGCGCTAATTGCGAGCAGTAAACACCATTCACTCGTTTTGGGTCTTTTTTGACTTTCGGAAATGTAATGCGCGAGAGGAGTAGCTACGGAAACGTGAATCTCATGAAATCCCTCGCTCTTAGGAACGTTTTTAAACGTGGCTGGTGAGTCCTGGACATGTAACTGGTGGCCATGATTGAGCGGTGCTGTCCAACCAATAGTGGTACATATATACATGCAGCGCGCCGGTGGGTTGTCTGATGAAACAACAGTCACGCCAACAACAAGATAACTTACGCGAGAAGACGCAGTTATGCGTACGTAAGGAAACAGAATTATTTCCATTGCGTGCGCGCCGCATCTTACTGCGACTAACCGTCCAACGGTCGGTGCGCTTAATGTCCTCTTTATCCAAGCTTAAGCAGACTGTACGTTCGAAAGCGCATGACTGCGCCCATCGAAGCGTGAGTCTGTTGTTTCAGTACCACTCTCTCGTGACGGCAGCATTTTCACCGCCAGTAAATGACAAAGGTATGAATCAAACAACAATATTTGAGAACTGATTGAGCAGCCAGCTGATTTTTTCGGATGGTTTTGCGAATAAGCCTGCCCCAGGCCTAACGATATGCGTCGCCATGGAAACGTTTCGCCAATATGAGAGCTAACAGGTCGTCTTGGTTGGTTCGTTATGGTTGGTATGTATGGCACACCAGATGGCTCATGTAGCGCTTTAGTTCTTACTGGGGTCGCATTCGCCTTGTATTAAACTAAAAACGGCGTTATTACGTGCCCGGAGGCGCGGAAATTCCTTTTGCAGGCTCACATCTAATATCACAATGTATGATACAAGCAGGGGGACGTGCTTTAATCTCGTCCTAAGTACACTCTCAGACCCCCCGCATAAAAAAAACCGTCTCTTAAAAAAACATAAAAATAGAACGAAAGAAACAAAATCCGGGCAATTCAAGCAGTTTAGAGACAGCGGAGGAACGGGCATGCCTCTGCAAGCTTATATGCGCACACCTTGCACCACTCTTCCTCTTGCAGCAAACTGAACCCGCACACGCGCTCTCGTTAATGCGTACGGCGAAGAAGCTGAAACAACATTCTGTGTGAGCTCCGCGCTCCGCAGGAACGGAATTCCCAACGTGCTTTTTTTTAAACGCTATGTTCTCCTCCATGGGCAGAAAGTTTATCTCCACTCTTACTCTTTTTTATTCCCCCCCCCCCTCCCCTACCCCCACCTTCCTCCTACGACATTCCCAGCATTCTTTGGGAATCTGCGGGATAAAAATTGCCCCCACCTATAGAGAAGACAAAATATCCACGTGGGAGCTTTATTCACTACCAGCTTTACCCCCTCCCCCCAATTTTTCTTTCTCTCTCGTTCATTCTCTTTGGCTGCATTCTGCCCACTTGATTCGCATTCCGATGTTGGGATTTCGGCACGCCAGAGCGAGGCACGCCTTCATATATACTATATATACCTCAACTCTTGCTAGCGCGGCTCAGGTATACAACGGCGCAGAATGGAGTGCCAGGGAAACTCCCAATAAAAGCAGCTCCGACGAAGCTGTTTAATTTGCCCCCGACGTTCATTTTCTTTTCATTTCGCGTTTCTTCACCTGCGCGCTGTGGTTGTGTCTCTTGCACTACGCCCACATGGTGCTGCTAAACTTTCTGCGTTACCCTTACTTGTCTGCACGGTTGTCTCGTAATGCTGCATTTCCTTTTGTTTGGCGTAAACTTGTCATAACGCGGCTGCGCCATTCTTTCTTCCTTTGTTTCTCTCTCTCGCTCTCATGATTTCGTTTTCGTTTTTTTTTTTTCTGCGAAGAGGAACGTGAGGGGAATTCCACATTCAAGCTGTCTCGCGTACGGGACACACCGTGATTGGAGCCCTCCAACGCCGGCCCACATGTTGGGTGGTGCCGCGTGGCAGCAGCTACGTGTGTGGGTTGGACCGAACGTTTAGGCAAGAAAAAGTTAGAACTGCAGGGAGCTGCAGGTTCGCTTCGTGCTTCTACGTGTGTACGATTACCTTTCTTTTCCTTATTTTTAGACATGGAAAGAGATCTGCAGAGCGCCGTTGCTACTTCTGCCCACGGGTTAGCCCGTCTAGCTAGAAACAAGCCTGTTTTTATTCTTCCGTTCACGCTTTTATTCCTTTGTTTTCAGTGATTATTCCGAAGCTAGCTAAGTCGCGTCGCAAGACTATGCAGAACACGCTGGGCGTTTCAGCTTCCCTGCGTTTTTACTTTTTTTATCAGTTTCATTTTTGTTTTGTTTTTTCACTCGGATTCATTTCTGGCCACAAATGTGTTGCTCTTGTGGGAGCCGCAGAGCTAGCATCGGTCGATACTTCATTCGTCGCAGCAGGTATTTTGCCATGCTCAGCGCGAGCTGCTCAACTGTTGGTGAGTGTAAAGGAATGGTCCAGGGATGGATGTCGATTCCCGTACGAAAAAAAAAAGAAACAAAAGAAAGACAGACAAACATGCAGACAAACAAACAAGCACGCAAGCACACAGACAATGTAGTGAAATCTTCAAAAGTCATATAACGCTCTTGACAGTGTTGCACGCTGGCCGATTTGGTGCCAGCAGCCGGTGTAATGGCTTTACCGTTCCTAGAAACGGCAGTGCTATCGCGTGTGTTGTAGTGTAGAAGGTACTGTGGCAACTGCGAGAGCTCGTTCGTATAGGTTGGCTCCCATATGTACTGAAGCAGTACACATGCTCTGATGGACGTTATTTATTCTCGCCAATAAAGCGCATCTGTGTACTACTACATGCAGGCTTTAAGCGTCACTACCATTTCTGTGTGTGCTTCTCCGCAAGGCACAGCGGCGCAAGGGTTGGGCGCAACTCATCGAGGGTGCTTCCCCACACATCTCGTTTGCCCCACGTAGGAGGGGGGACGTTGCCCTAGAAGCGTAAATAAAGCATCGAGCGCACGGCTGGCGCCGCTATACTCGCCATCATCTCTCCTGTGTTCTACATCCTCGCTGTTTGCACGGCTCAATGATGCTGTCAGCGGGAGGTCAGACGTCTTGTTTTGGGCAACAAAACAATGTGGAAAAGCCTACCTCCAGCATTTGGCATATCCCATGTTTTCAGTAAGACTTAATTGGCGCTGACTGCGAAGTATAACCGAGTCTTCTCAGAGAAGAAAAAGAACAAGGCAGACAACAACCCTGTTAAAGAATACGTGAAGACTGATGTTGTGAGAAGTATCTGAAGAAACAGAAAAATAGGTGCACACCGAATGTTAATATGGGGGCCACGTTGTTTCCGCGTACGACCTCGCGTGATCCGAGCATTGCGCGGTGGTTGTGATTGGTAGCATGGTGGCGGCGATAACGAATACGTTGGGGAACAAATTAGCAGCGCCAGTAAAAGACGAGGCTGCTACCCCCCCCCCCCCCCCAAAAAAAAAAAAAAAAAAAAAAAAGAAAGCGACAGGACGAGTGTTGAGGGCGATAGGGAAACGAGTGTCATTGTGGCTGTCAGGCTGTTCCCGGACGCCTACTTATTTACCCGTAGGTGCGTTCATGGAGGAAGACACGTCACTGAGACGTAGCCTCCTTGAAGTACATTGGACGATGTCCGCGCAGGGGTGCAACGCGCGCGCTGGAAGCGAACACAAAAAATTGTGACACGCCGACGCGTGGGGAAACCGGCCAGTGGACAAGCGCGGACGCAAGTGCATGAACTGCCTCCGCGGGGGATGAGTTCAGCGGCGTCGCAGGCGAAACCGGGACAGAATCACGACGGCAGCCTAGTCAATTTGAAAGAGAAGCAGAACCAGCGCCGTCTATAAAAGGTGAGCCGTGAAACATGCCACGCAGCCGTAAAAGAAGTCAACATGTGAGGAGAAGGACGAGGAATAACATTTATTCAATAGAGAGGGAGAGAAAGGATGCATAGAAAGGCAGGGAGGTTAACCAGAGGTATTTCTGGTTGGCTACCCTGCATGGGGGGAAGGAGTAGGGGGATAAAAAGAGAAAGAGAGTGGAAGGGGGAGAGAGAGAAAGAGAGACGAGCACAAACAAACTGCGTACAATATAGAGCGGTAGGAGGCGGCGTTCTTAAAGTCTATCGTGAAGGCCCGTAGACCGCAGGAACCTTAGTAGCGCGAGTAAGGCCTTCAGCGCGGATGTTCTTTCGGAGCACTGACCTAAAGCTTTTAGTTCCGTTAGTGGACGATTGTTCAATTGGTCCAGCACTTGTCTCTCCGCACTATAGCGCGGGCAGGCACAGATAATTGTGTTCGAGCGTCTCATCGCTGCTGCACATGTCGCACGTGGGTCTGTTAGCCATTCCAATAAGAAACTACCATGCAAGAGAAGAGGAGTAGCCGGCGCCACATATAGGCACCAACCTCTCCTTAAATACATTTATTAAAAAAAAAAGGGGCATATGAGTTAGTAAATGCAACGCCTAGCCACAGAGGGTACATCATGGTCTGTTCACGTCGTGGTAATCCAGGCGGTAGAAGCATCCGTGTAACCGGAGACAGCAAACGCAAACGACACATGGTGAAAGTGTTCGAGTCCCACAGGGGCAAAGCACATTCATGGGACATCAATTGCAGCCCAGCCGCAGCGTCTGTTCGCGAAAGTGGAATCAAGACACATTGACCACTTTCATGTGCAGATTAGGCGGCTTCGTCGGCTGTATTTCAGCCGGGGGAGTCTTCAGTCCAGGACTCCAGCGGCTTTGGCTGCCTGCTGGGCTCTAGTCCCAACGAAGTTCTTATAGCAGGAAGCTCGGCTGATCGCATGTTGGTGGCGGACAGCTCAGGAAAAAATGTGGGGAACTTTAGCTCGGCAGGCTGCTCAATAGCGAAAAACAGCAGGCAGAGATGCTGTGTAGACGTGAAGCATGCAGGAAAACGGCACACACGCTGTGAGGGTCTGAGCCGAATAGGCGAAGGCGTGGACCTGAACGAATGTGATTGTAAGCAAGAAGCGTACGCGTCGGGCAAATAACACTAATAACGTCTTTCATTATTGCGCTGAAATTTGCCTCGGCGACTTTTCCTTTTGTCGAGTCAACATTTGACTGAGTGAGCCGGCCGGCACGGGAGTTGGTTAAGTACATATAACCTAACGCTGCGTTCTATAACAAAGCTTAGTTAAGGTGCCAGTAAGATTGGTTCCGGCCGGGAACGGAAGTTGGCGCCGCGCCGACTCTCCCAAATGTGTCGTTCAGAATTCAGTTGAATTATTCAACCAAACGCCTTCTCTCTCTCTCTCTCCCACCCCTCTTTGATGCGGACGTGTGCAGTGGCCCCATTCCAGGCCAAGCGTCTCCAGCATTTGGTATACATCGATCCGAGTCGTTCATCACCGTTAGGTTCTCTTCCCCGCTCAGCATCCCGCGGCCGACCCCCCGTCGCGCCTGCTGACTTAGCCACTCGGCGCTTCGATCCAGTGACCGCGTTCCTCCGTGCCTACATTAAGCGAGGAAGGGGAAAGAGTAAGAAAGTGAGATTAGGCAAGGGCCGGCCTCTCTCCTTTGCACTTGTCGCGTTCCCCTCAGCCTCCGCTATTTTACGAGCGACTACGCCGCTACCGACGCGGTGCGTAAAGCGGCCGAGAACTTGGCACGTAAGGCACGTTAAGGCGCGCGCACGCAGGCCGCCGCCTTCGGCACCTCGCGCGAGCACGGCCACGTACCACCACGTAGAAAAAGAAGAACGTCGCCGCGCGCTCCATCGACGCCGCGCGGTAACGACGCTATACCGCCAGCGCAACGGCTGCGCAGCCGCTGCCGCCGTTTTCCCGCACCGTTTGGGCTTCGAGAGGCTTCGGCCGCTACTTACATAATGCATCGGGAGAGCGCGCCGCCGCCTCCCCCCTTTCCTCCCTGTTCCTTTCCCTGCCTCCCCATCTTCCATAGCTCGAGCTGCAAGGCGGCGAAGGGGAGGAGTAACTGCCGCGCGCCTACCGCCGTCATTTTATCCATGCTTACTTGCGCAGAAGCCGCCGGTTCCCGAGCATCGCTACTGCCCTGAAATAGAGCGGCGCTCTGCAAACCAAAGTTTTATCAAGGACAGCTCCGGTTGTAATGTAGACTCCCGTTGTTTCTGTCGCCATTCACTTTATTTCTTTATTCGCTTACCGGTGCGTGCGTTAACAGTGACTGTTGCCCGTCTCGGCAACCGTTTAATATTGTAACAGATGCTTAGGTTTGGCGTGCTGCATGCAAGGCGGAGAAGCGGCCCGTAAAGTATCCGGCGTGGCGCGCTTCCGTTCGTATACTGAGCAGAACACTTTATTAAGTTGCTTTGGTTGTAATCGCTTAAAAGGCATTGCACCGCCCGTTAAGCGGCGACGTATACGGCTTGCGAGAACGCTGCTTGCCAAAACTGCGCGCCTGTTGGATATCTGGGCTTCGTTTTATTGCACGGAAACCGCTGTGTAGCTAAGGGGTGTCCGCTATAATATTCGCTTGGCTTCTTGTTTTCTTTTTGTTTCAGGTCATCCGCAGAAGACGTTAATGAGATAGTAAACAGGATTTCTGCACACAAAGGCACACACACCTCTCGCATTAAGGACGATTTACGGTTCTTTTAGCAGGTATCTGAGAAAGACAAGCTAAAATAAGGTTCAGAAGTGTTTCGTCTTTCTTGGTATTGAAACAAGTAAAGTGAATTTATTTATTTTTTACAGGTTACCAAGAAAATGTTCTGCTTAACTATAACAAGTAAGGAAGCAACGGTTATGAGCTAGCTATAAAACCTAATTGGAAGGTCGCAGTGTAAGTTAGGTAGATGGCTTACCAATAATTATAAGCGTTTCACAGCGTAGGTGACAAAGTTATGGTCCCTGCTGAATTGTGTGCCTTTCGTCAATGTATGTGGGGTGTAACTTATCCACCCTTTCTTTTTGGGATTTCCTTTCTTTCTCAATTTCATTCCGTTTCTTTTGCATCATCTTCTTCCTTCCTTCCCCATTAACCCTGTTATATTTATTTTTATATATATGTTTTTCTTGTACGCTCACGCGCGTGTACCTTTGCCACCTTGCCCTGGCTTCTCTTACTAGCGACGTCTGAATTTTGCATCGTCTCCAGTTCGAGGAGAATGTAGGCGCAGTCGATAAATAACTGATAAGTAGCAAGGGATTCACACTGCATGTAGCAGCCGAGTGACAGGTAACAGGGTAAAAAAAAAAAATTCTATAAAGGGGGGGGGGGGGGATGCAACTGCAGACACCGGGGGTGGGGGCTTGCGTTATTCACGTCCTATAACTCTCTTTTCTCAGTCTATCGCGTTTGTTATTCAAGGCACTTCTCTGCGTTCATTTCTTACCCAGAAACCATGCGAAATGTCTGGAAAGTTGCGAACATGTCTACAGTTACGCTGGTGTATATTTTACGGGACGTATAGAATTGCCTGTGTGCGCTGCGTTTTTTTTTTTTTTCCCCTCCTTGTCGTTTTGACCACGAATTCACCTCATCGACCAGAGGACGCAGACGCCTGCACGGTGGTGTGTACGAGATTATACTTAAATGACAGAAAGAGAAAAACACGAAATCAGTGTAGATAGATCACGATTTTCGGGGCTGTATATTTTGTCACTGCCGACGGGATCACCGGTTAGGGGAGAAAACCAAGGCCGATCTTGTCTCTGAATTTCCAGAGCGAACCGCACTTATTGCCCATGGGGTCACATGATGACGTCACGAATTTCGAAGTATTTCCGCGTATCCTTTGCTTTCTTTCTTTTTACTGTGTGTGCTCATATGGTATAGTACTCGTGATAGCAGTCTTATTGCTATTTTCGTTAAAGTGTTTTGTTTATCTGCTCTCACGTTGATGAATAATATTTGCTAATCTGTTGTTTATAAGAGGTGGCGCTATTTCATACGTACTATGCGTAGCTTTCGGTGTATTGCCCACCTCACTCCGTGCCGTACGTGGCTTCTGTAAGGTACTTTTAAATAAAGTAGTGAACAAGTAAATAAACCATGCACCGTTTTTGAAAGCTTCAGGTGGTATCCCTAAGCCCTCTCTGGCGTACCTCGTTCTTATGTGTCTCCTAGGAGACAGGAACGAGTATAATAACTTACCGGAACCTCCGTCTCGAGCGCAAATTCGAAAACATTCGGGAAGCTATATAGGCGGCGGCTGGCGGGAAACGCGAAGCCCGCCAAATTGGCCAGGAAAATGACGAGCGCAGTATTTGCCCCACGGCACGTGCCGACTTCCTGGCTTCGAGCTCCTCCCGGGACGCTCCAGGTGAATCCTTGTGATGCATGTCGAAGTAGATTCACCGTCGTGTTTTCTTCCTTTGGTTCTTTTCAGATCAATTCCGCCGCTTTTTTTTTTTTTTTTTTTTTTTTTTTTTTTGCATTTCCCAGCAGTACGCGCGCCCCGAGGGAAAAAAAAAAAACCGCAAAGAAGCATCTTGGCGAGGTCGAAATACGAGTACCTTTCATTTTGGCAGTTCCTCGATAAAAATATTTTACCGTGCGGTAGATTTGTGGTAGCGAGTTTTTTTTTAATGGTGGTAGTCTTTCTTCTTGTTCTGCTTGAGTTCTTTCTCCCCGCTTGTGTTAACGTCTAACGCATTTCTTCTCCTTTATTTTTCTTCTTATCAAGCAATATATATTCATGCCGTTATATAAACACGTTTCCTTTCTTTCCTTTTCTTTTCTGTACATCTGTATGCATAGTGTCTGTTGTGATATCTGCAATAGAAACACGTAAATTAAGCGTAACCACTTCTTCGCGCATAGTTTGTCTCCATGGTCACACGGAGAAGACAAAAGCGAAAAAAAAAAAAAAAGACAGAAAGGTTTGACAGGAGATTTGGCTTGTACTTCATATTATTGAGAAGCTTTTTTTTTTTATAAATATGATGCATTACGGTGGGAAATTACGTTTTGAACGTCCTTGTTTCTTCTTTCCCGACCAGCTCTAAGGAAGCACCAAGCTTGTCTCATATTCAATCTATCGTCGCGCGAATTTTGCTTAGACTTTTTTTTTGTGTCTGTGTGTGTGTGTGTGTTCTTGCTTCAAATATATGTCGCGTCCCCTCAGTGAATTAATTCTCTAACCCAGGTTACATTTCGTTTTCCGTTTCGAAAAGCGGTTTAAGGGCGGCCGCCGTGTCGAATTGGAAGGAAAGGAACGCCGTGGGACCATCACGTTTCTATCCCTCCGGTCTCGCCTTCCCTTATTTCCTCGCACAGCCTGTTATTCCCCGCGACATGCCACTCCTTGGGTCACGCTCCGCCGTGTTATTCCCAACTCTTTCCCTCTTTTTCTTTTCCCTCTTTTTTTCTTTATGGCCCGCTCCTCGCAGTTGCGGTTATATGTGCGCGCGTCGGCGATGTTTGTGAGGAACGCTTATCTGTATACACAGAGTATTCTGTTCCAGGCGCTTCCCGTCAGGAATATATGTCAGCCCCATTCCATAGACGCCCTTCTCTCTGAAGGCAGCGAAGGGGTTGGAGTTTCGAGAGGCGCGAAAGAAAGAGGGGAAAAAAAACAAGGCGAGGATGCTAAGAGGTAAGCAAAGCAGAAAGAAATTCGCTGTAGCGAAATACGCCAGCAACAAAACTCGATATAGCGAAGCACGTGACGACAACAAAAGAGACATTGACGGAAGCGTGTCAGCGAAAGCGGGGAAGGGGAGGAGTCAACTCTCGCTGTTTGTTTCGTCTTTTTCGTCGTCGTTTTTTTTTTCTTTTTTTTTTTTGGCGAGACTCCTGGTTTTCCTTTTTTTTTTTCTTTCTTCTCTTTCGTCCGCTTGTTCTCCTTGCGGGGCTCGCTGTCGATTCGTTGTGCGGGTCTGAAGTTGATGTCGGGAAGCAGCGCGCGGGCGGTAATTGGCAATTTGGGCGAGGGCGTCGTTCCTAGCTGTCTGTGTGTGTGCGCGCGCGCTTTCTTTGCGCTGCACTACGTAGCTGCCTCACCGAGAATCGATTGGGACCGCGGCCGCCTCTCTCGCTTCTTCTGAGCGCGTGCGTTGCGGTGTAGTTTACCGACAGAAGAGCGGCCGTGAAAGGGAGGAAGAAGCTGCTGCTGCTGATGCCACCCTCGTCGTAAGCTCGCCCGCGCTCTCCGACTGGCGCCTCCTTTCCCCCCGCTTTCACACAGCGTCTTCGACTTCCACTTTATACCACCTCCTTTGCCAGACTTGTGTTTCTCCTTGCACGATCGCCTCTCCCCTGTTTTCTCCGGCGCTTTCTCTTCGCGCAGACAAAAAAAGGGGGCAAGCGAAGGAAGACGCGGTTAAGGAAAAAGGGAGGCGAGTAAAAGGGAAGGCGGCAAACTATACGGCATCGAAATGCCTGAATGCTTGATGCTGCGCTCGTCGTCACGTGGCATTGACAGCCCCAATCGGGTTTTCCTTCCTTTCTAGGCCGGTTCCACATCAGCGCCTTTCCGTTTTCTTCATTTTCTTTTCCTTGGCAAGAGCGGAGGGAGAAGGGGAGGGGGTGGATGGGGGTTACGGTACTTCAAGATGCTCCCTGCCGCACCCTCGATCTCACTTTCATGTTTCCTTCCTTTACTGCATGCTTTCTTTCTTTAATTTTTGCATATATGTATGTCTCGTTTGTAGTACTTCTCACTTTGTCCCGGGTGCTTTACGCGTTCTGAGTGCGCCCGTTGTTTTATTGACGAGGCAGTGAAGCTTATTCCCAACGCGAGATGGAGACGAGACGAAAATAATCTATGGAGTTGTTTCTTTTTCTTTTTTTTATCTTTTTTTGTCTAAGGCGCGGGAGAAATTGATGCGCTTCGACGTTAGGTTGCGCTCCGTTGGAAACAGGCACCGGCGGGAAACAGAGAAGGGGGCGCGGGTTGCGGTCGATTAAGAAGAATACGATGGATGCGAGCGAGAAAATGGAGAACGGTTAGGAGCAGTTCAGCGTATTCGTCGAACGATCGAGTGGCTGCAGAAAGTATAGTAACAAGAGCGAGCATCTAGTAGATTACGTTCTTTCTGCGTTCCAATCTTCTTTTCGATACTGTTTACACGACGCCAGCAATCTTTAAAATGTATAGGCTGAGCGTTCTCACGGTGGGGCCCGCGTTATATTGCCGCATTAGTCTACCCGGTGCTGTGACTCCACGGATACATTCTGCTGCCGGGCACGAGGTTGCGTGTTCGATCCTCTAACTGCGACGGCTGCATTGTGATGCGGGCGGATTGCAGAAACTGTGGTGTATGTGTAAATTTAGCGGCACGGTGAAGGACCCTAGAATGGCAAAACCGTCCGATACACCATCTCTCGTAGCCCTAGTGTTGGTTTAGGACGTTATGTATGCATATATATATATATATATATATATATATATAATATATATATATATGAATACAAGCCGAATGCTTTCGCGCCAGACCCGAAGGTATATATTCAAAAAAGGGAAAAAAGGCGAACGTTGTGGCATATCAAATGCCACAACGTTCGTCTCTCTCTCTCTCTCTCTGTGTGTGTGTGTGTGTGTGTGTGTGTGTGTGTGTGAAGGAGAAGAAAGGATACCGAGGGGCCCGATTTTTATTAGTCTTATCAGAAGAAGCCAACAAACAATGACACCAAGGAAATTGTCTGCAGTTCTGAATTCAATGAGAGAAATGATAAATTAACGGAAATGAAAGTGGATGAAAAAAAAAAAAACAACTGGCCGCAGGTGGGATACGAACCCACGTCTTCGCATCGCGCGTGCGATGCTCCCACCTGCGGCCAGGTCTTTATAGGAAAAAAACAAAAAAAAAAAAACTTTCCGATTCACCCTGGTACATATACCCGGTCACCCAAGAAAGTGGCCGGGACTATAGGCGTGCCGCGGTAGCCTCGTTGGTAAAACAACGTACGCGCAATGTGCAAGGTGCCAGTTTGGCTCCCACCCCCGGCATGTTACCTTTTCGTCCACCGTAATTTCCATTTACCTTATTGTTTCTACATTTTAGTTAAAGATGACACTTATATTCCCCTATGATTTCTCTGGCTTCGTTGTCTGTTTCTTCCTGTGGTTGTCGCTTTAGACTCCAGTGCTGTAGCGATCCGGCGCACGTGACACTTGTCGACGCGTTGACATTGTTCTCGCAGACCATGGTACCCAGACGTCAGGAACGAGGGACAATACAAACAAAACAAAAAAGGGAGGTCGACAACCAGTGCGTCATTGGTCCGGGGCAAGGGCGACTCGTCTAGGCGCAGCGGGGACACCACCGCGCGAACTATAGAAAGAAAGGGGGAAGGAAAGGCGATGGGTGGCGCTGCTGAAGGCAGCGGAACGCCTTGATGCGTGGTGGGGTCCCCCGGGGACGTCTTGCGGACGGCGATGGCGACAACCGTGACGGAAGTTGAATAAAAAAACACAACACCGCGAGAACAAGTAAAATTATGGCCTGTGTCGCAACAATCGCGGTCCGTGGGTAGGGTCACCCGGGACAGGCGGCGACAGTCGACGTTGTACGACGGCACGCCGTTTCAGAGCCTGCGCGAAGAACCGAAAAAAAAAAAAAGGAAGAAAAAGGACTTCCTCTTCACTGTTTCTCGCTCCGCGGTCCATCTTTCTTTCTTTCTTTCTTTCTTTCATTTATTCTCTTTAGAGTGTGTGCGGCGTCTAGCGTGCCCTATTATTATCTTACACTCGCTATGTTATCTCACTCTACTTATTCCACATTGTCCCTGGCATTGTTACCCTTCTGGAAGAGTACCAATTCAATCAATCAATCAATCAATCAATCAATCATAACGCGTTGTTTGTTGATCGACAAACTTGATTTGTTTAATTTACCTGATTGGTATCGCAAATGTTTGGCGGCTTGTTGTTGTCTGCCTTCGATGGTGGAATATATTTACCTCATTCCGAATCAGTGCGAATGAAGTAAAGATGAAGTACATTGCCTGGTACCGTATAAAAGAAAGAAAGAATAATAATAATAATAATAATAATAATAATAATAATAATAATAATAATAATAATAATAATAATAATAATAATAATAATAATAATAAAAAAGAGAACGAAAGGAAGGTAAACTTTCAAAGACCAGATAAGTGAACGATGTTTTTCTTCCTATTTGGATGTAGTATATCCGCATTGCGCAAATGTCACGGGCACGTAAATACTTTTACATGATGCCTGCGCCATGCAAAATGTTTACTTGACATCGCCTGAAGCAGCATCTGCTGTAACATCGTGTCTGTGCTGGATTCCTGCGACGTAACAGTGATTAGATGTGTCGGTTCTTAATCTTCTTGCGTGTGCAGAGGACACCAAAGACCGGCTATTTGCCCCGGACCGCACGGAGTGTCGACGTTTCCATTCACCGTATAAGCCTCAGCCGTGCTCTTAATGTGCAGCCTATTCAAAGCCCGGAGCGGATGGCGTGCGACCGACCCTCCAATACACCTGCGCGCGGCGTAATGGCGATCGTATTATAGGGCCTCCTCTGAATTCCATGAAGAGGAGGGTCAGGGTCCTGCGCTGGCGCCATGGCCAGAATATTGGGCTACGCCACGGCTAGGTCGTTGACCGCGCTTATATTGCAGCGGGGTCCGCCGGCCGAAACCGCTTGTGCCTTGAAAACAGCCCGTTGTTCAAGCAAGGGCGAACCCCGATAAGTGCATGTGGTCATTCTTTGCGTGCTTCAGAAGTATACATCTAAGTATTCGCTTCTTTCGTCTCACCATTTTTTTCCTTTCCTTTTTGATGTGTGGAGATGGGCAAGCGTCTGCTGAACGATGTTTATAGCTGCAAACATTTTTGTACTGCTGACAGACAAAGATACCTTGGTTTTTCTTTCGAAACGTTGACGCTATACGCGAACGCCATATCAAACAGCGTTGAATGTGCGTGAATACGCTTGAATTAGTTCTGGTCGGAACTTAAGACACATATAAACACAAGTGGGTCTTTATATTTGTGTATCGTTCTAGTGATCGTTGGTTCAATTTTTTATTCTCATTTGCTCACAGCTTTGTGCCTATACCGCCTTGAGACCACGGTTCTCATTGTTAATTGTTAACGAAACGAATAAATATATAAGCAGATTTGTAAGGCCGTGAAAGTGTGAAAGTCAAAACTCTGCTGTACAGTATATTGCTGAGAAATATGCGAACAAGGGTTTAAATTTTCGGGAAGAACAATACTGTTGCCTCCCGTCAGGGTCCGTATTTACAAAACAATTCGTTACGCTAAAGCGGCGACAGTCACTCGTAGAAGCGAACTCACCAGCTAATGTGGTGTGACAAGGATAAAGAAATCTTACGAACAAATATATCTGTAAATGCGGTACCTTCTTTGTCGATAGGCTGTAAAGGGGCTCTGGAGGGCGAATAGCTTGAGTGTTGTGAGGACAGCACGAACAGTGAGCTCAGAATTAAGCAAGGTAAGATGCAGAAGCCCATGAGAAGCGCCAGATTGAGCTCAAGTGGGTGACGTACACATATGCCGACGCATTATGACACCGCAGATGCAGCTTAGTGTTTTAAATTTTAGCGCACAAGTACTCCCCCCCCCCCTCTCTCTCTTTTCTTGGCGGCCCGTTCCTCTGCTCTTTCAATTCCCTGTTAACTTCACGCTGTGTGTCAGATTCAGATGATTAGGGCTATTATCAAATGCAGCTTTCAGTGACAACCTCGTGCGTACGCTCCAAAGCGCTTAAGGAAAGTGCTATGGTGTTCGTAAAAAGTGAGCCCCGGCTCGCTCTTCTCCACAAATGGATTCGTTGGAGCACACGGGCACGGCGTCGCGCGAGCCGCAGCTCTCATCGCGAGCAGCGTGGGTCATAAAGAGGGAAAGTCGAACTTTTGTTTAAGCCGTGTTACGCTGTGCTATAAAGCTTTTCGCTAGTTTAACACTATACTAATGCCCAGTCGCGGCGCTTCAGCAAGCTGTCAAATGACCTCTCGAGTCTCGTTTTACTGACCGCAGCAGCAGCAGCAACGCGTTGCAGCGTGCGATAGCGCGCTATACTGTCTAGCAGCGCAGCGCGGGCCGCGGACCGAGTGAGCATACGAGCGCACTTACACGCGAACACACGCACACAACGCACCCACGCTGGCGACGCGAAGACGGCTCGGCGGGTCGCGCTCCCGAAAAAGCCAGCAATGGGATCTACCGCGAGTGAGTCGAGCTTGGACGGCAAATAAAACGATCCGCGTGTGAGAAGAGCTTCGGTTCGGTTGGCTCGGTCCCAAGTGTTGCAGCCGCCGGATAACCGCTGGATCAGTTGAAAAGGAAGGGACGAGCTGCCATATAGTGGCAAGCGCGCCGAACTCTTTCGCGGGTGCAGCCGCACCGCGTTGCCCCACGCTTCCCGCGTCGCCCCAATGCCCTGGCGCCTGACAAGCGCCCGTCGCTCTCTGATGGGTCCATTAGTGCAAGTCGCCGGCAGCACGGCCTGCCATTAGCATCCGACGACGAGCTGTCCGCGCATCCCCCCGCGGATGCTTTCGGTGCGTGTATCGGTGGTGCGGACCGAATGCAGGTTTGTCGTGCCGCAGGCCGACGATTGGCGCCTCCCCCCCCCCCCCCTTGCCGCCTCCACTGTGCGAGGCGGCGCGACCGACCACAGCTGAACTAAACGTACGCATGTTCGTGTTTCGCTCTCTCTCTCTCTCTCTCTCTTGTGTGTGTGTGTGTGTGTGTGTGTGTGTGTTACGTGGGCACGTGGTTGCTTCTGTTTGCTTATACTGACCACTCCCTCCGCGCGCTGAGTGGTGGCTGAACTCATAGAGAGCTGGGAGCGGGTGCGCTTTTGTACCGCGCTTGTAAAGACACCCTCTGAATATAACTGGAACTGGAATGCCCGACCCGCTGAGCGATATGCCTGAGGCTCGCATCAGCTGAGTGCCGAGAAAAATGTAGGCGTCATTACGGTTGTTGGGAACTTTGTTTTTTCAGGTTCAGTGTAAGAATATTTGCTCTCACTCGTCTGTTTGTGGCAAAGCAGCCTTTCACACGGCAGTCCATGGGTCTGCGTGTTTGTAGCTTAACGCCATTCAACTTGAACATCTGCAATGACATGACAGGCGTATGGCTTGGCTGACCTCTTCTCTACTATATCTCGCTCTCTGCCCTGGCAGTAGTGCACTCGCGTTGCTACACATATGAATTTTTATATTTTGGTATCCATTCTGTTACTTCGGTCACTCTGTTGTGTTCCACCACTCACTGTTGGCGGCATGACAAAAGGAGATGGCATATGGCACATATCCTTAACAATTTGGTTTCTCGACTTGTGCATTGCATCGCCATAACGAAATTTCGGTGCTATATTTACGGAATGACGTCGGTGCTCGTTTTTAACCGCGCAGCTTGCGAGTGGACATTTGTCAGGTGGCTTCATTGAGAGAGGTGAATCAATAAGTGAATGAATGAATGAATAATGAATGAATGAATGAATCAATCAATCAATCAATCAATCAATATATAATCAATCTTTATTAGAAATCAGAATCCAATATGCCAATATGTATGGAACTGGGATGAAAAGGTCACTAAAAAGGCTTGACGAGGCCCACGAACATAAGCGTAACGTACATAAACTACCAGTACAACCCACTCTGTGAGCGAGCCGTATAGGCCAACTGTGGCACAGCAGCCCCATGGGCCGGCCTTCGCTTCTCGTGGGCGGGCTTGTACGTATTTGGAGGATGCCCATCGGATGCTGTCCCCTCCGCTTGATCAATTTATTCTCTACCGCAGACGCCTGTTGTTCCTTTAGCGCCGTTTCACCGCAGAAGCTGTGTAACCGAACTATTTCTTGTTTCTTCTTTTTTGGTTGCTGTGCGCCTTTTTTCTCTTTCTCCAATTTCTCCGGTGGTGTCGGTTTTTGCTCACCGTGTTTCCTGTCTATCATTTTGCTCTCTCGCGGTGGTCTTCTTGTTTACCCCCTGTTAACGCGCCGTGCACGGCAGTGCCCTGCCGAAGCCCGGTCCCTTCTAGGAGGCGTCCCCCTCCCTTCTCCCGTACCCTACTCTTCCGGGGCATTCGCCGGAGAGACACGTCTCTCCCGAGGGGCCGTTCGATCCGTGTTGGGCAGCTCGCCGGAAGCAGGATTCGCTGATGGACGGGCTCGCAAGCGCGTTAGATGCGCTCGCTTGGCCGTTAAGCGGGAGCCTCGATGCCCCCGTCACTGCCTCTTTTACACTTGATCCTGTCGCGTTGCCCAACGCCATGCTGAGCCTTCCTCGAGCTTTTATCGCCACGGGACTTGGCAGTTTCTTTTTTCTTTTTCTTTTTGGTCGTTTTCTCGGCTGCCTCTCTTAAGACTGGTCAGAACGGTAGTTTTAGGCGCAACAAGAGTAGTATAGTAACGATAACGGCGATAGTGTTAGTAGTAGCTGTAGTATTATAGTTGTGGTATTAGTAGCTGTAGTTGTAGGATGTTATTTGAGAACAGGAGTATGCCAGTAGTGATTGCAGTATAGGATAGCTGACGAAGCAGTAAGGGTTGTTTGAAATTAAACAGCATGCTATACAAAGCTTCAGGACTATATGACTGTACTGGTAAAGCAGAGAGTAGCAGCGGCGGCTATGCTATCGTTATTTGCAACAATAACTGTGGTATGTACTGTGGTTTATTCGACTGCTTGATTTGATCCGCGGCAAGGGTGGTACCCTCCATAGAAAGACAAAGACGAGAGGAGATAGAATACATTGCCATAGTCGAGTTCGCTTCGGCTTGTTAGTATTGGACTCGGGCGTGGCAGAGGCTGTCAAAAATTTTACAGTGATAAAATAACTTAGGAACTTTTAAACGACGTAAAAACAAAAAGCTCACTGCGACTCCGATTTATGCCTTAGAGACAAACACGATACATGGACATGTTTCTTTTTGTTTGTTGGAAGTTTAATAAGCTGTTGCGCATGCAGCGAAAAACGTATTTCGTTATCCTCCACGTCGTGTACCTTCCGTGTATAGCTTCTGGGCTAGCATTTAACAAAAAAAAAAGTATTACGAGTTTCGAAATGACCTGCACTATAGATAGGGCTTCCGATATATAGATTGTAAAGGTTATTAGAGCCGCGTACTTGCTGACGTTCGTGTTGCGCTGCGACAATTTAACTACGTTTTGGCTCTAATAGTATGTCGCATCACATAAAAAATTCGCCCGGGTAAGGTTCCAGATTGCGTCAACGTTGTAAGCTAAGCGAATAAAATAACTGTCGGAAATTCTATCGTGTCGCGTATGCCGTTGCACTGCAGCTGTTCGTGTTTAGCTTTCATTTTTCCCCCTTCCATTTTTATTGCGAAACAGTAAACTTTTTAAGCTCGGCTCTCGTGTTCCTACGTTACACTGAGTTTCTCGGTGATTTTTTCCAGGCGTTTTCGCAATTGCGCGCGTCAATTTTCCGAGCATTCCGGGGTAACGCCCTAGTTGTCGTCTCAGCTTTGAGCTCGGCTCTCGCTTTGGCGACGAGGTTGCGGCAGGACGTCGTGTATATAAATCGCCGGCGCGTCGGAGCTGCCTGCCTTCTCGCCATTCATTAAGTAGCTTTCTCCCGTCTAAGCATAATTTGATTACGTTTTTTTTTCTCGCTTTTCTTTTTTATTGAAAAAAAAAAAAAACTCTGGCTCAGACCCATTTCGCAACGGAATTATAAAGTTGCGACAGCTGCTCCCACTTTTTTTTTTTTTTTTGCCTTCTCCGTCCATTTCTTTTCTGTTTCTATCAGGGCCTCCTACACGAGGTTCTTTATTTTCGGGCTTGACTCGGAGGAGACGGCAACACATCTCTTACAGAGGCGAGTCAAAATGTCAAGAAGCAGTTCGGGAACGCCCGACAATCTGTGGACTGCATCGACGAGTTGCACTATACGCTCGTATAGGAAAAGCAAGATTGCGAGGCGTGTCTCAAAAAGTGGTTTCGTAGTCTCATGATCTACTTCCTTTAGTTTTTTAATACCATTATGTTTATTTATTTCGTTCATGCTTCCAATCTGTTTTCCTACGCGTCTTCAACGTCGAGTTCTACACCGCAGCCTCGGACTGGGCTCTCTTTTGCCTTCCCGTATATATATATAACGACTCCTCTCCGAGTTCCTCTCACGCGTATACTATACTGGCTTGTCTTTCACTATCAAAGTGACATCGTCGCCGAGAAACGAAGGACGGTGGGGACAAGAGAGCGAGAAAAAAAGAAGAAGAAAAGACAGAAAAGGGATTGATGCGAGTGTATATCAGGCCTAACAAGGCGAACACGTCGACCTTCGAAAGAGGAGGACATTCTCATCGATCATCGCGTTGCGTAATTTTCGAAGAGCGCAAGATTGCTGCCCGCCGGGGAGTCCCTGTACGTATATACGCTGCACCAATGTATACACGGTTGGAATGTTGCTAGTTTTCTCCCCGACGACTCGACGACAACGCGAGACACACACTGGCCAAACTGAGTGTCACTCCGTCGACTAGCATTCCCCCGTCGTCGCCCGTCCCCCCTACCCCCCTCCTCCGTTCCATCTCCGCAGCACTCGCATCAATGTGACGTGATGGGAACGGATAAACAAGGCCGCGATGGAGCCGTGTGCTTGACACACAAACATCTTCGAAGGACGACATCACGGTGCGTCGTCGTCGTCGTCTCGATATAGCGGGCATGCCGACATACGCACACATGCAGACACGTGCACGGGCGTCTATGTAGGAGAGGCTAGCGCTTACGGAGACAAGGGGCTCGCCGAGGCGCGTCACGCGAACCCGGTGCGTGTGCGTTCGTGCGTCTGATTCCGGAGAAATAAAGCAAAGGCAGAGAAAAGCCGCGACGAAGGTAAGGCGCATGAGAACGGCAGAGCGAACCGAGTCTTGGCATCGGTTGGTGATTTAGATGGATAGTCCTCCGGCGAGATTTGCTCTTACGTCGAAAGGAGAGTCGCGGATCTTTTTCGTCTTCGTGCACGCGTGTTGTCGCGATGTTGCGCAAGGCTATATGCGGTGATTATCTCTGGAGTATCTTTAGTACTTTAGTAATTTGAGTGCCAGTGTCATTACTTCTCAAGAGGGCCGAAAAACTGGCCGCTAACGCGTCGTCGATGGCCAGTCGAGACGGGCATATATTTTGATATGCTAGCGGATATCTTAGGCGACATTAGCGCCGCCTATGGTTTATATCTAGGGCTCCGCAGCTTGGACCTCCAAAGCTTATGTGTGTATACATACGTATACTACGCGCTGTTGCCCTTCCTCGACTATGCAGTGGAACTCGGCTGCATGTAACATGGATTAAAACAACAACGCAGAAGGCAAGAAAATCAAAGCCCCTTCCTTAAAGAAAGATGGTTGAACGCGAAGCTTTCGCCCATGCAAACTGAATCAAAGTCAAAGTCCAAAGCCGACGACCACGCAACGAACCCAATAAACGCTGAGCGACCCGATGCGATGCATATGCATGTGGTTTGATTGCTTGTTTAGGATTGTATTTTTTGAACGTTGAAGTTAAATGAAGACACATTTCGTTGCATAGCCATTATTTTAGATCATGTAGCCGTTGATTACACGCACTCACACTTTCACGGACTGCATGCCGTTGCCGATACACGGGATCGACCTTACGGGCACGATCACGCTCGCACTTACGTTCGCTTACGGCAGCCTCTTCGGCCGTGCGCTGCACCCGCGGCCTACCCATGGTGACGGCCGGAAATGCATTGCGTGATGGGCGTAATGCCGTAATGCAATGCAGATATATACAGTTCGTCTGGGTAGCGTGGCGTTGCAGTTCCCATTGTTCTTATCGGTACAACTGCGAATGTTAACTGCCGTGTTCTACGATTGTGCGAGCAGATGGGCACATAGTTCCATTGTGTAAGTTGGCTTTCCTGCAGTGCATTTTCGGCGCTCACGGACGAATCAGTGAGACATTGAAAGCTGCGCTTTAAAAGCGGACATCACAGCTTGGGCTATGGTCTGCAGCCAACCTGTGGGGCTCGAGAGGTTTTGACAATGCGCAATAATTTTTTAATATCAGTCGCGGAATCTCGTTTGCATATGGGATGACTGCCGCTTCCAGAATGGTCCGCACTTCAACAACAGTGCTTTGGCGCGCTATATATATATATATATATATATATATATATATATATATATATATATATATATATATATATTCTTTCTTTTGCTACGTTTTCAAGAAAGTCATGAGCGAGTGTTCACGCTTTGGTTAATTATTCCGAGACGACTCAGATAATTACGCTTCCGAGGCGGAAAGCGCTGTGACTGTATTTGTATGACTATTCCACGAAATCTGGAGAGTAAAGCAGTTAAATATCAGCCCCTCGCTTCGTGTTGTTGGTTCGCCTCTTCCTTTTGTTAAAGCCATTCGTTTGAAAAACTGTCGCGCATATTATAGCTCCAGCGCCATCCTCGCCTCAAACGTACAGCTCTTCACTCGAAACAAAATTTAAAAGGACAGGGCGTAAGTAGCCTGTAAATGAAGCCGAGAGAATGAAATTCTTCAATAAATCGCGTCAGGTGTCAAGTCACTTAGAATATGATGTCGCACTATATGAGGTCTGAACCCGAGCTATATTTGGTTAGGCGACATTTTTGAACGAAACAGCGCAAAAGACGGGACACGGCGAGTGGCAAATAGGCAGAGCGCTGACTTACAAGTGATTTTGTTGACACCAGGGGACCAATTTTAACGACACCGGGTGAACAGTTTTAAAGCATTCACAGCATTCACAACCGTGACATTGTGAATGCCTAAAAACTGGTCACCTGGTGTCGATAAAATCACTTCGAAGTCAGCGCTCTATATGTCCATTTACCACTCGCCGTGCCCGTCTCTTGCGCTGCTTTGTTCAAAGAATACAGTGTCTCGCACGGGTCTAATGCTGGTTTCGCAATAGTGCACTTTAGTTTCCCGAAACAGCTGTACATTTACAGGGATTTGAATTTCTAAACGAAGAAGAGTGAATTTCGTGGATTCACTTGCGTCATCCTAATCTCTCGTTGCAAGAGACGCCGTTTCTGTTCGACTGGTCCGTTGTAGTGGGTTGTGATACATCGTTTCGAGACATGCTTGAACATTGGGAGTGAAGCGCCTTTGGCCTTCGAAATACATGCAAAAAAAGGGAGGAGAGAGAGAGAGAGGGAGAAAAAGAATAAAGCTGCTAGCAGGGGATGGGCACAGAGGACGGCTCTAGAGAAAAGGCCGAGGCTCAGAAGTCAAACTCCTTTGTTCCCATTAATACGGGCGCTCTCTGGGCATGACTGCCACGCGCAGATCTCCTCAGCCTTTTCTTCCGATGCATCCCCGTCCCACCGGCCCAAAATAAAGATTCTCGTCGCGCGTCTTCAGAACGTCCCCGTCCTTCCTATTCAACACCAGGGGCACACCAGATGAAAAGAAGAAAGTAAGGGGGAAGAAAAAAAGAAGAATGACGCAGACCGAAATGACTTTTCTTTGGCTCGCTTATGCGCCGGCGGCTATTAGCGAACAATGGCGCGACTGAAATTCTCGCGCGAATGCGCGAGTACGCGCACACGCCCGCGCGCGCGCGCGATCGAGAGGAACCGATTGTGTAACTTCATCAAGAGCAAGAGAGGGTCCCATCACGCCAGAGATGGCGCTTGATTCCGAGTCCGAGTATAAGTAAGCCTCCCCTCCCTTTCTTCCCCTTTTCCCTCTCTCGCCATCGTTTGTTTCTTATTCTGTGTTTTTGACGGCTCCTGCGGTGTCGACGGCGATTTCCCGGAAAAATAAAAAAAAGGGGAGGCAAATGAACGGAGCTTCTTTGTCTGTCTGACGGCAGCTACACGACGACGAGGAAGGCGATGCCTCAGGGCTCGCGCGTACAGCCCGTTCGACGACGTTGTATTTCCTTCGCGGCACCCCTTCCTTTCCTCCACCCATCTCTTCCTCGCGGACTAACGGAACTCTGTGTTGCGAGATAGCTGTTCCTGCCTCGCTAGGCTCCCTACTGAACATTCCCCCCCCCCCCCCCCCCCCCCTTCGATTGCCACTCGCCGCTACACGTCGCCCTGTGTCTTTTTCTCACGCAATCGAGGGAGGCTGCATTCATTTGATCTTCCTGTGCCCCTCTTCTGTTGCGCTTGAGTTTCACCCCCCCCCCATCACGTGCCCGGGGAACACTCCTTTGTGGAGTGATTACCGCGATGTTTTCTGGCGAGAGATCGAGATTCCGGCTTGGCCGCCCTCCCTCCCTCCCTCCCCACTGCTGCGTGAGAGCGCGCGTATACAGTAGTCTCCCGTGCTGGTGGTCGCCGACTTCGAGGCTCTGCGTCCAATGGCGGTTCATTGGCGAAGCGACTAGAGGAGACGGTGAGGGTGTTCCTCTCACTCGGTTGTGTATAGTGTATTTGCTTGGGAGCGGCTAGCTTCGTTGCCGACCACAATTGAGCCGTCAATTGAAGCGGAACGCCCGCCCCTGGCAACCGTGGCTCGAAGCCCTTCGCGCGTCAGCGTGCAACGTTATCTGCGCTCCCTCCATGCCCTTCCATTCTCTACGAGTTTGTGGCGCCGGCGCTATTTCTCTGGGTTGTTCTTCTTCCAATTCTACTTCTTCTCGTTCCTATTTCATCGTAATTTTAATTATTTTTTCCTTTTGCACTATGTTACTCTGATGCGAATTGGCATCCGGCTGTCAGCACAGCTGACGCGCTTGGCGTGTCTCGTGGCATTCGAAGTCTCCGCTTCTCTTCCGATCATCGATTATATCTCTTGAGGCCATGTTTGGCGGGCGCGATATACAATGGATGCTATCATGTAGCTTGACAGACGTGTAGAAACGCTGACGACGATTTTTTCAGTCGCCGGATATGTGTGACGCGCCGTGTAGCTGTATTTACTTTTTATCGTATATTACGCCTGCGAATGACAACTAACTTACGCCCACCATCCTGCGGACTGTTACGTGATGCAACTAAGAAAGGCCTTATTTTCGTGAACGTATTCACGTTGCCTCAACTCCCGTTGCTGCTTAAAACACCGCTATAGCTTCGCTTTTGAATTCGTACATCTCTAGTCTTGAAGTGTGGCTGAAGTGTACAAGTGTACACTATAGCGGTTTCCCAACATGTCTGGTTTACTTACAGAAACATCTTCATGTGTAGTTGTGTACAAAAGAGCCTTTTTTGGACCAAGTTATTTTTAGCCTTTTTGTGTCTCGATCCAGCCTTCGGTGTTTATAGCGGGCACACTGTATAGCAAACCGTGCAGAAGCTTTTGCAAATGCGAGTACATCGTTCTTACCTTTTCACCCAGATAGAGGCGAACTTTTACTGGCGTCCTTGTTTCAATTACTTCCTTCAGCGATCTTCGAGGCGCACCATGCGAAGCTTCTCCAGCAGATAATGCGCACCGAAGTATTCGTAATCTTTTCTGACGACGCGTACACCCCATTCCTTCGTCAGTAAAATGCTTAACTTTTCGATAACTTTTTGTTTCGACCAGGTCCTAACTGTCCTGTGCTCGGCTGTGTGAGTGCGCTTATAGCATTCTGGAGTTGCACACTACATAAAAACTGTGAAATATAACTGCGCAGCTGTACAACAACGCGCACCTTAACCGTCGCGGAGTTAGCAATAATGTCGATCGGGGCATCGTCACGGTGTGAGTGGGAAGCTGTTCCTGACGCCTACGCGTCGTCGTTGAAACTCCAACGACCGCTCACCATGCGCTGCGACTTCTCGGCGCGTAGCAGCCTTTCCAATGGACATACATCAGCGGCTCCGTGACGTCCTCAATGCGCCGCTTCAGTAGTTACGTGCAGCGCGACATAAACTACTTCCGCGCTGGGCGTGGCACTGGTACTGAGAAATCGTTTAAATTGCCGCAGCGCTCCGCCGAACTCCCCTTGGCTCTCTGCTTGCATCCTGCACCTGTGCCTAATGACACGTGCGCGTGCTACCTGGCGTTTTTCGGTGCCGTGCATGGAATCTGGAAGACCTGTGGATTGCTCAGTGCGCGCATTCCCTCTACGTAATATATACGTTCGAACTGTGACTAACATCAAGTAAGCCTGAACACTGAGCTATACGTAGTACTGTTGAGTGTAACTCTTCTTGTTCTTTGTAATCGTACTTAACGCTTTACGACCAACGCTGTGTAGAAATCACTTTCGAAAAGAAATGCGCAAAACTCAATGCTGATGCACTTTGCTCTGCGCTTATATTGGAGAAATCCATTTGGTCTCGCGTAGTTGAGGTGGCGGGGAACAGCAATCTCTAGGATAGTGAAAAGCTGTAGGAAGTTGTGAAGCTGTATTCAAAATAACACTTAGCACGTTGGCTGTCTTGTCGTTACGTTTTACACTGCGTCGGCTCTACGAACTTGCGTCGGCTCTTACGAACTAGAAATTTAGTGGCTTCACGACTGCCAGTATGGCGTTCTAAACTTTTCGCCTCCTACTACCGCATTTATATGGCTCGAGCTTGTCGGTATGCTCCCTGCATGAGAGAAACACCCAATTAACAACGTTACGCCTGGACTATACTACGCGGCCTTGTATATATGCGCGAGAAGCGGTGTCGCGGCACCTCGTTTCCGCGGTTATATATCTTCGCCGGCGCTGCACGCGACTGAAGTTTCCCAAGGACCGCCCGGCGTCGTCGTCTTTACGGCCGGTCGCTCCCGGGAGGGCCGTCGCTGGCTGCCGGTGCGACCCGGCGGAAGTCCGACCGACCTCTCCACCACGCTGTCTCGCCGTCGTCCTCGTACTCGGCTTCTTTATTGGGCGTCGTAAAGCTGGAGAGACAACACCCCTGTCGCGCGCACACACACGCACCCTTTCCCTCGTATACACCTCGGCCGGCGACCGATAGCGAGACCGTACGTAGCTAGCTGCGGGTGTTGCGAGAACAGAGGGGGCCGGAGGCGCGGGCGAGGGTGCGCGCGAGCGCCGAGACGAAGGCGCAGGTTATGACTGTCCCGTTCCTCTTCCGTCGTCTAGCGCGGAGGACCGGCTCTTAAGCGGCCATTTCTGAATGCTTCGCAGCTGATCGTGGGGGTCTGTCCGCGCTTTGCGTTGTTCGGTTCGATCGTCGAGACCGTGGTTCGCTGAAATGAGAGACATGGTGACGGGCTCGTGGTAGGGCTGCGGTGTTGTGCGGCCTGGCTACGCGCGACGTTGGATGAGTGGCATATACCACGTGTCCCATGTGACTTGTGCCAAAATTTTAGAAGTATGCGGGTAGTGCCACGTAGCTGGATAGAACCAAGGTAACGTTGTTTGCCGTCGCTTGGAGCAAGTCGGATTAGTTTTTTGTATTCCGGCTAATTACATAATTAGTTTCTGTAATTAATCCACTTCTCACGTATTATATTCGGAGCACAAGTGTCAATAGGGAAATTGAGGACCATCGTGAAAAATTTCCGATCCAACTTTCTTTTGATCAATACGTGCTGCATAAGTTTTTTTTTTCTTTTCCGAGCCTGGTGCGCTGGTCCGGGAGCAAGCCGGTACGGGAACTCCAAATAACGGGCATCGCGACCTACCTTCATTTATTCTTGCGTATTTTCGATGCAAGGAAGAAAGTACAGGTTAAGTGCTAACTGGCAGCTAAGTTTTGTTGAAATTGAGAAATAAAAAGCGTGACAGAAAATAGAAAAATAAAAGGGCCAGAAGACTGAGGAATACAAAGCTCCCGGGTAACGTTTCAATACAACTTAAGCTAATATCCGCCTTCAATGTTATTTTAAAATGTGTTTCTCTTCCCAACGCAGTGCAAAACGACGCAGTACCGTGCCGCCGGCTCGAACAAAGTGCCGTTTGCAAATAAAACTGATTGTTCACTACACATGCACACGCCAGGGTTCTTTCAATCGTTAGCTCATGCGGGACACACTCTCGAGGCGCGCGCGAGAGCTGAACTTGACCTAGATTCCAACCGCGACGGGCTTCCGAGAAGACGCGGCTCGGCCGCATAGCTCCCGGCGTGCCGCGTGTCCTACATAACGCGGGTTATTTGTCGGCAGTTTGCGTCGTACCTATAATAGCACCCCGGCGAGTCGTGTGATACGTATACGCTGTGTACGACCGCTGCTGCGACCGGTCGCGCGATTAAAGCTTTATAAACGAAACATATCTCCCCCCCGCCTACCCTCTTCCAGAGCGATGCTGCGTCCGCATCCGTATGGAGAAATGATGAAAAACGAGCCTCCGCGAGCGAGCGCACTTACGAGCTCGTTGCCAACTCTCGGCGCAGCAGCGCCGCGTGCCGCTGGTATAGGCCGTGCCCCACGAAGTGGCTGCGCCGTTATGAGGAGTTACGGCGCTCGGAGCACGAAACCTCGGCGGTCGCATTTTTCACTCGCATCCAATGCTGCGATGAGGGTCTCGTCTCGCCGGCTGTCTGCGTGCATGCTTGCCACTACCCCCCCCCCCCCCCCCCCCCCCCTTTTTTTTTTTCCCCCGAATAGTCGTGTTTTGCAGGGAGCGCATCGCGTGTTTGACGACACTCGACTGTATACCGCCGCTTGCTGAAGCTGCTGTTTGTCGAGTGAAAAAAAAGAAGTAAGTATAGTAAGACGGATTGTGACGGCAAAGATAGAGAAGTCATTGCGAGGTGATCGTCGTAAATTTCGTCGAGGAAATGTGATGTGGTGCGTCGCGACATGGGTTAAGTAATTCATGACACGCCGTGGTGCTTTGAAAGATCCCTGAATGTCGTCGTAGTACGCTCGAAAGCAGGAGCTTCAAAGATGTTTTGTGTGTGTGTGTGTGTGTGTGTGTGTGTGTGTGTGTGTGTGTGTGTGGTGTGTGTGGCGACGTATATTTCTTCAATTCTAGTAATAGAACGTGGAATGAAAGGTATCATGTCCTGGTTTAAAAATATTCGGATGAAGTGGCCCAGGTTATGGAAGACTCACCACTACTGAAGACTTAACAAATGCTGAATCCGTCTCTGGCCCACCTTGCATCAAAATACATGAGCCGATTATGCCAGTATACTATGAGAACTATAGAGCGTTAAGGCAGTATAAGTGAAATAATTTGACATTATTACATCAATTACGCTTTTTTAGATAATAATGTATAGTGGAATCCCTTTGCTACCATCTTCACGGGAACCGGAAAAATAAGCGTATCATCCGAATATCGTATTAACCGAAAATAATTGTGCATACGAAACAATCGCACATAAGAAAAAAAAACGTGTTATCCCGAAAAACGTTTTATGCAGAATCGTGTCAACGAGATTAATTCCACTGTATTCAGTTTTTATTTCCTTTTTTTTTGTCGATATAGAACCGTTTGGTATATAGCTAATCTTCGCACCTGTGTAGTGTGTGCGCGCGTATTACGCGGACGTGGCACGTGCGGCTGACGGAGGCTCGTAAAGTGGCTGCGACGTAACCGCTAGTTTACGTCTAGATAACGTCGTTTTCCGCGAACCGGCAGATTTCCGCGGTCACAAAAACAGGTGAGCCGTCAACGTGTAAGGCTCCGTGGCGTTGGGATTACAGACACAACGAACGAGGGGACTCGTATAGTGACGCACGTGCCAGGCGTCGCGGGTCGTAATGGCCTCCCATTATGCCTAACGAGTACATAGCACCTAACTAACGCAATTCTGCAAAAAAAAAAAAAGTAAATCAACGCGACGCCTATACATATAGTGTGAGCTCGCTAACCGGCAGGTGGGAAGGAGCACGTAATCTCTTCCGATCTGTATCTCCCGAATAACAAGTTTTTTTGCTTTGTTTTCTTTCTGTGCTGCCAGGGAGCAGCCGGGAACACTTCCACCTACAAACTGTCTTCGTGTCTCTCCCCACCGAGGCCTCGTCCGGGGAGCATAGAAGCGTCGCGGCGCGAGTTAGGTTGAGTAACAGCAGACGAGGAAGTAACGTGGCGTATAAACTAGACGCGCGATCGTCGTAAAAAAAAAAACGCAGCATTACGGTGAAACAGGTTTGGCTTTCTTTCGTGTATGCTTTCCTCTCGCTTCCCCCTACCCGCTATCCTCTGTCTCTTTCTCATGGCAGAACCGAAGGAGGAGGTATAGCTTGCGCACCCCCCCTCTCTCTCTGGATAATGTTTTGTGCACACACGACAGGTAGGCTTATAGCGTTGATCCACATCGAGTGCCGATGTTGTTGTTGGCGCGTGTCTTTTCGCTGAAGATTAGTAGACACGTATTTGCTATCTAATAATCATTTTCGATCGAAATGCTATATTTGAACTTTCCTTCAGGCTCGGATTCACGGCTGAATTTCGCGAAGCTTGGGCCAAATCAATTCACAGTGGCATCGCCCATAAACGGACGCGTTGGCCGACCTCCCGTTATCTCATATTATTGAAACTAACCGACACGCAATAAAACGTGACCTAAGGGACGCTACGCCCGCGCCTTTTCCATTGTAGTAAGCAGTGGCCGTCGAAGCGCAGTGATCTCGAGGTCTCGCGTCGTTCATTTTATTTCGTTGCAAGCAGGTGCCAATGACAACGTCGCCGTGGTTAGGATAGCCGGCTCCGATGTGCACTAACTTCCAGTTTGTCCACAGTCATTGCGTTGTTAAGAAGTGTTAAGAATCAGATATAGTCTGGATGTTTCCTTGCTGCTTAGATGATTTAAATTGAGTTTTCAAAAGGGTCGAGTGATTGGCAGGCTAGCATGCGCGCAGGTTTAAAAAGCGGCTTGAGAAAAGAGAACGGCACGTTATATATACGAGGGACCTGCATCACATAATTTTCTTGTCAAGTATTATTATTATTATTATTATTATTATTATTATTATTATTATTATTATTATTATTATTATTATTATTATTATTATTATTATTACTTTTTTGCGATAGTTTTTGTAACTATGCTCAGTCGGGTCTCTCCCTGCTTAACAGTGTAGGAGTAGCTCGAGGGTTTCGCTTCTTTTCCGTTTTCCGGACCCTGGCCGGCTACATTGTGCAACGCCTTGTCGGGCCATCGCGAGAGGCCACTGCGCGTGGGTAATTCATTGTTGCCCACGCTGGTCGCATCTTCGCCGCGCGATGCAGTAGTCCCGGCTTCCACTGGAGCCTTACTTCCTTCGCGCTTGACCGGCTGCCGAAGCCTGATAGGCGGCTGATGGAGCGAGCCTCCTCCGACGGGGCACGGCACCCGAGGGAGAACTGCCGGACCCTACGCTGTGCTGCTGGCTCTCGTACGTGAGGGAATGGGTGGATGGCTAAAGCGGGTGCATGCGCAAGGTCAGTGGCGTCGGGACGTGTCCTCGGTGTATATGCGTAGGGCTGCATGCCTACTTGGCCTTTCGCCTACGCCGCAGTCCGGCTGATGACAAGTTCTTGCATCATGCACACGATAGGAGTTCGTTTCAGAAGTGAACAGTGATGCACTATGAATGCTATTTAGGAGGACGTTGTTCCAGCCGCTGCCTGACATATATTTCACATTTCGCGGTGCCGTGCCTCTTGCTCATCCCTCACTCCTCCTCCTTTTCAGGGTATATCCCTGGTTAATCTCCCTGCCTTCCTACTCATCCTTTGTCATCTCTTGGCCTGCAAGAGTCAGCTGCAGCGCGCGCGAGTCGTGCCCGTCACCGCGAAGCCCCTCGCCTTGGCGATCGACGCTGTGATATATATAGAGAGAAAGAAACATGCTTTAATGAAATGCCGGAGACACTGTGCATAAAGGGACTGCGTTGTAGTAGGTGGAAGTAATTTACCGGAAATTACGACTGCCAGGCGCTGTTGATGCTACCGAACTTTCGCAGCTCGGCTGCGGTGTTTGCTCTGTCAGACGTAAAACCTTTGGACTTGCATGAAACTCAGTTATATAAACTGAGCGGCTAAGCCTGGCGACGTTATTTCGAGTGACGTGACATGGCATTATCCCATGGTTTGAAACCCTTTGTTTTGCTGCAGAGCGTAACAGGGACTAATGTTTATGAGAAACTGCAGCGAAATGAATCAAACTAAAAGCACTGCAGGTTTTATCCCCGTCGAACTTGTGCACGAACACGACAAATTCAGTGTAATCTGCATGCGCTAAACTGGTGCCTTCACATGTCGCTTTGGTGACCGCGCGGACTTGTTAGTAGTTTTCGGCTTTATACTTCTTATGCTTCTTTCTTCGAGTCGCTTTCGTTTTGCTCTTCCACTGTAGGAATCGTCGTCTCATCTGCGTCGACTGCCTCTTCTGCGTCGTCTGCCTCTTTTGCGTCGTCTGTCTCATTGTCTTCTTCGGCTCTCCTGCGTAATGAACGAATGTATTCGAATGTATTCGATGCAAGTCAATCGATCAGTCAATCTGTCAAATCAAATCACTCGTTCGAAGATTTCAGTGAGTATAAAAAAAAGTGTAGTTGCTTCGCAAAAATGTGTCAGAATCGAAGCTGAAATGAAAGGGCAAGCTTATATCATCGGAAGACAGCCGCCGCTGTGAAATGTGCGGTGCCCGTGTTCTAGGAAATAAAGCAGAGACGTCCAGAGTGTCAATGTGAAAAAGAAGACATCCTTCTGCGTTTTGGGCATTTGCAGTATGCGTAACTGGCATACTGTATCGAAACCTGGACGTTGTTGTCGGAAAGTTCCGTGACGGCTACACACTTTATTTCTACTATGACGCACCTTATTGCAACGATTCACGTTGATGCGTCCTATAGTTCTGAAACGACACATTGTTGAGTGACCCCTTCGCGGAGTTCCGAAGTGCGATTAACAGAACGCTGGTAACTAGCATGTATCCTTGACGCAGATTTTTAGCGCAGAATAGAACGGACGATAACACAGAGGGACAGGCACGAGCGATATAACCGATAAACAGAGCGATGCTTAAATGAACGTCTGAAAGAGCATAACTTGAACTCGCCAAAGGATGGCTAAGATCAGCCTATACGTTTCATTGTCGTGAGTGTGGGTGTGCGCCGTGTTTTTATAATGTGCTCTATGATAGATATCGCTAACGCAGCCCATTGACGATGCAGCCGCAATGCTGGGTGTTAATTACGAGTGCGTGAGTTCATCATCAGTAGTTTGTTCATCCAAGAAAGAATTTAATTTTTTTAGGTGATAGCAGATGATAGCTGTATTCGCACAAATGCTCCCGCATCGCATGATTGGCTTGGTTGTCGTCTGGCTTTTGTTTTATTTGTTTCTTTGTGTATAAATTTAAAGTGGGAGGCATTAAACATTAGTTGAAAGTTGGCGCTCGCGCCTGTGGTGTTGCAGTGTCGTCTGCCCTATTCTGCGCGGAGATCTGTGTTTTATGAATTTCGTTACGCTACCTTCACTGCTTTTCTCAACATCTTAAGTCGACATTTAGGGGGAATATTTGGAGAGAACACTTGGAGCGGACGCTTTAGAGCGGAAGTTTTCCATTGTGCCACTTAGCAACCGCTTCGTTGTAAAATGATGTTCAAGTTTATTCATCGATGACGTTAGTTTTACGTAAAATACATGAAATATTGCATATGCACAGGGACACCCAAAGTTGTTCATTCGTCGATATACACAATAGCCAGTTGCTTGTAAGTGATTAAAAAATTTAAAGGTGACCGCAATTTGCGCGATTACAAAAATAACAATAAGAAACGGGAAGATCACGTAAGTACACTTTTACACTGGGGTAATGACCACGTTCTTTCTGGACTGTTGCAAGTGCATATCAAGACCACGTGCATGCTTCTGTTCCCTTTGGTTTCGATCAGGTCCTTACGTGGGCTTATGAGAATCCAGAACGCGTTATTCCAACCCGTGGTGCTCTAATTGAAAAAAAAAAAAGTTTATATAAGAAAGTAGGACATTCAGCTGATTACATGTTAATGTGAAATTTAAAGTCGCCGCTACTATTGTTCAGAACAGGAACCACGCCACCATACACCATGCTATGACTCAAGAAATAAGTGAACCACCACAACTGTTAAAGAGATAAATCTGGGGTGGTATTATGTAGCGCTCTTCATTGATTATTTTTTTTTTGCGCTTACACATGGGGTTACAGGACGCCACGCCTATCTTATCGCTGGTATCGACCACATGGTTGCGATAGGTGATAAGAATATAATCGGCAGAAAAGAATTCTTACATAATACAGCCCCTGGAGACTGCCATATCGATTAAAAAAAAAGGGAAACGTATCGTTCGACTCGTTAGGAAGGGCTCCCGTTATCGAGCAATGATGCCTCCTGCCGCAAATCATCATTGGTAATTCACTTGAACAAATGATGCGATAGGGAATCATTTTTGGCTAAGCTTGCTTATAGGACGAAAATTTGATGCGCTCTTTAGAAATGGACCATGTACATGATCCTTTTCATTAGGAAGGCGCGCTTCAATAATCGTATCAAGCTCATATATATTCGAGCATACTGGAAACATTTGAAGAGATCGAATATGGATTATGCTCGATTCGAAATGCAGGTGCTCCATTCACGTTCGAAATACCGAGTACTCGCAGACCCTTTAGAAATCACTTGCACTCACTCTGCTGCCCCTTCCTCATTTCGTGGCGTGTGGTGTCGTGCCGTGGTCTGTCTGGTGGTGGCAGTCGTGGTCGTGGTGGTAGTCGTCGGCATTGCGTAACTGCTGGGGATGCTGTACTTGATCTTCATCGCCGCCATTCGTCCGTGCTCTGAATCTCGCGGCAGCATTGCCGTACCGACGACGACGCCTGTGTCGTCACAGGAGCGGCGCGAAAATGAGAAAAAAAAGAAAAAAAAAACTAAACAGAGGCGCACAAGAAATGATACCTAGTCGTGAGCACAACATTAGAGAACACGCCAGCCTGTTGGTGGAATAGCCTTAATTGCGAGCGCTTTCGCAGCAGGATCCCTTATCCAACGAAAGTCGCGCGGTATCCAAGAGAAAGCCACTGACAATTCATCCAAGTCTGTTGGATGTCCAATCGTGACTCGGATCACCAAAAGAAAAGGATTGCATGATTTGCGGAAACAACCGCTTTCGAGCACAGACCGTAGCTGCCGAACGCAGCTGATAGAACGAAGTGGTATAAGCACTGAGCTAAATTGCTCAACAATTTGGTAGTTTCTTGCATTGTGTGGAGCGTATCGCTATTTAGAATGTGTGAAATGGGAGCGATTGGTGGCCCGGTGATTCATGACTTTAAATAAAGAATGGTGTGCCCGCAGCAATGACCTAGGACAAAAACAGCCACAGCAGAGTCGCAGTTCACTGCACAGTATTGCTTCCTAATGAAGAGTGTTCGAATAGCGATAATTTCTAATGTAATCGAATAAAAATATTCGAAAAATACCACCTTCAAATATCGAATTGAATACTGAATATTTCTAATTTTGAAACAAAGTGAAATAAAGTTTCGTGGAGTCTGGAAAACAGTGGCTTATATAGCATACGTGGTTTGATACATCTAATGCCGTTAAGAACTGAATATTGGGTCAACTGAGAAGCTTTTAAATGAAACAGAACATTAAGGTGATCGTACCTGGTGCACCGTGACAACGACAGTAATCAAACAACGGAGCAATACGTCGTCAGATGCACGTAGTAAACTGCACTCCTCTTTGAAGAATAGAAGTATAGTACTACAGCACCGCACATAATTTTAAAGGTCAAACGAGGTGAGGCCGGAAAAATAATAAATTGCTCCGCCTAAATCGTGACACCAAATTCGTAGGCTGTCTAAGGTGAGACATGCTTATTAGGGACTTAAAACTGTTGTGCAGAAGTCACTTTCTCCGTACGTTCGCTCAAGAACCGGTTCGTCTGCACAACAAGCGTGCTTCTGGAGCAGAATTATTTAGACGAGTCTCCATTTGCCTGTCTTTCTCCCAGTAGACTGCAATAGCTGCTGTTGTCGCTTATAGTATTCGAACGGAACGAATATCCCACAACTTCGAATGCTGAATTCTCGAATCTAATACAAATCGAATTAACAACGAAGACTATTCGATTTGTATTTGACATTTCGAATATTCGCATACCACTATTCTTCATTGGACTCCACGGCTGTTGCATGGAGTCCAATGAAGTAAAGGCAAATCAAGCAGAACGAGACTGGCTGTCGTTATAGTGTACATTTAAACGGTTTTGTAACTTCCTGCCCAATATACACCTTCGTGGTCCTGGACTTCTTCCTAAAAAGTCGTTAGTGTACTTTTCTTCTACCATATAAATATGACCACTGATTGATTTATCTATTGATTGAACTTTGATTGGTTGGACGAACGCGTCAGTTTCTCTGCATTGGCGTTACACTCGCCGGCGCTTGCCTGCATTGACTAATCTTGCTGGCAATGAAGGCCATGGAGAGCGGAGCTCTGACTCTTAGCAGCCAGACATATTACGCGCTGCCGACTGTATACTCTACCCTCAACAATACATTCTCATTTTAACGTCTATCGACCTGCTGTGTAATAGATAGAATCAATCAATCAATCAATCATTGCTTGCATGCACTGTAAAAGAGCTGGCAGGAACCGTGACATCACCCACGACCATAACCTTTGTGACAGGCAACTTGCGATATGTTAAACTTACATTTGATTCGGTACACGGGAGAAGCGGCTGTGCTTATATTTTTGAATAAGTCGTTCCTTTTGGCTGTTTAGACGCTGAATTTCGTCAGATTTTGCATCCAAGAAAGAAAACGCATTAGAAACTTATCGTGCCCACTCGTAGGAATATATCTGCTGGTACGTAGTTCCAGATGAATAGAGTTCCCAACAAACTTGCGACTACGAATGATTACGATTCGGCCGGAATATGCTGCGAAATATGTCACTTGCTTGTGCAAAAAGTTGTATAATCGGCCGATAAAATCGCACTTGCTGTTTCTCTGAGCCATGATCTTTAGCAAAACGTAAAAGGCAAACTGGTAAAACAAAGCACCAACAGTGCTCGTTAAAACCCGGTCAAACAGCGGTGCTACTCGCAACAACCACTTAATATTAAGAAAAGCCGCACATACTGTATTTACACTATTATAACGCGATTTTTTTCTTCGTAAAGAATAATTTTGAAAACGTCTTCTTTTTTGCCCCCTCGACTATGGCTACCCTTAAAACTCCTGAGCTCGCGTTATAATTGTAACACTAATTTTTGCTTTTTCCTACGGGCGGAAACAACCCCTTCGCGTTATTTTCGTAGTCGCGTTATACTCGTGTAAATACGGTATACGGCGAGCCCTCACCGCCTGATTGACTACGACAAAGTTACACTTCCGCATTCACACTCCGCACGGTCGATACGTAGTGGCACGCGGGAGAAGATCCGGGCATCTCGGCAGTGGCAGTAGCTTTGCCCTGGCGTTTGGCCTGTGCACTTCGAACAGAGGATCATGCCCGCCGCGGTAGCTCAGTGGCTGCAGCGTTGCGCTGCTGAGCGGGCTTCTCCTCTCTTCTAGCCCGGCCGTGGCTGTGCATGGCGCGGCTGAGCGCGGCCGCGTGCGCGCCCTATCTTTAAGGTAATCTGCAGGGGGTGCAAAGTTAGACGAGCTGAGATGGCTGGTCGCTTCATGTGCGCTGTGTTCTTGCGCGTTTGGTGTTGAAAGTGGCGGCGTAATATCAAGTTTCGGATACGCGTTGAAGGGATAGGCAGTGCGAACGGGAATTCGGTCGCCGCTGCTCTGCTGTTGCATCTACATCACGCTTGCGTTGTGACAGTGAGTGTCCGCGGCTATCGAGAGAAGTATGCTCATGTTTGCTTGCGCGCGCGTGATCATATGCTTGTTAATTTAATTAGTAAGGGAATGTTTACTGCAATTTATATGGTCGGTAAACTGCAAGCCTTATGTCAGGTGTACAGTTGTCTCATACTTTGCTATCGCTATCAACGCGTCGTCTTTTGGGTGAAACGGTGACCTTTCTTTAGGTGCACTTTAAAGAATGCCATGTGGTCAAAATTATTTCGGAGCTCCGCATTACGGCGTGCCTCACAATCAGATCATAAGCTATGGCATTTAAAACGCCAGACTCTAAATAAATTTTTAGGTGCTTAATAAACACAGAGGACTCAGTTTGCCTGACGCGTTCCCACGATATACGCCTATATATTGTCATCAGGTACAACCACACATGCGCCCACGCTGCAACACCTTTAAAAAGGAAAGCTTTTCTACGTCCGTTGTTTTGTTGGTGCTTTCTTCTGAAGATGCCTTAGCATAATTTTTAGTTTGGTGTGTGTGCGCCTGCCCTCACCAGCCAGTAGCATGAAGGCCAGGAGGCCGACGACGATCAATTCCTCTTTGCCGGCAGTGTTGGGAGAGCCGATCAGCCGGTAGATTCTTGTCGTCCAAGGTACGTTGCGTGGCCTGTACGGCTTGTCCGGGAGCAGATGGTCCATGCTGCTGAGACCGTCATATTGCGGCGACGGCGACCTGGCGTCCTTGGTTTCCGCCATGGTGGTGGTAGTGCCAAGGATCAAGCGGCTCAAAAGCAGTCGGACGCCACTGGCCTTCTTCCCTTTCTCAAGGCAGATTTCCTGTCAGCCGGGGCGCGTCTCGCGGTCTCAGCCTTGGCGTCGACTCGGAGGGCAGGCGGCCTCCCGTGTCTCAGCCTAAGCTGCGAGAAAGAGTGTGCAAGGTTTTTTTTTAAATTTTTTTTTGTCGCCGGAACACTGCCAGACGTTTTAATAACGCGTAAGAGACCGCCCTTCGATGCAAGAGAAACACGAGCAAGCTGAAAACGTCCTCCGAAGTAAAGCCCTGGCTACGGTACCAGGAAGCGCTGGCTCTTTCGTTGACAGTTTAGCTGCCGGGCGTAAGTTAACTGATTTCTCAACGCGGCGGCAGTGGCGTAATGAGCTGAGTATTGCATTTGTTCTTTGCTTGTTCTGAGCTGGAGTGTTTCTTGGAAAACGCTGCATTCTGTTTCGCAGTAATCTGGCACATGAGTAAAAGCTATAAATGCCTTCAACCACGCAGCACTTATGCCTGTGTCGGAGCGTGGTCGAGTGAGCATCGAGTACAGCCTCTGACGCCTGTGTATGTGTCGTGGATTCTTCTCCTGTATTTCCTTATTGTGAAAGCAAATGTATAGTGACATCTGGTGTGCTCCGTATACGCGTTTGCCGCCTTTAGAGTAAAAGTGAGAAATGGGTAAACTGACCGGCATGACTAAACGCCGTCGGATGCCACGCGCGAGAGTCATACTAGTGTCATTTGTCATACTAAGCAAACCGTTTGTGCGCGCTACGTTGCGAAGCTGCGCGAAGCTCATAACACAGTGGAGCATGCAGTAGGTCTCGTTTTCAACCTGGTAACTAGCAGACAACGCACTCCTTCATAGCTCACTTCGTACTCACATCATAAGCAAAGCACGAACATATTCAACTGCCGGATGTATCAGCATATACTGCGTGCTTGTTTCTAATGACATGGCACACGCATTAAATTCGAGTGCGCTCACACTGTCGCCTTCAGGTCAGCAGGCACATGTTTTGTGGGAAGGGAACACGCTGTTGACGTCAAACATTTCTGGAACGCGCAATTGGCGAAAAATGCTTGGTTTGAGCTTTTGGGCAATGAAGAGAACACTGCGTTGGTAGCAAATATTGCTGCAGAATGCTACTGTCCATTCTGTAGGCAATATGAGAATGTGCGCGGAAACTCATTTTTTTTTCTTCTCCGCCTTCTAAACCTCTGACGGCAACATGGGGATCAGCTATTGGGGAGTAAATCCTGCATATTTCGACGACGCGTGGTGTATTCCGCGCTGCCATGCTTAGTGACACGAACGCATAAATTGTTACGCAACTACAAGCTTCTAGCGCACTTCAGGTGTACCTACTGGCGCTTTCGGGCAGGCTGGAGGGGAAAAAAATATAGTCATAAAATGCACGACGATCAAAATTGCGCGCCGCAAACTTTCACAGAACGTGACAGGTATAATAGCCCTTGGAAACTTACCGGGGCGGCGGATCTCTTCGCCGCTTTACGCAGTTGGGAAATATTTAAGATTGCAATGCGTCAGGACTGCCGCAAACGCACGCTAAGCCGCGCTAGAAAGCAAGCTTACTGGTTTTTCTCCTCCTGAAAGCACTTTACAAGGATGGCGCTGATGTTGTGGCCGCTCAGTGCACTTGGTCCCCCCGTCAGTTTTCGTCTTTCTCGTCGCCTCTCAGCGCGCCGCGGTTTTGCACAACTCGCAGCTGTATATATTTAGACTCGCCTGTACGAACAGATTTCGCCACTCGGGCTCACAGATTCACGCGTGTTATTATTTACTCTATCCCTCCCCAATAATGTATCGAGATCGCCGCACTGAAAGGAGACAGAACCATTTTCCACAGGCTGTAACGTTTTCTTTTTTTGCCTGCGCAAAGGAGATACGGGTGTTTACAGAAACTCTTACTCCACCGGCTTTCGGTACGGCGTATAGAGTGGAACAGTGAAATTTCCTACGCTTACCTTTGGATATTTGGCGCTCGTGCGTCACATTTTAGCGATAGCTGCGCACGTCTACAAAGCATTTTTTTCTTTCTGTTTTTTTATGCCTTTTTCTTCTTTCTTCTTCTGTTTTTGCTTTGCGGTATGCAGCTGCGAAGTGCCTTTCTCGGAGGCTCTAGCATTTAAAATGTGAGACAGGGATGCGCATCGTTTAGTTGGCCTTAAACCATGTGTAACGAATGTTTTATGTATTTTCTGTGTGCAATACATCAATTTTACTCCTTGAGAGGCCTAGGCTGTTATCGGGTCTAAATCGCGTTTTTTTTTTTTTTTTTAGGTTTTTTGTAGTTGCCGTACTTTAGAGCTGTGCGTCAAAACAGTTCAAACTACGTAAATTTTAATCTTTGAAAAATAACCCATACCTGAGCCTTGCGTCAATAAACCCCACACATCATCATCATCATCGTCGTCGTCGTCAGCATCATCATCAATCCTGAATTTTTACGGCGGAAGACGATTGTCCGTAATCGCGGTGAAAATGGAGGCCAGACACTACTTTTTTAAAATTTCGCAATCTCTATATTTAATAATGATGCTGAGAAAAGTCTGCAAATGTTACTTTTGCTATGCCGTGCGCATTTAGCAACTTAGAAGAATGAAATGCTGCTAGTCGGGATGAATGCGCGTGTAGCACTTGGCCCTTATTTTTACAACCTTGTAAGGGTGGCCGCCCACCTCCGGGTATCAACAGCTTGGTCTCTGAAAGAAGGTTTCTTTACTCACTTATATATCTACAAATAACCTCGGAAACCCCAATGATTGCCATTGACCACTGCACACAAGAGGCACCGGATTATTTGATCTGCGTCTTCTGTCGTCTCTGCAGAAAGCTAGAGCTGCTTTGAGACACTTTGATTCAGCCGGCTTCAACCTTGTAGGCTCACATTCAAATCTCTTTTTAGTGTAGGTGGTGTACGCTTTAAAAGATCGCGAGGCACGTATCAAGTGCTCCCCATAATGGCGCAAGGCAAAGCACGACTTAGGGAAAGTCGTCTGTGCGCCGGCTGCTACACTGGCAGGATTGCTAGCTATGAGGTGAAGAGAACTTTACTCTTGCGCGTCGTCTGAGTGCGTCAGTTGCTTCGCCACTTCCAGTCAAAATATATGTTTGCCGATTGTGCCGCGCCACACGTCTGCTACAGCATTTTGCTTCTGGTGCTGCTGAGCGATGTGTTCACTCATTGGTAGCGCATTGTTCGAGCGTTCCGGCAAATGTGAGCATGACCGTATACATGTGTCCGCATTCGCAAAAGGTTCTTACGCTACAACTTTTTCGTATATAAGAGCAGATGCGAGCCCATCGCGAAGTGAGGCATATTAGCGAAAGAGCCTGGCCAATGGCAATTAGTAGCACTTGCGAACGGAAAGTCAACTATAGCGCGATTTTGTACGTTCTTTAGAGGCCGTATGCGCGCATGATTTGGCATATATATATGTATGTACCGAAACGGTGGCACGTCGCATGCTACGCGTATGTTTCTATGTCACTATCACGTGCCGCCGAGCGATGGGGCTGCGAGCGGGTGCCACGAAAGGCTCATCAAGCGACGCAGCCAGTCGGGGGGGGGATCCCAGATACTCCCGCGATGTTACCAGGGGGTTCAGGCCTCTGCCACACGGTCTCGGCGAATGATAAGGCGACAGAAGGACGTAAGCTGCGTCGATCGGCAGTGCTCACCATCGCTTCTCGCGAATAAGAAAACGATACACATATAAAGAAGCGACAAAAGAAAAAAAAAAGAAAATGCAGAGAGAGAGAGAGAGAGAGAGAGAAAGAACTAGCGCTTCGCGAGAAAAGGATCCCACACGCTTCCTTTCCGAGCTTCGGTTTCACATCGCTCTTCTGACGCGACACCGTCGTGATTCCCGCTCTCTCGTTTCTTTTCCTCTCGGCTCGTGGCGTGTGTTTCTTTCTTCTCTATGTACCGCCTCCGTGATTCGTTTCTGTGCCTCATCCTCCATTCGCACCGTTTTCTTCTTCTGCTTTTTCTTTCGCTCTATATATATCTCGAGTGCGGTTCTTTACGCCTGCTTAGTGCTGCATATATAAGTGAGCAGTCCCGATCGGAACGTCGATCTTCCATCTTGTGCCATTCCCACAGCCTTCTTCGGGCGGGAGCCAGGAGCGGCTCAGAGCAAGCAAAGCGCAAAACTATACGCGACATCGCCCCCCCCCCCCTCTCCCCCCTCGTTTGCGCGTTCTTTTCATGTTCTTTTTGCCCCACCTCCTGGAAAACACGCGGGTGTACGAATGAAATAAGAAAGAAAGAAAGAAAAGTAGTGAATAAAATTGAGTAAAGGATAACCAAGAGCAGATGCGCACTGTCTGCCCTTCGTGTTTCTTTAAACTTTTTTTTTTTTCCTTAACGAGTTTGAAGAGGTCTGCTTTCGGGGAGCGGGTCAAGCGGCCTCCGCTCAAGAGAGCGGCTCGGAGAGGACAGGGTAAAAATGCGAGACAAGCGGGGACACGTCCATCTTACGGCGTTTACCCGTGCCAGCGGCAAGCAGTATACCCGTGGTACGTGTCGGTGCGCTCGCTCTCCCCCCCACCACCACCCTGGAGCCGCGCCCTTAAATTACGCTCTTAGCGCCCCGACTAAATTGAAGCCCGGTCCGTCCTAATGAGCATCGCGCGGCAGTGGACTCTCCGCTTTTCCTCTGCGCTCCCATGTCCCGATATCACGAGGACTAGAGCGAATGCGGTGTTCATTCATTTCCTTTTATTTTTTCGTTCTTGACTCTCTTTCCCACCCCCGCGCCCCTTCTCCGCTTTTTTCCCCTCTGCAGTTTTACAACTTTCCAGCGTGGACCTCTCGTGCTTGTCGTTTGGCTGTGACCCCCCATTGCCTGAGCGCCTTTTGCGTTGCCATTTATTGTTGTTGTTCTTGTTTTCAGTCACTCATTTAGTCTTTAAGCAACGGAGGAAGGCCTGATTGGGAACCATTCTCATTCTGTCTTGCGAACGCTTTCGTCCAGGCCGCCACTCTCTTTTTGCGCCTATCTCACCCCTTGTACAGCGTTACAAAAAATTCCGTGCAGCAGTGCGCCAATGTGTCCCGGCGCCTTTCGGAGGCCCGGAGTGGGACGACGTCACGTATAAGCGCTGCATATATAGTTCAGAGCGGCGCGAATTACCGTTGCCGTGCCCGCCGCTCCCGCCGTTTCGCCTGGTGTTGTCATTTCTGTCGACCCTTGTGGTTTCGCTAATAGCGTTAATGAGGGCGTCGCGCGCTGCTGCTCCGAAATCCTTTCGTGAGACACGAAATGTGAACAGACTCGGAAGTAATATATTAACCAGGTTAAGCTGTTTCTCTTCCTCTCTGTATACGTTGACGCTACAAAGTTGTGACCACTTCCTCCATGTTCATGGAAGAGAAGCTTTATTACTGAGAAACTCGTATGGGTTTCATTTGTAGTGTCATGCTACTATCGGGCGGACTTATCGTTTTTATGAAACTTCCTCCACCATGCGGATTCCCGCAGAACTGATTTCCCATTTCTGCCATGTTCATGCAACAGTGTTGAGCAAGTGAAGTAGTAGTTAGAACTTTGGTACGTATAGAGAACACCGAAGTTTGAGTCAGTACCAGATATCGATGTGACAGTCTGTCGCCTGTGAAGGGACGAAGAGTCATATGAAGCTGAATAGTTCAACATAGGCAGGTTCTCTCTGTATTTGCGTTGGCTATACTATTGCTGTCAGCATCCGCCTAGGCTTATAACTCCACCGTCGTCACGGGGCTGCCAAGGGGTGGGGTGTCGATTATACCTTCGCCAGCGGCGTTTAATTCGCGGCGCATTGGCCACTATATATGAGCTCGCGATCATCGTTCACAACGTCTTGACGGTCGCCTCGTCGTGTAAACTCCAGAGAACCGAGTCATCATGAGTGACTGGACGGATGTGATTAGGCTGCAACATTTCTATGAAACACCGAAGTCTAACTGATAGCTATGTGTAGAAGTGACACGCTATTGGAGGTAGAAAAATTTTTGTTCCAACTGTCCCAGTTTCCTATCTTTATTCAGAAAAAAATATTGGTGGAAGGTTACAGGACACGCAGTCCACGAACTCAAACTTGTAATAAACCGAGCCGCTCTTTTTTTTTTTTTTTTTTTTCTAACGAGACCGCGAACGTGCCATGGCACGTCAGGGGCGAACGCCGCATCGCATGCTTCCGTATAACCAGGCTTTATACTTTGAGGCAATTGAGACGTACCCTGCGCCGCAAATTCTGATCCATGCGGTGACCAGCCAAATTCCAGGAAAAGGAACCGCCGAGTAGCGATGTTGGGCATGGAATTGAGCAACCTGCGCGTTCTACATTACGAGAAATGATTAAAGGTGGCAGTGGCTGCTTACATGCGAGTAACTTCGGTACCTGTCATGTTGTGTGGTTTCTGTTTACTTTTCACCCCGCATATTCGGTTCTGTCGACTCCCAAACGCTTCTTCCCGCATACCTTATAACATGACCGTAATTAAGGCTGATTATTAGCTAATCAGCTTAATAACCGCGTGATCAAGGCTGTTTATCGCTTTTGCGAGCCACGAGAGGGGCCCTCGAAGACAGGCTTTTATCGCCCGCAGCACCTTTGCGCTTTCGTCAAAAGCGTCGGAGTTCTTTTTCCTATCCCCCGAGGTACTGATTGGCTGCGTTGCACCCAACTGCCTGCTCGCAGCGCTGCAAGGAAGAGGCTACGGTGGCTGTGCGGCCCGTTAAGCTCCGGAGGGGTTGCGCGTTAACGAACTGGGGCAGCAGCAAGAGCAGCAGGAGCGGTAGCAGTAGGGGGTACGGCGCGCACGCGCTTGACGGATCGAAACTTTCCGTCGAGCCCGGGAGACGCCAAGCGCGCGCGCGCTGACACCGCGGCGAGCGTAAAGAGATTGCTCCCCCCCCCCCCCCCCCCTCCTTCCTTTTACTTTTCTTCTCCCTAAATCACTGGAAGTTAACGAGCGCCGGACCACCGAGAAAACGCCGCGTGCGCTCGATCGCTAAAAGCCTCCGGTTTCTGAGTTCGAAGCCAACACCGCCCACAGCAAGCGCGGCGATCGCGCACGGCGTTACGCTCTTCGTGGTTAGCGAGTTTCTCGCAATTTCTCTCGAGCGAGTGAAAAGTTAGTCGGTCCATCGTGGCGACGCCTAGCCCCTTATGTGGATAACGCGGTCGACTCTCAAGGCTTCTTCCATTTCGTATAGCTTTCTGTGCTGGGTCGAAAATGTCGTCGACGCTATCTCTTCTTGATGCTTGCTCCTATACAAAAGGCCGTTTCCATGACCCATGAGGAAAACGGCATTTGATGATGCGACGCCCAGGTTTAGTGTGCCACCTCCTTTTGTTGACACTTGATAATGAAGATGAAATGCCGGACGGTGATGCCTCGGTGCGAATCAGTCACCGTTTGTTCTGACAGGATTCTAAAGGCAAATTGCCCATAACGTGCCGCGTATTTCTCCGAAGGTTACTGTAACGTAAAACTCCGCGTGTATTATATTTTTCTTTTCTTTTGTTAAAATAATTTTCAATTGCATTTTTTTTCTACTTGCTTCGACCATCTAAACAGGGTTATATAAATAAAGAGAAATACGCAACAAAGGAGAAAGACAGCGAGGTAAGTAGAACGGAAAATCTGGTTCGTTACTCTACACTGGGGAATCGGGGAGGGGAATGCAGCAAGATAGAAAAAAAATAAAGTTGTTCAAAGAGCGTATATTGTATATTCTTGATCGCCAGACGTGTGTGCCTCTTCTGTGTGTCGCCGTCTACTTTGCGCTGTCGCCATGATTCACACATGCCTGCTCGCCCAAGTAAGCACCTTAGTGCAATTATTATGAGCTTTCCGTAATGACCTGGGCTATTTGAACAGCCGAAGTCACTTGGCCTGTTCAAACAACACTTTCACAACTCACACAACACAGTTTTCACAACACTGCTTCAGGCAGTGTTGTGAAAAAGAAAGGGCGCCTCTGTACAGTTGCCTGCCATTTTGGGACTACGCGGCAACCACGTGCGGCATCTGGGTGCACCTGTTTTCGTTCAGCTTAGTTCGCTTGCACCAGCAGGTGTCTGTGGTTGGGCAGTTGGGGAAAATGTTGGCGCCCAGCGCGCACTTCGGGAACAGGTAAAAACCGCCGCTGAAGGCAGCTGTATACATACGGCAATGCTAGCTGTTACAACTGTGTGGTGAAAACGCACTTCTCCGATGTACGCCCACAGTGTTTTCAGTATAACTTGTTTCGCTTTGTCGAATTCCCAGTTGTGTGCTTGCCAGGGCTAAGCGCAGGAAAGTTACAGGATAAAGGCAAAGTGCAAGTGGCCAAGAGCCGGAAATATCGAAGATGTGTTCGGGCTGTGCACTTGATATATGAGATCCTCTACTCATACGAGCTTCAGCCATTCCTCACTTAGGAACAGCCATGTCAAGACACGGCCACATTAGAGCACAGCTGCTGGTGGAAAGCTGCTCGCGAAAAGAACGTGCCGGCGCTGGCGCGATCACAAGCACAGTATAGCCAGCGTCTCGCGGGACAGCCTCGCTCTCCACTCGAATCATTGGCTCACTCCCCTCTTTTTAACTCCCCTTTACCAGTGCAGTTCGCCGTTCTTGAATATAATTTCGTTTGGCGCGCATCACTATCGTGTTTAACCAAGAGCTTTATGAGCGGCGCCTTCACTTTGTGCGTGAGGGTTTGAGAGAGAACCGTAATGGAGAAAGCTTTCTGACGTTATACGTATATATCTGTTTGGGAAAGTAGCCGCTGCTTGCCGCATCGAGTCATTCGCATCTCGCGCTTAGGCGGTTGCCGAAGTGCTAATGTCCTTCTCCAAGTCGGTCGTTAGCAAGTTGCTTCAGTATCGTTACAAGTCTGTAGGGAATGCCATTATACTTGAACCTTGAAGACTCATTTACTTTTATTTTTTTTCTTTATTTTTTACCCCTGCTATGTGCGCTCATTGTTTTATGTGCATTTCTTTTTCGGCGATCGTCCGTTCCTCATTAAGCTTTATTACGCGAATGCCGAAGACAGTGTTTGTCATTAATCACTACAGCTCAGGCCCGTGTTTAGGTACGCGCGACTTAATTACGAACTGCTTCGCCACAAATGAGCAGCGCATCTGGAGGCGCCTGCGCTCACGTTCACTGAGATCTCGACGCGAAGAAAATTAGTTGTCCAAATACCTTCCGTCGAACCGCGAAACGGTTGAAAACAGTGTCACAGCTTTTTCGCGCAGCGCGTCAGTATGGCTTGGCTTGTTGTTGTGGTGGCAGTAGCATAGTAGTGACTGGCAGTAGTTAGTAGTAGCAGTTGTTGCTGTACCAGCATACTTATTGCCCTGCAAGTGGAGGCGTACCCACAAAGGCCGATCCGCCAATGATCGGGTGTCTTTATGCAAAAAAAAAAAAAACACATGTGATTAAGCATAAACTTGGGAACTTCGGGTAGAGAGAGAGAGAGAGAGAGAAAAGAAAAAAGAAAAGTGCGAGAGCTTTAAGGCAAGTGTTTGGTATTAAAGAGCTGTTTAGTTATCCTGTTCGACTTATTTTCCCCCTTGTCTTAAGTTCCCTGCTGCCCACATTTCGCAAGCTTGTTGTTTCGGAAGCGTCATTCAAATTTCCACTTAATTTTGGCACAGCGCAGGGTTACTGCCTTAATGGCCCGTTTATTGCTTCTTTTGCAGACTTTGACGCATGCCGTTGCTCATTAACCGAAGTATATAGGCCGACCTTTCTTTTCTTTCTTTTACGCGTTTTCCGCTTTCCTTCTTTCTATTTTTCCTTTCTTTCATCCTAAGGGAGCCGTCATCATATTCTCGCACGAAGTCCCGCCCTGCTTGCCGTCACTTAGACGCCATAATTTCTTCCTTTTTTATATTTTTTTTTCGTTATATACTTGCTTTTTCTTTCTGTTTCTATTCGTCTGTCATTTCCGTCTTTATCAGAAGCCGAGGTGAGCGAAAATATGGTCCCTGTCACTTTAGAGTTTTTTGCATCATCCGCTCCAACACGCACCATTAGTGGCGTCACGGTATTCTGCCGTCGAGGTTTCGGCACATGAAAAATAAGAAAAAATTTAAAAAAATAGCGAAAAAGCAAAGTATAGGAGAAATGACGAGCGACCGTGGTTTATATGCTCGATTACTTCGATAGCATCTGGGGGAGGCCGCGCTGGTTTTTTTATGCAGCGTGTCCCAAGGCGTTTAATAATCTTGTTAGTCGTTTATAAACGCAATGTAAGGAAAAACTGAGCTGATGCGTCCGTGATGCAGCCTGTGGAAGGCGGGTCACTGAAATTGCTCTCTCTCTCTCTCTCTCTATATATATATATATATATATATATATATATATATATATATATATATATCATTTTTCTGGCACGCGCGCTTTTACGGGCTGTTATGTAATTTTGTGCCGCAACAGCGATTTATTCCAATTACATCTCCTCCTACATATAAAAAAAAAGAAACCAAGGGGGAGTAGCTGAGATGTAATTGAATTACAAAGGAATATAACACTTCTGATTTGCGCAATTTACTTGTCTTCCAAAAGAGTGCAGGCGTACGCAGAAATTTAATGCGGGTGGTTTAACTGTAGCAGATAATCGCTGTGCTGGTCAGGCATTTATTTATCTTCCACACTTAAAGAGGTAGTCTTTGGCCGCAGGATTTTGAAGGAGTGCCCTATTTTTTAAATTATTTTTTAGGGGGTGCGGCGAGGTGGGAGGTTTGAGCGGCATAGGAGGAGGGTGTAGCGAGATTTAAGAAATGTGTAACACCAATTCAGTTTACTGACATGCAGTAATCTGAAGATTATAAGTAACAAAATGTCCGAAATCTCCTTGTATATGCACTTATTTTTCCCCCGACTGTTTCTTAATTTATACATACACGCAACAATGAGCAGACATTTATCAGCATACTTATGCGGTAGTTGTTGCATGTGTACAGTAAGTTATTAAGATAGCGACTTTCTTGCTGCTTAACGGCTGTCTAACATTGTTTCGTGCTGTAACTTGCAGATGAGGCGGCTACACAACCCTGCTGATTTTCGAGACGACGCTTACGACTAAAGATGAAGCCAAGGTAAGCAGCTGTGCGACGCGAATATTGCGCGCCTCTTGCGAGCATGCGCGCACTATTTGTAACGGTGTGTTCTAAATCTGGCCAGCGTAGAAGGCAGTCCTATTTTGATTGGTCGGAAGAGAGCTTCAAACCCAAGTAAGGAAGCGCATTTTAAACGTGGTGATTATGATGATGATGATGATGATGATGATGATGATGATGATGATGATGATGATGTTTGTTTGAATCCCCTTTGAAACGGGCGGCGACGAATAGTCACCTAGCCTACTTGAGCTAATCAGGTTTCACTACATGTATCGCAGTCCAGCGTTTTGCCTATCTTGACCTTTTATTGCTCCATTAAAACCTCTGTAGAACTATATTGTACAGTTAGTCGTGCTTTTAACGACTCCCGTTCTATCAATTTCTGCCTTGCTTCTTTTGCACAGACACTCTACACGCATCTCTGCTACTCATCATAATGCTTTCACACGCTTCAACGACTTGACGCCATTTAGCGTCGACGCAGATGGCGTCAACGCTAGATGGCGTAATATTAACGCAAAATTTTACCGCTTTGCGCATGTGAACCCAAGGATAAAGGACCGTAGTTTAGATTAGGCGCAAGAGAAAACCTGCCTACGCTTTCTTGTGCGCATGCCCTCTTTGCCGGTTTCGTCAAAATTTGAGCTATACATAAGATGGCCTCTTGCCACTTAGCTGTCTGTTTAGCCGTCTGTGGCGAGTATTGGAACACACCTTTTGTTTCACATGTGTTGGTGGCTGAGTTCACGTGTAGCGTTCTGCCGTTGAACTCGGGGGCTCGGTGGCCAAGAATGTTGGCTGCATTTTGATTGGAGTGCTATGGTCACGTGAAGACCGAGATTTCGCTGCGCTACGGAAAACCCCGAATGGCCGAAGTTAATGCTGTAGAAACAACTCCGCTATGCAAAAAACTTGGGTGTATAGTCGCTGGATATTACGATAGTTCTTACACTGCGTTAGTAATGTAGAATTGTAGGCTCCTGGGGCCTGTTCAGACGTATTTGTCGGTACTCAGTAGTGCCTTTGCAATAGATATTATGAATAACGTCATATTTTAGAAATTTCAAGGAACTTCCTTTTCCAAAAAAGTTCAATAGGCACGTAGCTTGTACATAAGCATATTATCAGAGCATTGCGTTTGGCAGCCTTTCCCAAGAGATTCGCAAAATAGAGAAGCGCTTCTCGTGTTTCTGTTATTGTCTCCTGGGCTGGTCTAATATGAGGGTTCCTCGATTCTATGTCTTTCTTATCATCCACCGTTCGCTAATATCGGCCGATCCCGGTGATATATGGGCGAAGCGCCACTTGGACCACTGATAAATTGCGAAAAGGAACAGCAGTGAAATCGAACCGTTACATGTATTGTAACTTGCCCTGTTTATTGATTTCTATAGCCATTTTGCGCTGTCTGAAAGAAGGAAAAGACAGAATTATTTACAGCCAAACCTATTATCGTGCAGTACACTGAAGATCTGCTATGGGGCTGCGTTGCGATATGGGAACTAAGACCCTTTTACGAGTAATGCTTGCGTTAGTGCGCATTCAGCGTCTGCAAGAAAGACGAGTCCAAATGCTACGAACTCCGGCAGCGAACATTTACGAACCGCGTTCGGAGACACTTGTTATTCTTTCAGTGGGCGTACAGGCGAATTCATGCCTCGACTGAGCTGACCCGTAGAATGAACGTCGTTTGGCTCTAAATATGGATCTAAATGTGCTCTATATTCAAATCAGGGAGTGTAAAATTCTGGCTGTTTAGAAGATGTTATTTTAGTTTGTCAAAAAGACTTGACCATTTAGGTCCACGCAAGAAATTTCAATTTTCTTCGTTACCTGTCTACCCGAAGTATTAATCGGTATGCAACTGCTGACTTAATCTGTATCCTGCCATTGGAAAATATTGCGGATGAATCAATTCGCTACAGTGCTAATTCGCATCCGTGGTAGCATATTGTTTTTTTTCCTGCGTCAATACGTTCCGCCATTTTTTTGTTCATGTATTTGCGTCAAGGGCAACTTTGTATCAAGAAGGTAGTATTCTTATCCCAGATACCCTGAGGTTTGTTTTCATATCATTCCGATAGGTTTGAGCACCTCAGCTTCGGTCCTCATCTAGGCAGAGAGCAGTTGGAACACTGCCTTCCTTGAAGGCCATGCATCGCATTTTGGTGCTAGCTCATTAACCGTGCATGCGCGCGCGCGTGTGCGCGCGTGTGTGTTTATGTGCGTGCGCGATGTGTTATAGTAAAATAAGCAACACTTTCAAGCAGGAATCCGTTTTTCATGCTAAGCAGCCCAGCCTTTCGGTTGCACAAAGTGCCTGCTGGCTGTTACGCGCGCATGACGTGCCTCCAGCCAACTATGATATGCATTTGCGTTGCTCTACGGCCTTTGTACAGCTACCTCAGAATAAATAACGTGAGGTGACGCCGCCGGAAACAGTGCCAAGCGTTTGACTATAACTGGTGGGCGGAACAACTGCACGCTCGCCTTGCTCGTTTTGGCGCTCGCCTCGAAGAAATAGAAAATCGCGTCCCGTGCGCAGCGCTTCTTGTAACCATCGCACGAGGCTTGCTCGTCGTGATGGTATGCGTTTTCATCTCGTTCGTGACCATGAGTGGAGTGGCGCCGAGATCGTGCAATGTATTAAAGCGCCGCGCCGCGTAGGCGAGCTCGCGACGGCGCCTTTTCAGCGTTTTTGTTGGCAGCGACGCCGCGTTCGTTCGCAGTCTCCGACACGTCGCTTTGCGACACCTCCCAACCAGTCTCGTAAGACGCCTGACCGTCGTCTGTCGCTTGGCATGGTACGAATACGCTTGCGCGAAAACGATGGCTGTGCAAAACGCGTGCTTGTTATCTAGAATGCCTGTCTGGGTTTATTCATATTATCTGTTGCATAACGCTCCGGTTGGCCGTAAACAGCTCCGGGTGTAGCTATGCGCAGCCTTACTGGGGACTCGACCGTCGCCAGACGTCGCTTGAAGTCCATCGCGGGAGAAAAATGTTACCTCACGAAGCCACCGGATTTAGGTTTAACAGAGTAGCGGCGTTATGAATGGACGCCTTCGCACCAGGTTGGGAAATGACGCCCATGCATGTGATGCAGAGCGGGGGAGAGATGAAGAAACAAGCCGTTCGGTTCAACGGCTGTGTCTTTTTCTCCCGCGCCCAGCTTTGTGAGAAGGCAAGAAAAACTGTCGACTACGCAATTGCTGCGAAAGGTAAGAATACATTCGCACGAACTTTAGCAAAAGCCAAGGTCGCAAGGACTGCGTACAACTTCAAGGAGAAGTGCGCGACAATTCTACGGTTCGTGGCATGCAGGCGCCTTTGTGGCGTGAAGTGTCAGCATTTGCATTACAATAAACGTCTGAATGGTGCATAGATTCCGAATAAATGTAACAACAGAAATAATCGAGAACTGCACTGAGTAGGGTACTGTATTTATTATAGTTCCTTACATTTTACTTGGCGGAGAAGCAAGAGGGGAGAAACTTAGACGAGGGAAGTCGCCGTCACGCAATCTACACTATACGAAATGCGTTTTCACCGGTGCGAGCGCTTCTAATCTGCATTACATTTCAACAAGCACAACGAACAATAAAAGCACTCGTCTAGCGGCAACCAGTTAGGATGAAGCATGATAAAATCGCCCGCTGTCGGATTCACTCCAGTATCATTATCATTATCATAATTATATTTTTGTTGACTGCAGGATAAAGGCTTCTCCTGGCGATCTGCAGTTACCCACGTCTTGCGCGAGCTGACCCCATCTTATGCCTGCGAATTTCCTAATCTCATCGCGCCGGCTGATTCTCTGCCGTCCTCTACTGCGCTTCCCTTCTCATGGCACACATTTTGTAACTCTAATAGCCAAGCAACAGACAATCTTCCCAACGCATTACATGGTCTGCCAAACTTTATCATTACTCTTCATGTAAACTAGAATATCGGCTACCCCCGTTTGTTCTTCAGTCCACACGGCTGTCTTACTGTCAACGTTACGCCTATCACTTTTCGTTCCGTCGCTCGTTCTGCGGTCCATTAACATATTCTCAATCTTCTTTCTTAACCTCCAATTGTCCGCGTTATATGTTAGCACCGGTAAAATGCAATGATTGTGGTCTTTTATTTAAAAAAAAAAACAGTTGTACAAACATTGCACTCTACCGCTCCAGTATACACAACTAACAAGGTAGCTCTGCTACTGAACTAAACAAATAATACGTCATCCACAAGTGGCGCGAACGTATCAAATGCCACAGAGGAACCGGCATGAACAGCATGGGCATCCGCACTAATGCGTTCAGGAAGCAAGGGATATTGCAACCAGGAAACTAGTTATCCATGCTACTATAAGGGAATTGAGAGCAATCACCAGAACGACGCCGCCGCCTCGCCATGGTTTCCCGTAGCTATAGCAACAAAAAACAAAAACAATTACGATGAAGTGGTCGATGTAAAGAGATGCGTTTCCGGATTGAAAGAGCACGCTCAAAGAGATAACTGTGCTAAAGAAAACGAAGATATGAGAGCTCTCCATGCACCACCGAGTTCATATTTCAACGAGTGGTTGTTTACTATGCGAAGCTTTGCTGTATGGGCGGCATTGCTGCAAAAACATTCAACTGTGTATATTTCTTGCGCCTTATTCACTTAGTGTAGGGGTGACGAGTTCTATCAAGCACCGCGGAAGCACCGTGCTTCATTTTTTTTCTCACTGTAACCAAAAAAGAAAAGCTTAATATATTCTAGTAATTTAAATATTCACATCATTTCCTCGGTAAGTTTCTCGGTTCTCCGTTTCGTAACGAGTATCATACGTCTTCGATACTATAGGAAATTCGAGAAACGCGTTTTCAAGTGTCTCCCAGAAAAAAGAAAGAAAGAAAGACAGTGGAAGCACTTCGAAATCGTTAGCAGAACGATCGCGGCGCGTTGGAGAAACTGCTCTGTCGAGGATGAAGACGTGGTGCTGCATCGACGGCCATATTTCGGCGCCCCGAGGCGTCGTGTCTGCTCGCTTGTAGGTCAAGGCGCGGCGTTGTTGATACGTTGCCATAAAAAGAGTAACCTTTTGCATAGGCCGGCATGTACGACGCGCCTGATTTTTATAGGCCGTAAAAGGAAGATATACCCCTACTACGTTGGGTATACGTGATGCGGTGTTGTGCATTTTTGTTGGAGTGGAACGGGAAAAGGGTAGACGGGCTCCTATATCGCGGAACAAAAGCGTTCGTCTCAGGAGGATAGCCGTGCACTTAACGCCGTGGCGCTGCCGTCGCACTTGGACTGAGTTGCACTTAGCGCCAGGGTACCCGATGTCGGCGCTTCCAACAGTTTGTAGGTGTATATTATATATTATTCTATACTTAGGCCATAAATATGGTATTCAAGTCTCCTAAAACATCTTCTCGCACTTCTGGATGGACGATTAATATGTTAAGAAATTGCCATGCCTATATTATTAAGCGACACAGTGACAGCTGTTGGCAGGAAAATTCAAAGGTATAGTTTAGACCATGTTATCATGGCTCGATGTCAGCGATATTGCGGCCATTGAAGCAGTAATTATTGCATGTGCGTTAATTTTTTCACGTGACCCCAAGTGTTTCGTTTTTATTATTGAGAGAATTGCCGCGGCAGCGTTCAAATAAGTAAATAAATACACGAAAGCTCTGGTTGGTATATTAGCTGGCGTTAGACATCTGTCCTGTCCCTGCGGGATGTTGCGGCGAAAGACTTGCCGGTTTTGTGTAAATGGCATTACGTGGAAAAATTGCGAACCTGTGCCACTAGGGCTCACCGACATGGCAAATATTGTCCTTTGAGATGACATCAACTTCGACGACTTCGATGACTTCAGTCTTTGTTCTTCTCCTCCAGCTAGCGTGAATGGGGCAATCAATTGATGGGGAAAAAAAATCCTCCGTAACCCGCTTTCAGGTACATATACGCAACACTCGTAACCATTGTTTGCACGCAGTTCTTATTTGTTTTCGTCCCTCGCGTTGCTCTTTGCTGTCACGTTTGATTGCCCGCAATTGTTGTGCACTTACTCTCCTCGGCCAAAAAAAAAATAATAATAATAAATAAATAAAATAAACCGAAGCTGGCGCGGTACGCGTCACGGTGACCGCCCGCGGCGCGCGCTTTGTTTTGCAGGACCACACACACACACACACGCTGTCGCTCAGCCATCGTCGTGCTGTCATTCACTCCGACGAGACGCTTTTGTATTTGCATCTGTGAAGACGACAACTTTGGACAAGCGGCGGTGGCGGCTGAGGCGTCGACGCTCGCCCACCAGCCGATCAGCTGGAAGACGCACGTGCTAACGAAAAAGTGCGTGACGTGGCACAACTTCGTTAACTGCGGCCGCAATCACTGCGGCAGCCAATTAACGCGGCTGTTGCGACGCGGATGCTTCCAGTTCACAAACGTTCCTTGTTAGGGCTGCAAAAAGAGAAGAAACGTCTTCCGAGTGGGTTGCTTGTGAATGACGATGATCGGTCCCCCTTTAACTTAATTGTTAAGGCTTGTTTCGATGTTGTTAGTGTAGCGATGAATAACGCCCCCGCGGACTGCTGGAAGTAATATTATTGGAGGTGCAGTCACTTCAGCAATCCTGCGCTCGAATATTCCATGCAAGATAAGAGGTGATAGAAGAAACCTAGAGGGCAGGGATGTTAACTAGAAAGGCATCTGGCTGGCTACCCTAGGCTGAGGGAAAGGAGAATGCGAATAGAAAGATGAGAGAAAGAGAGAGGACGAAAAGACGGCGGTGAATGCGTGCACGGGGGCCTCGACGGCACCACGCAGTCGAAGCCGTTCGCACAGGCCAGTCGCCCTCAAGATAACGGAAATGCTTAGACCGTGGCCGTGGAACGTTTTGGAAACCAAAGTATTGTGTCCCGCTCACTAGCGGAAGCGTTCCTTTCACGCTTGTGTTTTACAGCGAAGAGATTACTTCATGAAACGATTGTTGTATCAGAAATACGAAGTCGATCATACCTTACTTCGCCTTGACCAAATCCTATAGTTCTTTTTCGTACGTCTTGCAACACGTTTGTCGGTCTCAGCAAATAGTCAATCTGTGAGATGCTTCGCTTTTCCGAAGGAATGAAATTTACTGCCGGTAGTCGATGAGAACTCATTTCTTTCTCCGATAAAGTCAATAAATGCAGAAGCACTTACCACGCCTTTATGTCAGTTACAGTGGGTTGGCGCCATATTACCGTGTGCAGAGACTGCTGGTTAACTGAAATCAGTGACGAAGATTGCCATCACATCCAATATCATCAAATAAGTTAGTAGGTGATTCACGTACATTTACTCTGACAAGCGTGTATAATTTATTATTCCTTACATGATGAATATGCCTACACGCACAAGCTTAGCCCTTGATAATAGCCTACGGCGGCTCCAGCTTTCAGTCATCTATCATGGTTTTCGTAAGACACAGGGGAACCCTTTCTCTCTCTCTCTCTCTCTCTTTTCATAAAATAGGAGGTAAATAAACTTCGCTCTCAATAGATGCTGGAGACTCAGTCCTTCAATCTGGTGGAACTGTTACGTCATCTGCCGTCCGCTATACATTGCTGCCGCCGTCCTGCTTTCGTAAAGGGCTTAAGACTCTCTGCAGGATTCTAGTGCTTCGCCGCTAGCAGGCATCGCCTTTGGTGTTTTCGAATCGGAAGAGACCGCAATGTTTACTTATCAACGTCCGGGAAATATTTTCCGGAGTAATGTACACACACATGCGTGTGTGCCACACTGCCCATCCCCCTTACCCCGCACACACATACGCGCACAGGTATAGCGATCGCGCATGCGCACGCTGGGCGGAAATATACGAGCGAATCTTGCGGGCCACGAGGCTCCCCAAGGCCGTTGCTGACTCTTGACACTATGGCCCTGTTGGCCTAGGGCGCGCCCGCATTGTAAACACGTCGAGGCGGTGACTTTGCGGCCGGATGATCCTGCACCTGGCATAGAAAGCTGTTTGTGAACTGGCTAAAATAGCCGGAGGAACCGCTTGACATCAAGAGGAAAGCAAAACGTGTGGAGGATAGTATAGGCTTTGCTGCTGTTCAGTTCTTGCTCATCCGTGAAGGAGCACAAGCCCAGATGTGGGCGGGTGCTACGTCACTGGTGTGTGCTTGCTTTTCTCTCTCTCTCTCCGTCTCCCGGAAGTGAGCGGCGTGACGAAGAGCAGAGGCTCGAATGAAGACGCACCGCCAGGGCTTTATCCTTTGGCACGCGGCAGCATGCGATGCGTCGTTCGCATCTGCAATTGGAATTTTAGCTTGTGCAGGTGCTGCAATTAACAACGCGTTTCCTAAGATAGAATGGTTCGCAAAAACTGGCGCCGACCAATTGTGATAGCTCCCTAAATAGTTATTAGAGCAGGAACGCAAATTGACACACAGACACAGAGAAAGACTGACTAGACGAACGCCTCGTCTTCTTCATCTTCTAATAGACGTATGTTTCACTATATAACCCTACGAGGAGTACTCCTAAACGAACTAAATGTTAGCAAAGAGGACCGGCCCTTGACAGACAGTTGTTACGGGCAGAAAGTTCCGTGCGTTCGTCCCTTGAGATGGTATTCACGAAGGAGCGCATACGTCGAAGCCATGCGCAAGAGCTCGCGCCGGCCATTAGGATATTATATGAATATGTCATAAAGCGTGCACCCGACCAATTACGAACATGGATTAAAAGAACGGTAAGTGTTTTGGATTCGGCCCTTAATTCCTGACAATAGCGTGCGCGTCCTGTGTTATCAGTTATTTGTGAAAAGCAGGTGCATTGTTCTGTCTCTCTCTCTGTCCTTTCATTCTACATCTGCACTTCATGCAGGAGCTTCTCGACGAAATTGGTAAAAGCCAGCCGGCTACCGATAACACGTATACATAAAAGCCAATGGGTGACCGAGCTTGTGCTTCGTGAGCAGTAATATGCACGTTGAAATATGTAATTTACATGTATTATTTCGAGATTTCGGTGCAGCCTTTGTAAGCAGTTACGTTCCGTGCATGGGCTGTACAGAGCACCGCTGCTTCACGAACGAACCAACATATCGAAATGTCTATGTAACGGTGACACGAGTCCTGTTGCTTGTGAAAGCCAGAAAATTAAGCTTGTGGCGTTAGAACGGCGACGGCCTATATTCACCCTGAGTTTGATTAGGTGGTAGAAAGGCATGTTCTTTCGTAGAATAGCTCTTTACGCGTTGCCGTAAACCATTTTGCCAAAACCTAGGTCTTCTGCGTCCGACCGTTGTGACTGAGCAAGACGAGTCACTTTATGCAAAGTTATTCGATGTGAAATACGAATGAAAATGCCATTAACGAGAGAGCTGCAGGGATGAAAGGCCACGACAAATGAGCCAGCCTTTTCAAACACTCTGTTCAATTTAAGATGTGCACATGCATAGTGTACTATTCATTTCAAGGAGGCAGTGCTGAATGCGCGTATAATATAGCTAGTGCCGGACGTCGCCCTGTCCTTGATTCGGCGTTCTCGAAGCGCTCCGCACAAAAGCCGCCCCGTGAATCTCAATGCAGCTAAAACGAGAACACTTCACTCTCTGAAACTCTCCGCCTGAAAGGTAAGCACAGGCTTAACAAGAAGCGGCGTCGATCGTTGCGCCATCCTCATTCGTTGAAGTGCACACGCGCCGGTATATGTGGCAAGTTAAAGGTCCTTGCGCACATTTTTGTGAACTTATGAATATTGTCTTTGCACGTAGGTGAAACCTTAGAGACGAATTTACAGTACGACCAGTCCTGCGTCACGTCCTGCGACTCTGGTCTTACTGTAGTTTGAGTGGATGAGTATGTCAGTGCAAGTATTTGGTATCTACAAAGAACAGAGCGCGCGACAACGGGCGTCTTTTGCATCGATGTATAAAAGCAAGCATCTAGCTTAAGATGCCGAAGTGGGTCCACACTATCGAAGATGTCAGCAGCTGCGTATTGCGGAGCTTCGCTCGGTGCATTGGCGCGAATGAAGTTATATGAATCTATTGCAAAGAACAAATGATCGGAGAAAAAAAAAAGACAAAGCGAGAAGGTTATTGCGACAACTTTATACACGCACGCAGCCTTCCGAATAAAGTAATGGGAGCAAGTGGCCAGCTTCGAGGAGAGGATCCGTTCCTAAGCGGAGATCGGCAGTCTCCTGCGAGCGCTGTGTGCGCTTTCGCCGCGGTATTTGGCATCCCCCACAATGTACCTACATAGTCGTGCGGGAGAGTATTTCTATATAACTGGCGCTGCCTGTATGCATCTCCTGTTTCGCAAATCACACTACCCTTAGTACGCCGAAGAGCCATCCACTGTTTAGTAAAGCTATATCATCATCATCATCATACACACGCGCACACAGTGTGCTATCACTCAATCTCGCACTCCTCCATTATTTAAGCGTTACAAGCTACATTTCCCATTGTCCCGAGGTTCTCACTAAGCGCCTGTAAAGACGACCTTCGGCTTTTACCACAAAGTGCGATATTTTCACTTCTTCGGTGGCTGTAGATGCTGCCAGCAAACGGCACCGAACGATATTTTGTTGTTCGTGGCCCTCACTGCCGAGACATTTATACCGGGTCATGTGCGTGTGTGTCCTGTCGCGTCGCCATTCTATAACAGGCGCCTGGAGCGCCGTCGAAGAGGCTGAAAAGTGTGGCACTGTACGTCCAAGCGACAGCAGCAAACAAATACAAGAAATATAACGCAGAGAAGAAAAAGGAGAGAAAAAACGCCGCGGTATGACATCCGTGGAAAGGAAAGGAAAACAACCTCGGCTGCGGTTGTTCCTCCGCGGATTTCGCGGTGACATCTGACAGAGGCTTCGTGCTCCTCGTGTGTTTTATCGCTTCATCTCTCCTGCGTGTTTTATCCGGCTTTGTCGCTGCGACGTGTGGCTTCTTTCTCGATGCTCTTGAACGTTGTCGCTCCCTTCTGCGGCGTCAAGCGTGAACATGGTTGACAGACTGCATCTGTAAAAAAAAAAAAAAAAAGAGAGAGAGAGAGAGAGAGAGAGAGAGAGAGAGAGAGAGAGAAGAAGCGCGCGTGCTGAACACGCGCTCGGCTTTTGCGCTTGCGCCGTTGTCTCTTCAGCGTCCTTCTGCTCGTAATGAGCCGTTGAAGAACCGAGTTCAATGATTAATTGTTCCAGTGCGCGCTTCGGTGTGCTGAAACAGCGCATGACTTATAAGCGGCAAGAAAGAAAGTTAAAAACCCTACGTTTCGTATTGCGTTGAGCTGTACGGTGCCACACTTGCCGGTCGCGTTTGGTGTGAGATGTGCCTCACTGTAAACTTCTTTGTTTATTTGTTTGTATTGGCAGTTCGCTTTGTAGGCAGATTGAAAAAAAAAAAGAACAAAAAAGGAAAACGTTACAGTTAATCATTGCATGGTGTCTCTTGAGCGCGGGGATTTGAATCTATTCCTTTTACTTATGTGAACCTTTGTTCTTATACGAAGTCACAAGCTAAATTAATCTCGTAAAAGCTGGAATGCCAAAAAAAAATATGATTTGTGAGTGAATAATGTATGGGCGCCGAAGCCCCCTCCCCATCCCCGCTCCCGAAATTAGCCGGGCCGGGGAGAGGGGGGGCAGCCCTGCCTCCCCCTTCCCCCAATAAGGCTTCTGTCGCCCCCATCCTTTCGATGTTCCTTTTGAGTTGCCTCTACCTTTTTTATTTCTTAGATATTTCGGTGAGCTAGAAGCTTCTTACAGCACTGTAGGCGCGGTCGTGGTCGACCTTTAATTCATATTTTCGCTTGATTTCTGCAAATCCTAACAATAGGAGGAAAAGTACATTACCTGAACTAGCACCGGCTCACTCACCTGTACGTTCTAACCTAAAAATTTACTTTTATTTCCAGTGTGAACACATACACTCACGCGCTTTTAATTTTGCGTTTAAATAAATCCACAAGTATGGTCACACGTACAAACATGTAAAGATATCCCTGGATGCCCGCGAGCGCTCCCTTTCTCAACGACGGCATGATAAAGAACGCCGACAGCGGAGGTGATCGCTTCATGCTGCCGCACGCCTCCCCCCCCCCCCCCCCCCCCCCCCTTTTTTTTTTCTTTTTCTCTCTCTTCTGCTCACCTTCTTCTAGGGTCTTCCTTCTCCTTCGTCCCATTCCTTGCAGAGTAGCATATCGGCGAAAATATACTGGCCAATCACTCTGCTTTTTCAATAAGGAGCTTTCTCTCTCACACAGACACATTATACCGGGTTCTTTATTTTAACGTTAACATTTTTTTTAATCGCCCGTGGCATATAGCACGAATCGATTCATTGAGATGAATTACCCAAATAGCCAGAGACTGCTTACAGTGGAAATCAAAATAATGATTTCACTAATCAGCATTTTAACTAAATACTTTGGCTCACAAATTGCAATTCACGAATTGAAGCCAGTGATGTCACAACGCACATCCGCTTGGAATGGGTTTTGAAGCTATAGCAACAATCTTGAGATAAGCACAATCAAACTTGCGGCCAAAATGCACTGTTGTTCCGCTTACTTAAAAAAAACGCTGCTTTATACATTGAATCCCCAAAATTACTGGAATACCTATGCATTCCGTCGCAAAGCTTGGGAACGCATATATCAAAACTGGTGTAATCCTCAGAATTTGTACCAACTGGACATGCCTTTCGAAGTAACCGGCTACAATTCGTAAATTGCAATATATATATATATATATATATATATATATATATATATATAAAGGGGTGTGTGTTGGGGTGGGGGGGGGAGCGCCTTGATAAGCTGCCCCCCCCCCCCCCCCGCCCTCGGAAAAAGGAAAACTAAACTCTCCGCCTATGGAATAATGTATGGGAAAGTAACAATATTAAGCCCTTCTCTGAAGGAGTATGCATGAAAGCTTTATCTTATACGTGTCCTAATCAGAATTACGTAAACCTAACAAAACTTCACTGTACAAATTTGAGGCGTGCGTGGAGCTAATTTTCAACGGGCTGAAAGAGAAGCTAAGCGTTTATAGCAGACTCGTTAAGATTACGACTAGCGTTCGCTCCTGCTTAACTATTCAAGATCTCTTGAGTCCAACCTGACGTTCGTGACGATAAGCCTTAACGAGGGCCTTCTTCGAGTTTTCTACGCCACCGGCTTTCTTGCGAAAGCGCGCGCTCCCAGGAGTTCTTACATGGAAAGAAGAAACAAACGAAACAAGGTGACGTCAACAAACACACTGAAATGAGCTGGGAACAAAGACTCGAACTTAATCAGGATGAAACGAACCTAATCAGGCAAACAAAGCAAGAGAGGTGAAAAAAAAAAAAAAAAAACTGTTTGAGCGAAGGAAAGTGGTGGACCATGGATCAACTAACTGCTCTTATTTCTCGCTCCAAACCGTCCGGCGGTGGCACAGAATCGCCGTTCTCAGAGAGCGCGTTCGTGTGCGCCGCTATCCTTTTGTAAAGTCTCTCCACGTGTGCAGCGAAGCTCTTTTCCCGCGAATCCAATTAACACACGGGGGCAAGATCGCCGGCGGTGTGCTCGAGACCGGGAATGAGGAGGATTTCGATCGCAAAACTTGCCTCCTGCTGGTTATCGGTTGCGGAACGCAGGAGACTGAAAGAGCTAGCTACTCTTCCGCGCTCAGCTTTTGCTCTCCGAGAAGAAGAAGGCGGCAGCAGCAGCGGTGCAGCAAAGCCCTATTGCCGCAGCCGCAGCAGCACCGAATGGGGCAGCGCGGCGTCAAAAGCAAAGGGCGCAACCGAGGCAAGAACAAGAGTGGCGGCTGCGGCGGCGGCTCACGAACTGAGGCCGAGCTCGAACGAACGCGCGGGCCTGATTGGGCCCGGCGAATAAATAGGTCCCTAAACTGATTGTGGCCTGTGTTTGTGCGAGCGTACGTGTAAAAAGGGGGCCCCCTTGTTGGTGCCTCTGCCAGCGGCGGCGGCGGCGGCCTCGGAGGACCCGAAGGGGTGAAACGGCGCTGCGGGCTCCTGCTAGTCGTACACCAAATCGCGGTGCTTAGTTGCGTGCAGCGCAGACGGAAAGCAACAGTCGCGTCAGGCGAGAAAGGAAGAGGGAGATTGAGGGGGAGCATCGGTGCGCTAACAATCTACCAGCCACTCCGAAGGCGCTCACTATACTATAGGCGTCGTCTTTGTTATGCGTCGGCAGTCGCTGCCAGCTTTTTGTCTCGGATGCTTCAGTGCCGGCGCGGCGCCGCCGCGAACCTGTCTGTCCTCGGGAGTCAGGCGTTTGGTTTATTACGGAGGTTAAAAAATAAATAAATAAAAAAAGAAGAAACATAGTTGCGAAAGCGGCTTGTCGGAATGCGGGATTACGTTTTCGCTGTCGCGGAAAACTTTTTTTCACTTTTTCTCCCCTTTTGCGCGCGCTCCGCTTCTCAGCTTCGTACATCGGTGCACGCATTTGGACGGGTTGTACAGGGGCCACACAAAACACTCCTCCGCGTCGGCGGCGGTGCCCGCTTAGCTCGGCTGAATACGACGCCGGCCGACGGCGGTGTGTGTACTGCGGCACGCTAAAAGAGCAAGGCCCAATGCGACCTGCCTGCCACGCTGCCTCGGGGCGATGTGCGTAAGAACAAATCGATGTTTCAGCCCAAAAGACCGGCTGTGTGCATCGCTGTTGGGTCTGCATTCCTGACCAAGCTGTGTTTACGCGCGTGTGCGCGGGAAAAGGCTCGGTTCCGCTGTCTTCCTTCTTCTTCTGCCTTTTCGTCCTTGTTTTCGTTGCGCATCGATTTGCCTACGGGGCTGCCTGAAGTCGCCACCCGCCTCGCTTTTTAGGCAGCGGATCGAACGGGTTATACGGGTATAGTGAGCCTAAGGTAAGGCGGCGCTTGCTTTTTTCTTCTTTCCATTCGTGCTTACAATGTGGCCCCGGCAGACTGATCTCCCAATAGGAGCTTGCCGGCGCGCCTTCGGGCGTTCCTGAGACATCTTGCGAACAGAGCGCCTTCTTCCGGCGAGCGTTATTCAAAGAAGCCGGGAGGTATTGGAGATCGCGGAACGAACGTGCTTTCGAATGCCGTAGGTTCAGTGAGGCCGATATCGAGTAATACAAATGAACGCTGTCTTTGCGCATATCGTTTACCTGCGGGCTTCGATTACGTGTTGGTTGAGCCTATTGCAGAGCGGTACCGCTTTAGTGTTCGCCGCGTGTGTTTACACGCGGCATGGCTTGCTTCGTTGCTTTCGTATGACGAAATGGCGGACATTCTTGCTCGATTTCTGCCGCTCGAGCTTTAGGAAACAAGAGGGCGCTTGTTATTATTTGCATTTCCTATTCCGGAGGGACCGTTGGTGCAGCGCATTCTTGACGTTGTGGCGTGCCGAGGAGTTGAGCGCATTGGTAATCATAAGCAATTTACTATCGGCATTCTGAGTTTTATACAGTGATTCAAGCCAACGAAATGGGATGGGCATAATCCTAGTGTTCTTCTAGTGTTAGCGTTGTAACGATAGGGGGGGGGGGGGGGGGGTAATCAAAAAGCAGGCGTGCATTATTCCGCGTTAGAAACACAGGTTCTCGTAAAATTGCTACTTACTTTAATAGTTGTAACAGGTATCCTGAAGTAAAAAAAAAAAAACAATAAAATACTATCAGTTGCATCGTCGTCATCATCATCATAATCTTCATCACCACCAATTCTGTGTAATGTTAACTGTAGGATGAAGTCCTCTACCAGCGGTCTCAGATTCCCCTGTCTTGTGTCAACTGACTCCATCATATGTGCATGCAAATTTGCTGGTCTCATCCGACAGCATAATCCTAGGTTGTTCTCGACCATTGTGCTTCGCTTAACGTGGCACCCATTCTGTTAATCTAATCGATCACCAGTTATGTGCTCTGTACGCATTACGTGCCCTGCCCACCATCCGTTCCTCTTGATCTCACGTAGAATCCACGTCATTTTTATGTCCACTGCAGGACGAAAGCCTCTCTTAACGACCTCCGATTACCCTTGTCTTGTGTCAGCTGACCCCGTATCTAATTATGCCTGAACTCCCATCTCACCACCTAGTTCTCCGCCGTCCTTGACTATATTCTTCCCTTCTTTAACACCGATTCTCAAACAACATTGGACCACCTCTAATCTGCCCTACGCATTACATGTCCTGCCCAACTTCATTTCTTGGTAATGTCATATAGAATACTTGGTTATCTAAAATATATTTCTCCTATTGTCATACCAATTCGGTTTTTCGCCCGTTGCTTCGTCGTCAGCTACTTATCAAGTTTCTTTGTCATCCTCGAAGCTTCAGCCCCGTATAGGTTAGTCTACTGGTAGATGCACTGATTCTATGCATTTATGTTAAGTTATAATGTATTGCTGGCGTTCTTGGCTTTAGAGTATCTGCCAAATGCGCTCCGAATAATTTTTTGTTAGTGTAGAAGTTTTCTTACAAATCGTGTGTCATGTGACTACTTGGCCTAAACAATGAAACATAGTCCTGCACAGCTTCTAAAACGAGACTGCCAATAAAAAAGAATTATTATCGCATTCAACAATACGTTAGTGTTTTGCATAGTATTCCTTGAACCTGCCCTGAGTTCTTGCCGGTTAAAATGCTCATTGATTTGTTTGAAGTCATTTCCAGCGTTTTTGCGAACAATGTGATTTACAAACCGCAGGCTGCTGTGACTTCTTCTTTCTGGGGTTTTATGTGCCAAAACCAGTTCTGATTATGAGGCACGCCGTAGTGGAGGGCTCCGGATTTTTTTGACCACCTGGGGTTCTTTAACGTGCACTACAATGCAAGCACACGGGCAATTTTGCATTTCGCCTCCATCAAAATGCGGCCGCCACGGCCGGGATTTGATCCCGCGACCTCGTGCTCAGCAGTGCGGCTGCTGTGATGTTCACCCGTTTTTAAACCTGTAATCGTCTTAAATCTAGCATTTTGAATATACTTCCGAGGTTTTAGTGAATAACACCGCAAAGGTAGTGTTTTTCTTGCCGGAACGTCTTCTTAATTGGTGTTTTACCGCTTATCTTGGGAAGAATTGTGGTAGCTGTAAAGTCTGCATATATTATTGCTTACAATAGTCACGTATGCTTCGTTTGCTCCTTAACTATACGTGATGAGTTCATGACTGCTGGCTTCTTTTATGCATCCAACACAATCTTGTAAAACGAACTTCGTGTGAATCCAATTACTGATGACGCGGCCTCTCCTTTCCGCACCCACGAACAGCTTAAGAAGGTTTACTTTTTCTCTAATAGTCGGGCTTTGAATTCGTCTGGCTTCTCTAATGTGCCAGTGCTTGTTTTCTTCAACTTCTGGCTCTCCCTTGCATGGCATTGTGTTTCCGGGATAAGCGTATACACCATATTGTACGCATATGTTTGCGACTAGTTGACGGGCTCTAACAACTTGAAGCTTTCATTAACTTGAGTTCCAACAGAAAAATTAGGTCGACTGTATACTAACGCTGACATGCGTTTTCATCTTCTCTTCAGTGTGCTCCGAGGTTTTATGTCGTTTGAGTGGCTTTCCACGTAGCTACAATTATAACGGTAAATGTCATTCACAGACTTTCTTGAGCGTCGTTGCGACTTCAACGCTTAGACGGTCTGCATAAAAAATCGATGCTCTTGTTTTAGCCATACTGCTGCAGCCGCATCAACCATGTCACCCGCACACGACCGCGTAATGTGCAGACAAAATGCAGTACTGTGTAGAAGACTCCACTGTGTGTGCGTGCGTGTGCGTGCGTGTGTGTGTGTGTGTTTGCGTTTTTAGAAGAGTGAGCGTGGGAAGTCTAAAGGCGAGAACGAGAGCGAGGACAAAGAAGAGAGCGTGAGCTTCGGAGCGTCGATTGGACGTAACGGAGCGAGTAATTAGTAGGTGTACCGTGGCTTGATTGCGCATCGAAAGCAGCAGCGCGGTCGAACCCGAGCAAACTTTCCCGTCTGTGAGAGACTGTGTGCTTGCATCCTTTCTTTCTGTTCTCTTACTTTTACTTTGCTCTGCGGACAGCTTTTGGCAACTCGATCTTGACGCCGAATTCCTGCCGAGGCTGAGTTAGGGATTAGCTATGGGAGTTTAACGACTCGGGTTACGCAAGCAAAATGCGCCGTTGTATACCACGCAGTGTTGCCCAATGCTTTTCGCAGCTCCGTCGCGCTGTAGTGAACTTCAAAGCAATATTTTTATATTACCCGCCACGGATCGCGCGGCAAACTTTCCGTTCTGATAAGGACACTCGTGTTGAGAACAGAGAAGGCGTCAAAATAACTTACAACGCTCACGGAGCACAGTTGGCTGAGCATGGGGTGTGTGTTCTCGTTAAAGCGAGGGAAAGCTTGTGCAATATCGGGCACGATGCCCTTGACGAGGGTCGATCAACCGACGTGAGGAGGGAAGGAGAGTTTTTAAGCGACACTTGTTCACTTGCGCGTGGCTTCTTCGGCGGACGATGTAGTCGGAGATGTTGCCGAGGAGCTGCGATGGTGGCAATTAAATTTGTTCTGGTAGACTCGTCACCGTCTAGACACGCGGCTGGCGTTGTATATAGTTGGTTGCATCGCGCTGCGCTACAGATTTCTCGTGCAATCTATTTCGCAAGAATTTGTTCTGGAGCCGACGAGTATAGCTATAGGGCGCCGTTAAAGGATCGTATACACGCCATTCGGTGCATTTTCATCCAATTACTGACTAACACGCTCGAAATGTGCATGCACCAGGTCGAATGCTGTTAGTTGAGGAGGAGTGTGTTGCAAGAAGGGCGCTCTTGCAAATAGACTGAGAAGCATTACGCGGGATACATTAGGGACGATTGTGAGAGCGCGTACACAGGATATTCTGTGCTGGTATTGCAGTTGTGTGAATTTGCATTGGACGATGAGATGTTGTAAGGAGAGGAAGCGGGAGGAGGAGTTGCGGGACATGAAAGTAAATGTACTGCTGCGAAGATTCTGCAGGTTTGTTCAAGTTTCTACAGATTCTGCAGGTTTCATCTGTTCTATACAGGAAACACTCAGTGCTATTGGGACATCTTGTACACTACCCAATATGTTTGGGCTAATACGGGATGCGTGTTTTTTTCCCCCTTTTTTTCTCACTTTTCTCTGTATCACTAAGCTCCAGTTTTCAACGAAGCATGTTCCGCGCAACATTTAAAGCCTGGACAAAAAAGAAGTTATTGGTAAATGCTGAAAAACGTCTCGTTATACCATCCCGAAATTCTGTGAGAATGATGCATTTAGATGCCAAGACAAGATGGAATAGAATACAATAAACGTCCTGTTTGTTACCTATACGGGTGTTGTTTACCTCCCTGTCTTTCCTGTTTCGCTTTGACCTTTTCCATGCAAGAAACGTCATTCGTCTTCCTCTAACTCTGCTTATCGTATCTAGCTGTTCTTGTCAAGTCGGTGCTCGCCGGCTTGTACTACGCTTTGACGTAATAGACGGCAGTGGCGCCTCATAAGACACAGCATCGGCACAGTGCGGAAGCTTAAAGACTTGGACCGCTTTACGTATTTTATAGGCCACCGCCGATTGCGACGATTGTCACCATTGAAGCGGCGTCGCGTCCACAGTACTTTTGTTGAACTATATTTATTCCTACTCTCGCGAAGTCTCTCGACAGCTCAGAAAAGAAACTCGTCACTGCCCTTACACTGTTTCAACACTGCGCGCTTACGTCTCCGAACTATATCGCACATCGTCGCACGGCACTTTGTGGAACGCGTCCGGGTCCTGCCCCCAGGGGCTAGATGCAGGCGCTGTTGGTCGACGTCGGCGACTTCGGCGACCGCGCGGCGAACGCTGCGCGTTTATTAGACCGCACCGCGATGGCCTTCGCGGTCGTATCACGTAGCGCGCTTCGATCACCGCCTATATCCGCAGCATCTCGCTATTCTCTGCAGGGCGCCCGCAAAGTGCCGGAACCGGCGAGGGCTACTTGGGTCTCCCACCGTTCACTGAAGCGTGACGTCGGAACACTGCGTCTTGTAATTTGTCATGCCTGACCGATAATGTATGGCGCACGGCTCCCCTATACGCGGCAACCGGCAGCCTCGTTTTCCTATGTATACTCACTCCGCAGCCTCCGCCGCCGCCGCCCAAGCCCTCTCCACCGCTCTCCGCCGTAGAGTCTCCTCTGCAGGCGGTGCAGTGTCACCCTGGACGTGGGCTAATTAATAACGCGCGGCTGCTGGAGATAAATCCCTGCCCCCGTCTCGGGCTGCCCTATCGGAGATCGCGCTTCGACCGTTCTGCCTCGTCAACCCGGCGGCCTGTGCGGTGGTGTCGGAAGGCTAAAAAAGGCTGAACAACCAGAACATGCTGCTGTGTTGAGAGTTTCGAACGCCGTGGTCGCTCGCACGGAGGTCGCGGACCGGCTTGTTTCTGGATTAGCTGATGCGTATTTGACATTTAACGACATCGACGCGATATAGATAAACACTTCTAGACTACAGATTCTGTTGTTGTGTTGCTTTCCTCATTTGTTTGCCTAGAGTTTTCGCATAGGGTATTTGACGCGAAGTGAAGTGGGAGATACCGGCGTGGGCAACGCACTGGTCTGGGATGTGCTGAACACCTTTGCTACTCGTTTTCTTTCTTACTGTTTATTTCAGTTTCAAACTGGAGGATTGTCATATTTTTGCTACTACATATCTTGCGGCCGATGTGGCGTAAGCAGGAATCGAATCGGGGCATAAGTTTGAGCGTCAGTTTTCTTTTCGCGCACATGCTTCAGTTTTATTGCACTTTCCGCGCATATGCTTAATCGCACGCGTAACATTGCAACCGGAAACCTCAGAGTGCTCGGTTTGTAAGGTGAAATTTATTGCGGCGTGGTGAGGGGCGTATCCGACGACGTATGGTATTGAGCAACATCCCGTGAACGTTCGTAATTTGGAGCACCTGAATGTGAAGTAACAGGGAGGCGATAAAAATGCAACGTATGAGACGGGCGCACTTGCGTTGAATATTGACAACAATCTGTTATCTCTGACGAGCAGTTATTGCCATAATTCTATAGCTTGCTTCGCGTGAGAAGAACAATAGCTGACACACCATTTCGTCGACTTGAAGTTGCAGCTACCTCTGGCCTGTCGTTCACATAATTCGCGACTCGCTCGACACTGCAGCTGGACCATTGTTGGTAGGCCAGCAGGGGATGATGTACATTTCTAAGATTGGTAATTAGCGTCTGGCTTTTCCGAGCACCCGGTGCTCTTGGAAACGCAGTTTTCTCTAATCTGCGATAGTATGGAGCCGACAGACGCCGTTCCTTTTCCTCGGCGATTAGCTTTTACGGAACCGGCACGTGGCACGTCCCAGATGGCTGGCGTCGGCCGTTTGGATTCAGCTGCGACATCCCGAGTTATAGGCGGAATTTGATTCTTTGGAGCATGCTAAAAATACGACCTCTCTTGCTGCGCTTGATCCAACGACCAAACAGCTCTCCGTTCCAGTGTAAGCCAGCTAGACGGCCGGCAATTGACAGGCCAAAAGATTCGATGACCTTGGCTTCGGTCGTCGTCTGGACAAGAAATCAGCTAGAACATAGTTGCGATTCTTGAAGGCCAGCGGAATTGTGTTACCCTTGCCCAGTGCGTGCGTGCGCTCACCGACTTCCTGCTTTCTACATTGCTCTTCAATGATTTATCCTGTTCTCTCTCGCCTTCTGTACAGTAGATACACGCCCAACACCAGGTGGCGATGGTACTGCACTGACTAACCACTCTTGGCCATTTCTGTTGCTCCTCTCTATCACCTGCGGGTTGTCGTTGCAGTCGGGTGTTACACCCTCCCCTTTCGAAACCAGGGCCGGCCAGCCATGGGCGCTTTAATCTCGGCACACTGGACCCAAAGATATTATTAGAGAAATGACCGAAGAAAATTCGCGGGTCCACCAACGCCTGACGTCGCGTTAACGAGGTGTCATCACACAGCCCGTGCGCTCGAAAACTGTAACGCAGCAACTCCGCGGCCAGCTAACAGCGTGTGCTCCGAAACGCAAGCGCTTAAGCCGTCAGCGACGCCTGTCGGTAACCCCTTTTTTTCCTTTCTGCTTCCTCTATACCGCGGGCTCCCTGCACTTGGTCCCTCCTCGGCGAGCCGCCACGCTGTAATCAGCGCCCGGATCTAGATTAATTGCCCGGCGGTTCCCCCTCCCAGCTTGTTATGCCACCCCCAGCACAACCCCCCTTCCCCTAAGTTTCGTCGCGTGCTTTGACTTCATCGAGCTTCATTCGCGCTCGTACACGCATGGCCTGGCTCCTCAGGCGCGCGCGCGCGCTGTTACATCGGGGTTACACAAGTTGTGTAGCGCTGTCTCTCGGCGCCCCGCCGGTAGCCCGAAAAACCATTGCCCCCCCCCCCCCCCCCCCCCCCTCGTCATCACGCGCGCTCGCGCGGTTGTGGCAGGCTCGTGCCCGTGCATAATAAAACGCGCCTGGAACTCCTGCGCGCGCGCGCTCGTTGTTCAGTTTTGGAAACCCGCACGAAAGTTCTTCCCCCTGCCGTGTCTTTCCCCGCTTCGCTCTCCGTCTGCGTTTCCCCCGAGTCCCGTGACCTGCACCTCGCGCCGTTGTCTCCGCACGCCTATAAATCATCGACGAAAAAAAAAAAAAAAAATGTGCGCGCCCTGTAGCCGACCCATTGTTCGAGCGGCGCGCGCCGTCGCCTCGTATAGGAAAATAACCGTCTGCCGTTTGAGGCGGCGAACAGGCGGGTCGAGGGATGGGGTCGCTGCTTCTGAAGAACACCGCGTGGCGCGTGTAAGGAACGACGTAATGCGACGTTGAGGGGGGGAAAAGAAAAAAAGAAAATGAACAGCGAATGGCGCCAAAGGGGTCGGCAAGTTACTCTACACCGGGGCCGAGAAGGGAAAAGGAAGAGGGGAACGTAAAACCGGAAATGACAGTTTGGGGCGCACGCAGTTTTAAGGAATTTCGGGCGTGGCGCTGCCTGTTGTATTTGCTTGTGACGTTCCGCTTCTGGGCTGTACTCTATAGCGCTAGAAAGAAAAAAAAAAAAAAGCGCATTAATGGCACGAACTCGTCGTTCGTCGGAGCAGGTAGGAAAAAACGGGGCGGCGACAATGGCCTCTTGAGACTCCCGTAACGCCTGCTTCTAGGTTGGCGGCGCGCATGCAAAAATGCGATGCGGTAATGCCTGCAATTTTCGACTTCTTCCTCTCTGAATGCAGGTTATTCTTTCCGGTCGTGTCTTTCTCTTCGCTTTATCTTCTGCTCTCTGTCTTTAAGTTCTTTCTTTGACACTCTTTGCGTTGTCGGATCGTAAGTATTACGGTCTAGCCTTCCTTGAAGCGCTTATATCTAGAAAAAATGGCGATAACATTCCGTAAGGTTGTTGCGAAGGCTCAACAGCGTTCGGTTGAATTCGACAAAGAGGCTCCGCCGTTCCTCGACTTCGATTTTCAAAATATGTTAACGTCATGCTCCCATTTTTTTTTCTCTCCCTCAACAGATGACCTTGGAGGCGAGTGGGGCCTCCATTGCTGGCGAGAAAGTACTGTTTCGGTGAGTGCATTTGATTTCTGCTTCTCGAATATGTAAGTCATGAGGCTTAGGAAAGCAGAAGAAAAGTACAATATCAGGAGAAAAAAGAAAGAGAGCTCTTAAAAGTATTTTTTTAGCAGATTTCGGGGAAGGCCATCTCGAATGTGGCGCTGATGTTATCCTTTATGCTAACCACACATGATTTCACTACTGCACGGGTTTAATGTCGCAATTATAACTTGTGCCCTAACTTGAATAAGTAGAAAGCCAGTTAACGATTTTGTAAATTAGCCATCTTGTCATTGCGATTTGCAGTGTAAATAACGTCCTCCTCTTCAGGTAATCTGTATCAACGTGCCGAATTCCGCTAGATGCTCCGTGGGATGAAAAAAAAAAAAAAAAAAACTCTACGGAAACACAGAAAAACACGATATACAGGCGCGAGGGGGAAAAAAAATACAACCACATTCACAGATGTTCTGTTTAAATGCTTTCCAATTGTACACTTTATAAACATTTTCGGTTTCTTCTGCTTCCCTCTTCTCTCTCTCTCTCTGCTGTTGTGAATGCCTTAAGTATCGTTCAAATTGTACTACTAGTTATTGACTTTGTATTTATTGCAGTTTGTAATACATTTAATTTGCATCATATTACACTTAGTGATTACTATATTGCTGTTTTATGCTATATATTTGCACAAATGTATATTTTCCGGCAGGAGGCTCCCTTTCAGCTACATGCTCTGGGGCCTCCTTCTGTATGCTTATGTTAGAATGTATGCCACTTACGACAGAAAAACAATTAATAAAGACTGAAACTGATATCGTGGTTGAGAGGACAATACCGTTGCATCTTAACGTGCACCTCCGGCTTCTTGTTGGGCAAAATACTACCGATCACCGAAACGTTCAAATGGGACGTTAAAGTGGGATATTTGATCTGGAGTTGTAAAGACGAATGTCTAATAATGTATTTTTTTGCAGTAATAGTTGGAGTAAGAGAACAGCTATTTGAGGTGAGCAGGTGGGGAGGGGGGGGGGGGGGCGCAAAAGTACCATCGCAGACGCAGCACAGCCCAAGTGCTGTGGAAGTTGGCTTTTTGTAAGGATACGTCTCCGCAGAAAGTCAGCAGTGAATATATACAGGCTTTGCGAGCTGTAATCTCTCCTATACCAACCAAAAATAACCAGGCAGGTGGCCTCATTCTTCTCTTCGTAAGGAAACCGGAACTGTAGCAACTGCAAGAACCGGCTGATTGAGTTGGGATTCAGCAGAAAGGCTATTATCGGGCAATCTGCCCGTTAACTTCCAAGTGGGCCTCATTCACCAAACAAACGTCATTGGCGAGCTCTTTCTTGTTTGAATTATTATTTATATTAATCAACGAAAAACAAAAAAAAAGGAACCTTTGAAAGTCGCGTGGGATTGTACAACTGCGTTGTTTACCCATATCGAACCGGCGCATTTGCTATGCCGACGGCACTGCTCGCGCCGTGCCTTTTAAACGTCGCTTTTCCTCGGTATATCCGTGTAGTGCTACCGGTTGCTGATTGAGAGAGGCGGGCTGCTCATGCGCGAAGATACCCTCCGAGACTCTCCGTGGCAATTGTGTCACCTGAGTCCAGCGCTGTGAGATAGCTTACTGTTACATAGGCATATATTCGTGTACCAAATTCTCCATTTGCTTAAATGCTTTGCGATCCACCCAGTGTTTCACATGCCTGCGCTGTACTTGCATCTAGGAGATCACCAGAAGAGAGAGAGAGAAAGAAAGAAGAAAGAAAGAAAGAAAGAAAGAAAGAAAGAATGAATGAATGAAAGAAACGCGTGACTGTGACGTATGCAGTAGTAGGAGAGCTGGCGCGTTATCCCAGGTATATCGTTCGGGAGCGGTCACCTATAGGCGTGGGTTTGCAGTCCATTAAAATGGGAAGTTTGTGTTCAGTTTCTCGCGAATTCTACCGGCCCCAAACCGCGGTGTAGTATTTTTCGATAGAATGGAGTGTGTTCGATATAACCAAAAATTTATTCTACTTCGTCCCCACTTTAATTTTTGATGTTCTACGCTTCCGTGTTGTTTTGTCTTTCTTTTTTTTTTTTTTTCGGTGAGCAAGCGTATACCCGAGGAATAACAGCGAGCCGCGTTGAGCATTCACGTTAGGACTCGTTGAAACTTGTATTGTTTGGTTGCGTTGTTTAACCAGAACACGCGTCGCTGATTGAAACGTAACACTGACTGGCGCGTTCGACGGAGCCGCTCTTTTATAATTCAAAGTCTCGTTCAGTTAGTGGTCAGCTTCTGCGATACTTGGACGGGCGAACGCAGCGAGTGCCTTCCAAAAGATTGAACGAAGCATATGTGATGGTTCCTCACAGGGAGCTCGGCGCCAAAGCGCTTTTCTACCACTCCTGGGATTACACGACAACAACGGAATGAGAGAAAAGAAGAAAGAAAGAAACACGGGAAGTTTGCAAATGGCGTGAACCCTTTCAAGCCCTTCCTGAAACTGTGGAAAAGTTATCTTGTTCCCTCGCTGGAAGCTCGCGACATTCGCGACTGTTAAGTCGTGAAAAGCGGATTATCAACTGTAAATCCTTTACACACGCTCATGTCACATTGAAAGCGTTTCCGAACAAAGGTCCTATTTCACCTGCTTTGAATTCGCGGATGAAGGGCTTGTTAGACGCGGCGAATTTTTTTGCTGTGTATAGGCAGAACTACTTTCGAAAACGAATATCCGAGTGCTCCGACGCCTGCGTGCTGCCGCCGAAGTAGGTTACGGTGCGAATGCTTCTTTGCGCTTGTAGCTGACGGTTTGCTTGTTTTGAGCTGTCGATAGCCTCTGTGCAGAAAATATTTTGGGAAACTCTTTCATTTTCCGTCCCTTTCGAAGCTAAATTTTCCCCGATGAGTAAGAAATGTTACAGAGCGAAGCGTTGGTTCGGGCTAGTTGGTAATTCATACTCATTGATGTTTTAGCGCAGAATCTTCAAAAAAAAAAAAAAGACACAAGGGGACACGAACGGGACTAGCGCCTGTCCCGTTCGTGTCCCTTCGTGCTTTTTTGCAGATTCTGCGCTAAAACAGTAATAAGTAACAAAAATGTTGATGCCTGTACGTTAAAAGGTGATCAAAAGGCCGAGAGAATAACGTAACACTCATGTGATGAACAAATCAGCCACTCACAAATGTCATGCTGCTTGGTTAATTTATTGCGAATGCAAAATAATGTAATAATAATCTGGGAAGGAGCTCGCTATGGCAAGAAGGCTATATGACATATATGAACGAGAGATGCATTTGAGAAATTAAAATGACATGTTGTTCATTACAATCATCCAGTGAGTTCACGCGAGCCCTTGGAAAAATAGAGATCTATATGCGCTAATTTCTACAAAATATGTTTACGGACGTAATAGTCCAGGGCTTGGATATTAACGCAAGGTGCCGTGTAGTTTGGTTCTTGCGTTAACGCTTACCTCGTTACCTCATCGCTGTTCGCGGTCATTGATCTCAACCCATCTGGGCTGAGAGAAAACGTCATCAGAGGAGGATGTATATAATTCCATGTTGCAAGGCTGACCGAGCAACATCCGCGAACCGCAGGTGGATTTAAGGACGTAGGATTGCGCAGTTCTTGACCTGGCTCCGTGTACGACCAGCTCCTTGCCGCTCTTCAGCCTCTTATCAATTCCAGGATGCATCGTCATCCTCCAACGTTGCCAACTTACGCAACCATCGCGTTAAAAACCATCTTGCAGTGTCATGTCGATTACAGGGCGCCACGTCACGCCCGTACGACTGCCACCGCTCTTCGAACGTTACGCAAATCAGTAGTGCACCCGCTTCTCGAAGCGGCGCGAGTCCTACGCGGCAACCTCAAGAGCGCCCGGCGTTCCAGTAGCCCGGCTCCTCTCGTTCTCGGAACGGACGAGCGCGGCCTGTTTGTCTACGTACAGTATTATAAGCGGGGGCGCGCGTCTGGCCAGCGTCATGAAACCATCGCCGCGGCATCTGCTCTTCGTTCGACCAGTGATCGCCTCCTCTACATACTTGCCTACACGCCGGGTATTTATAAACGCCGCTGCCGTGCGGGACCTACGGGCTGGCTGGCCCGCTTCCGCTGATATTCGGCTTCTTCGGCGCGCGCGCCCTCGCGAGCTGTCTCACGTGTTTATCAACCGTCCGGATGGGGCCTCTCGACTTCTGCTGCGTCGACGCCGGCACTCGCGACCGCGTTAAGCAACGACAGAAGAGAGGAGGGGGGTACGTGCAGTGGCAGGCAACCGTCCTACTCGTAAACGTGTCATCGTGCTGCTGCTTTATGCTGTTGTTTATATAGTCTGCTTACGCACCGATGTTCCGGAAAAATCCGACTCTGATCCCGAGAATTGCACACGAACGAGGAGCGGAGACAAAGGGCCCCCTAATATGACGGCGCTGGTGAGCAAGAAATGTTTGTATAGTACACGCATTCGCTTTATGCGCCTCATGTAGGGCTAGGGGGATGTCCCAAATATGGTAAAGTTTGCCCACATTAGTGTACTGTAATACTGTAAGCGTTCACATTTACCGCAGGTAAACCTGAGAAATCGGCGGATTTAAGCTTGAAAATTAGCAGTGAACATAACAGAGCCTTGACCTGCCATTCATTTGAGGACGGAGACGAAAACACTTGCTGCTGTTCTTATATATATATACGATGGCGCACCCCGGTTCGTGCCTCCATGAAATACCATTTTCCGCAATTACCGTTTTGACAAGCTTGCTGAATGTGCACTCCATTAGGTATAATTTTCCGCAATTATTTTGGACTGTCCCAACTATACCGTGTCGCAGCATATTGCCTACGCGAGCAACCGCTAATTTATTGGGCGAGTATCGTTCGCTAAACGAGCGTGTAGCAAACTTACCAGTTTTCTAAACGAACATATCGCATGATCCGGCTTTGAAGCTATCAAGGCGGCGCTCCTTGGAATTGCGGGGAGGTCGTCAGCGATTTTATATCATCCTTGAGGCGCATCTTTCGTTCGCTCGTGTCAAAAAAAAAAAAAAAATCAACAAAAGAAAAAGCTTCGCATTTTCTTCCAGCCGCCTCGCATGGCGATACTAAAACGGTCCGCTGCTATACTCTGGCTTTCCCTGGGGCCTTGGGCGGAGTTTGTGAATAGCAAACAGCAAAGCAAAGTGTTGCTGCTGGTGCCGCCTGGCGGCGCGCGCAGGGGCGGCGCACAGACAACTTAATTTCGGCCTAACGTGATTTGGATAAACGGCCGTAGGGTCCCCCGGAGAGATCGGCCCCTACAGCCCGCTCTAGAAATTCCCCCCTTTCCCCTTCCCCTTCGCCTCTCAAGTCCTGCTCCTTGAATCTACTCACTGCCTTCATTATGTTGTTACAGGGAGTTGCGGTTCTGTGAACTCCCCCACGTCTTCTTAACCATCTCCTCCCACGCCCTTTCCTTCTTTTTGCTTGCTTGCGTTTCAACAGCGCTCGCCGTTGAAGGCGCCTCGCAGTCTATATGGTAGCGGTCTTCGACTGTAAACTGACAGACCTCTTCTGCCTGTGTTTGCTCTCGGCACGCTCTTTCCGAATGGTTACTATTTATCCTCGTTATGCTCTTCCTGAGTTTTTCTTTTTTTTTTCTTTGAGTTTCTGTTTTTATTTTTCCTCCACGCTCTGGCAGGGCTGGTCAACGAACCCCCCTGTTTATTCCCTGTCTGAAGACCATCGCTTTACTGCTGTTTGCTTTGGCTGGCGTACCTTCAGCGCTTTCTTGCCATGCCTGCGAAAGCTTTCTTTACGAAACCCATTATGGAACAAAACTCTTCATTAGGAAGCTTCTTCCGCATTATCAAGCGCTCCGCTTTTTTTTTTTTTTTCGTCGTTTCGGAGTTTCGAATTTTCTTCCTTTTCCTCTTGCCAAATACATTAATGGAGTGCAGAGGGGACAATAAAGCTGGAACTCTTTATATTCATCGCAGCGCACGAGTCTTCCTTCATTCCTTTGTCGGCGCTCTTTATCGCATGCCTATATCTGCTTACCTGGCTCAGTGACTACGGCGTTCTGCAACTGAGTTGCGAGATCGCGGATTCGATTCCCGCGGCAGCGGCGGCCATTTTCGAACAGGGGCGAAATGCAACAGCCCTCGCGTTCTTGGATATGGCTTCAAAATTATCACGGGAATTTCCTCAATGCTGCATCCCTCAAAGCCTCACCTATGGCAATACTCATAGGTTAGTCAAAATATGCTGTTAAGATGAAATGAAACTGGCGCCAAGTAAGAAAGACTTATGTGCGCTCACATTATTTTCATTCATTGTGTCCTTTACAATTGTCTTGGTTGAATAAAGGAGGGAAAATGCGGCAATCTCTTAGTTGATATTCGCCTCGATATCAATGAGGGAAACTTGAAGGGGTTGTAGAAGTCGCGGAGTCACACCACACTAGGCAAGGCTGTGACGCTGACTACAAGGGGTTAATTGTTTATTAAGATGGAATATGCAAGCGTCTTCTTTCAGGCTTAAGCGCATCTCCACCTAATCCCCTTGCAACGGCACTGCACGTACTTAAAAAAGATTCCCTGACATCGCCCTCGCTCCATCGTTCGTCCAATCACACTGCGGTGTGCGCAGTGTGGGCAGAACGGGGCTCCAGAGTGACGCAGTCCGGAGTTGTAACTTATCGAGGTCGTTGCCATAAATCCTTACTTTGCAGAGGGCCTCTGCAAAGTAAGCACTTTCACGCTCGTTTGGGGCACCTGGGCCCGTTCGCGAAATGTTTTGGCAGGGGTGCGGTCAAGAGGCGATGCATGTGTTGACTTCAAAGCAACGGCACTGCTTCCACGAACCGAATGGCGGAAGTCTCGCCTCAGTTAGCACGCTTACGCACTTTCCGTAAACCACGGCTCCCCCACTGGCTATAACTCTCCGCCGCCGGGCTTGTTGTCGGGCCGGGCGTCTCCTTTTTGACCACCGCCGCTCCTACATACATGTAGCCGCCAGCACGAACAACGCTTAAATTACGGGGTTTTAGGTGCCAAAACCACGATCTGATTATGAGGCACGCCGTAGTGGCCGACTCCGGAATAATTTGGACCACCTGGGGTTCTTTAACCGGCACCTACATCTAAGTGCATAAGGTGTTTTCGCATTCGCCCCCATCGAAATGCGGTCGCCGTGGCCGGGATTCGATCCCGCTACCTCGCGCTTAGCAGCCCTACACTATAGCCACCTAACAACCATGGCGGCTTACGAACTACGCTGAAACTCCATTGTCTTCTGCTTCTAAATATTCAAATATTTGAATGCATATGCCGGATATCTTAATTTCAATAAGTGAGTGTAGCTCATCTATGAATTACTGAGTCGTTAAGGCAGAACTATTCTCATAGTCACACGCAGTGATAATTTATATTGCTGAGATTATTCGTAGGAGCGCTGTTTGAACACAGCACTTCTCTTCCTTAATGTTAATTTTCCGTATGAAAAAATGTGTGACAAATGGCTAGCAATGTGACAAATGGCTAGCAATTTGTCTCCTTAAAGGGACACCGCGCTCACCATCTTGAGGAGGAGGAAAAAAATAGGGAAAGGGAAAACTGGAAGGCACAGTACAGCACACTGCATTACACGGAGTGCAAGCACTATAACCGAGAGTCGAGTCTCGTATCGCCGAAAATATTTCTAGAACTTTATGGACCTCATAAGCTGGACTTTTCGGAAGAATATAATATCAATAATAAGCATTTTTTAATCTTTTTTTGTGACGGCTTTTTACGTTTGTTATGGCCAGCCTTGGTTAGCAGTTGGCAAGCTAGCGCGCATTTTCTTTTTTTTTTTTTTTCACGCCGCAGTTTAAATTTATCTGCATAAAACTTTAGGCAGTTATATGAAGCGCAGGTGCAGTCAAACGTTTTTATAATGATGCTCTTGGGACCTCCAAATCCTTCGTTGGACAGTTCACTTCGTTGTAAAAATCACGCACAGTACGGCTTGGAATAGTCCCGAGAATGAGCATGTTTAACAAAATGTAACCTTTATTTAAAATGACATCGAAAAATAACTAGTAAAAGATGTCGCTATTTTTCAACTGCGCACTTAGTTCGACGGAAGATGCGACTACAGCCAACCTATGGCATGGAGGTTCACGGCATGCACCGCGTCTTTTTTCCGGCGTTGACCGGCGCTCCCTATGTGCGCCGCAGGTCAGTAGCCAGAGAGCAGTAGCGTTCACCGTATCAACAAATCAACCGTTACGGACGCCTAGATTCCTTCGTTGCACAGGCAACTTCGTTTAGTGGTCTTTGCCGTAGAGGCGCATGAAAACATATATAAAAGATAGGCAGTTGGTCGGAGCATTAGGGATTCTTCGTAATATAAGGTCATTTCGTCGTGAAGGCGTTTCGACCGTGTATCAACTGTGTTACGAGTGGATCCGAAGTATACTAATCAGTGGGCAGAGGTGCCACCAGTTCCTCTTTCGGTACCGTATACGGTCGTTTTTGAGGAGCGGGGTATAGGAGGGCTCATGATCTCTACAACGTGCCGGCGAGTTCTTTATCGGCGCGCGCAGTCTCGTTTGTGCCTTCCACCTCCCAGAGGCCGCCATTAGCTGCAGCTTAGGTTTCCATTCGGGTTTCCCGCCAGCGTCTTCCTTCTGTGTACCTGCTTCTCCCGCTGCGTTTCTTCTGCCTCTTTTGCTCGCGCTCGCTTGCTTCTCCTTGGCGCGGTGCGCAGGAGGTTCGTTGAAGGGATTGCCTGCTCTTAATTCGGGCTAATGAACGAAAGCTGATCGGCCCGCTTTTCAGCGGCGAAAAGCGCTCTTCCGGACCTTCTCGTCTCGTTGCACTGCCTCTTGTGCTTGGCTGCTTTCTCCTCGTGGGCGGCAAACTAAGGGCTTGGGGGGAGGGAATGAAGGGGAGGGGGGGGAGCAGGAGGAGGAGGAGGGCTTTGGGTTGGGCGCTCCGTTTCCCGGCTCGGCGAGCGAGAGCGAAAACGCGGAGCGCGCGTGGCTGTCTTCTTACCTGTTTGTCTTTTGACTTTGCGCGAGCGCTAGCCTGAAACTCGGGGGCTAACGACTCGTCCGTAAGTCTTCCGCTGTAGGAAGAGAGAAAGAGCGAGTGAGAGAAGAAGGGTAAAAATACCCGAGTTGCCAGAGTTCCCGAGGCAGGTATAATGAAAGGCAAACACGGCGATGCTTTCAACGTCGGGCCCCTCCCCTTTATTCTTCTGCGGGGTGCGCGGTGGCGGCGGCGGCGGCGGCGACGTCATGCGAAAAAGTAAGCTCGGTATAGCGAGCGCATAGTTTCAGCTAACTAGTTCCGGGGAAGGAACAAAAGCGCATTCGACTATAGTGCCGCAATTACCTGCGGATGTTTGCCCTGGCACGCGGCGGCTGCTGCCTCTCGTCGCGTCGGGGTTCCCCGAGCGGCAGCAGAAGCGATGGAGGACAGGCCTGTCGCGTAATCTTATTCATGATGTCGATGATTCTCTTTCGCTTTCGGCTGCTTCGCGTCTTAAGACCTCGTGCTTGTCTTTCGTTTCCCTTTTTTTGTTTTTATTTTAATTCCTGAAATGTATTGGCGGCTGAAGTACACGACGTCGGTGAAGCACGCGGAGAGGACGGCGCCGTCTTGTTTTGACGGCGTTACTTGTTAGACAGCTGCGGAGTGCTTCTTGCGACTCTGCACCCCTAGGTACACTTATTGCGGGAATCAAAGACTACGGACAATTTCAAACAAGCACTTCTCGGAATGTGCACTCTTTGCCAGAAGTACGCGGGCTACGTTGCCTGCGTCCGCCAGCCAGTCTACAGTCTGCTTAAGGAAGTTCTTGTGGTATGCCATAAGTTCCAACGCCCCGGGGGACGGAGAGAACTCTCGTACTCGCCTTTCAGAGGCCTGCAGTGTCAGGAGCCCTACAGCAACCGCACCACACCACCGAACGACATGTACATGGTAAATGCGCTAAGTGTATTCTGCAGTGCACACTTCTGACAAATGATCTGCGATTCCTGGCCAAAGCAGTTACTGTGTTACGCTATTTCACTGTTCGCACAAAGGCATCTGATCTGCCTCCTACGAATGGCGTGTTATCTTAGGGCTATCGTGTGAACTAGACGGATAAGTCCTGGACGTATGAAAATGTAGGCTTTATCCAACATGCGCTAGTCCAGTGGCTATGGTGATGCGCAGCTGAGCTCGAAGTCGCGGGCTGGATGCCGGCCGCGACACCCACATTTGGATGGCGGCGGGATGCAAAAACGCGCGTGTACTTTGATCTAGGTGCACGTTACAGAGTCACAGCTGGCCAAAATTAATCTGGAGTCCACCACTACGACGTGCCTCATGATGAGATCGTGGTAATAGCCCGGAATTTAATTTTAAATCAGAAGTATAGACTTTCTTTCTTGCGTTTGCTCGGTGACGTCAGGAAAGACTATCAGGACGCGCGTAGAGTATATATATAGGGTTCAAACCGCTTCACACGTTGAGCTCTTTTGTTTTGAACTGAGATCCCGTGGCAGTTCTTTCCCAGCTCTCTTGTCATCCACCTAGACATTAAAATTACAGTTTATAAAAGAAAATACTCAAGTCAAGGACAAGAAACAAGTTAACGAGGCTCCTCCGACTTTTGGCGCGATAGAGGTGGAAGCTCGATATCTCTAACAGGACAGACATCCATGAGTAACTATAGCTTAGCAATTCGTGCAACGCAGCACTTAGGCGAACGTACACCGCGGGTGTCTAAAACGACGAGAGAGGAGAAGCACTATGCGATTGTCCAAAAACAGCCAGCAACGAACTTTCTTCAGCACTTCACTTCAACAAAATTTTTTTAGCCTCCAGCAGGGAGGGCTCTTAAAGCGTGCAACAAATGGCATGTTCGTGAACTCATAATTAATTTTATTATAACCTCTTTTACAGGTGAGGAATACGAAACTTGGTTTTCCACTTTTTTTTTTATGTAAGCTGTAGTTTTCTTCCAACATACGAACCGCACCTGGAAAGAGGAATAAAGATGAACTTTACTGTACAAACCTGAAGATCAGTGGTTAAGGAAGCGAAAAAGAAACAGCGCTTTTAGTTAAGAAACTTACTGCACTTTAAATGCATCGGCGGCCGCGCGTAAAATATTGCGTTTCGGCACTCCACGCGTAAGATTACTTTCCCTGCGGCCGATGTTACTTTCTTTTTGACCGCAGGTTAACGACAACCACGTTAGCGCTTCTCCTGCGCACGCAGAATGCTTAATTTACGGTAATCACGGAAGCACCTTTTTGTTGTCCTGATTCACGAAAATAAACTTCGCTATGCGCAGCCAGGCGTATCTTTACGTTGCACTGATAAAACATTCCAATCTTTACTGCAATAGCGTTGCCGTATATAGTGGATGACAGCGCATGGACAAGCTATCGTGCCGTGGTAGCGTTATCGCGACTATACTTATGGATCCTCATTTAGGTTAATCGGTTTCTTAGTGCGTCCGTAAAGACTTATGCTCGAGATATTGGGCCACCTCCGCGCCACGATTATACTGAACTTAACGATACGCTCGGAATCTTATAGTTGAGAGAGGCGAATCGCTGTAGCTTTAAATAAGAGACAATACCTTAAAAATGGCAGCACCACTTATGGTCATCATCGCCGAGCAGTTCATTACATATAAGCGCTTTGCTGTAATTGGAAGCAAACCGGCCCGCTGTCTTCGTTGACGGCATTCCACAGCGAAACATTGCAGCTGTAAGCGTAAAACACGCGCGCTCGAGGAAAACGAGAAAGAGGTGCGGAAGATAGGTAGCTGTTACGAAGTCGCATTGCATTACCTCATTTTTTTGCTATCCCAGTCTTCGTGGAACGCGGCTACGTGATTTTAATCTTGATTACGCCGAGCGGCGGAGCTGTGTTTCAGCGCTGCAGCTACGAACCACTCGACTGCTGCACTATAGTAGCGAATGGGAGCCCGAGTTTTACAGCGGCGCCCCATTCGTCTTTCTTTCTCTCTCTCTCTGTCTTTCTTTCTCAGGCTGTATATTGTGCTGCTTTTATGTTGTTTTTTTTTAAATCTTTCTTCCACTTTTCTCCGACGGCGTAATAGTTCCCTGCTTGAAAACGCAACTTCTCGTCGGAAGCCAATAAAGCCGACAGTTAACGCCAGGGGGGGAGTCGTTTCATAAATCATGTCGTACCTCCGCCGCGCTTTGCGTCGTGTTTTATGCGTTTCTCGGTTGCTTTCTTTTTCTTCCTAACTCACTGTGTTCACCCTCGGCAAGCAATCCGCGCGAGACAGCGCGCACGCCTTGCCCGCTTTTGCCGCTGGATAAACTGCAGTGTAAAAGCTTCACGGCTGCGGGGCAACGCGCCACGCAGCAAGCGCCAAGGTGCGTGGTGGCGCCCCCCTATGCGGAAATATGTAAGCTCAATATTCTGACCCGGGGCGCGAAGCTCTTCATTTCGACGCACTTTATTTACCCGTCGTCGGCTTGCGCGTTTTGCGTTTGTTGCTTCTAAATCTTAGTTTACGCTTTTTTGTTTGCGTCTTTAACCCGCAGTCTCTCGCGCAGATAAAAAAAAAATTACCCGGAAAAAGAGTTGGAAAAGGAGAGAACGAGAGGGCAGACAGGTAAGGAGTTGATTCAGATGGATAACGCATACTAAACGCGAGTCCTGGATGCGAAAGCACGGAGGAAAGGGCAATGAAATATAGACCTCCATTCGTTACGCATCGCTCGCCATGACTTTCTCGGACGCAGGTCTTGCTCTCCCTGAACGATTCTGAGGAGCTCGCATGCGGTTTTCAAATTCAAAATGGGTCCCAACACACACACACAAACAGACACACCACCCCCCTGCTCTTTTTGCTCTTGCGGTAATCCCACAGGGTCGTCCGAACGAACTTCTAGATTTTCCTCCATAAGTTCTTCGATCGACGACGTTTCAATCGATGCCTTGGTATCGAGAAATATACAGAAAGGAAGGGTCATAAATCTCGACGGGTTTCGCTGGGCATAACGCTGCTGTGGCCCGAAAAAAAAGTCGTGCTGTTATACTCGGATAGAGTGTAGCGGAGCAGCGTAGATATTACTTTGCGAGAGAGGTAATGCGGTTTCGTCATTTAGAATCAGTATATATATATATATATATATATATATATTATTGCGATCTTTTTTTTTCGCTTATATTCTTTGCAGCAATATACGCGTCCATATGGCTGCCCAGAAATCGCTCGCTGTCAAGTTTATGGCTGTCCAATAACACTCTTCACTTGTGCGTTAGGAGATTTGAAGCCGTCACATGTGCGAACCAACTTCTTTTCCGATATGGAGAGTAACTATCTTCTGCTAACAAATTAGTTTCATCAGCTCGTCTAAACAAGTCTTAGTTCTTGTTGGTGCATGCATGCGGGTTTACGCTCGCGTCTAAAAATCCTTAGCTAAAAAGGGATTAATGAACAATAAAGCAAAGAGAAGACTTGGAAAAAGTAATTGCGAAGAAAAGATTAAGCTGCCAAGCTTACAAGACGTCGCACGTTATTGAGAGACCGCGGAGCCTTTTTGACGCAGTCAGTATTAACGTATTCGTGAAAAAAAAAAAAATTCGTGAGGACGGCCTTACGAGTGTTCGCCCGCTGAAAATTTGGTGATTTCGAAATTGCCAGTAGATCACCGAAGTGATGGCGATATCGGTTTATTGCAACACCTCGATCATTGTTGAAGCTTTATACGCGCTTCTGGGGAAGAGCGTGCTTTCGCAATTTTCCTAAACGATCGAAGCACGGGCGGAGGGGATCGCTTATACGACGAGGAAAGTGACCGTGTTCCGTGATGAGCGAAACGACCAGGAAAAACTCGGCTCTGTAACGGGACCCCGGGCCATGGGACGGTATACGTCGTCGTTTAGCGAACGTAATTTCTGCGATGAGCGTAAATTATAAACAACGCAAGTCAAACAGAAAGAGCAAGTGAAGACGGGCGCGGGGAGGATGCGTAAGCATCGTCGCTCTATGCATTTGGGGGGACTCTCGTGCGTTTCTATCGCTTATTACACCCTGAAGGCGATGAAGCGGTAATGTAAACTTCGCGTCGGGGAAAAATTTGGCCCTGATTTTGAAACTCGATAGCCTATACGCAGCTGAAACATCGCGCGTGCGCTTGCGTTAGTAGGGCTTTGGTTTCCATCGGTGTCACACGCACTGTGCCTCGCTGCGTATAATAATAGCGCGATGCTCCGCTCCTGCTCGTCAAGCGAGATTGAAAACGGTCGTCGCGTGTCCGAGTCTACTTTAATGGCCGCCGAAATTTTGTCGTTGTTAGGAGGAGGCTGATGTGTCCTCTCGCGTGTACTCCCGAGAAGAAGGCCGTCGTCGGCACAAGGCCGGGCCGAATAAATCTATTCGCCTGCGCCCAAAAGTGTGTGTGTGTGTGTGTGTGTGTGTGTGTGTGTGTGTGTGTGTGTGTGTGTGTGTGTGTGTGTGTGTGTGTGTGTGTGTGTGTGTGTGTGTGTGTGTGTGTGTGTGTGTGTTTCTTTTTTTTTTTTCTTTTTCGTCTTCCTGGCTTCAACGTCATCCCGGGAAACGCGGCGTGTTGCGGCGCGCACCGCAAACGACTCGAATCGAAAAAATTCAGAGAAAGAGCATTTTATATTTCAGAGGAAATAGAGAACTAACAAGAAAAAGAAAAATCTAACACGTTTTGCGGCCGAGACGAGCTTGTGACGCTTTATTTTTGATTTTTTTTTTTTTTTCATGAGACGAGAGAACAGGAGTGAAGAAGAGGAGGAATTTAATATAAGCGCGGCAAGGCCGGGCGGCGGTTGTCGGCGCGAGTTTATTTATTTGTTTTTTTTTTTTCCTTCCTCGGCGTGCTTTGCTGCGGATGCGGTAACTTTAGACGCCACGCCGGAAGGCAGTGGCGTCGTTGGTGTCGGAAGCGATTACGGTCGCGTGGTCGCTTTGGTGCTCGCTGCTTTCTTGTGTACTGCGCTCGTCAGTTCAGCACTATTTCTTTCCTCTCTTTTCTATCCGTCCCTCTATCGCAGGTTTTCGACGCTATAAGGAGTTATTGTTATTACCATTTTTTTTTTTTTGCGTTGCTTGTTCATCAAGGCCTAGCTGCCTTGTAGGCTTGTTTCATTTGTGCGAAGTATTTTAGCGCCGGCAGTGAGTCATGCGCTTCTCTCGTTGGCCGCCGATCTTTGGTGTTTCACACATTGTGTGGACACTTCCGGGAACACCTTATATCACTCTCTAATCTCATTGCGTGGTTTCGTGTCTCACGCGTTTCTTTCTTTTTCTTTTTTTTTTATTTCTGATCCACTTCGCACATGCGAGCTGCTGTGATGCTGCCCTCTATCCAATATTTTTGACGGCGCCTTTTCAGCGTTTGCGTTCTTGTTTATTTTTGTGTCACTCACCACTTTCTGTCTAACGTGTAGTCAGCGGCGGCACGCGCTGTTTGTTAGCTCTTCGTTGTCATCTACTTCATACGTGACGCTCTAATATCGAGCTTTGTGCTCGTCTGACAATATTGACAGGATGGGTTTGTGCACTGGCGCACCCACACGTTGTTGCGCATCCAGGTCGCAGTTTTAACCCCACTGCCCCAACGAGAACACCGGAACGCCGCGCATTGTTGTATAGAGGTGTTGAAGATTGGTTGGGACCCAGGGGCTTTATCAGAGGGTGTCGAATCGCATAGGCGCCGAGAACACGTGAAATATTTAGTTCCAGGGTTACGGTTCCCCGGCAGATTTATGAAGGTGTTCACTGTGTAGCACGCTGAGGATAAGTTTTAACTAAACTGCCTTTCTAGGACCTTTCCGAGAAAGGTGTGAGTTCCACCAACCGCAAAGACAAACATGGTGGACCTGCTATGCTCTGGGAAGGTGACGTAAAACCGTACGTTTATTATTCGGTACACTGTTCAGAATTATGTACCTTTATGCATTTTTTACACAAGGAACATGCCCTAACAAATCGCCCGTCGCCTTGTCTGGGCTTTCTTTTCGTTAACCTGTTCCTTGTTACGCCTTTAAACAGCGCGTCTAGCCACGATGTTTGATAAACTAGCTCCGGTTGCAGCTTTACTAACCTATCAGTTATTGTTAGCTTGTACACCTGGCTCAGACGATTGGCTTGACGTCTCTATACGCGCAACCCAAAGTGACTTGATCGACTGAGCAACGCGCGTAAGAAAACAGCGCGACTGTACAGACCTGTTCTGACGCATATAAGCGGCGTCGTCAGGGGGTGTGCCCGCAGCGTAAGCGGTGTTCATTCCTTCTTCGGCACAGTTGAAAGAGGCGGCGCAACGCGACCCGTAAACGTCAAGGATCGCCTTTTGTTTTCGCCTCACGCTGAGAGATGGCGGTGACGAACTAACGACCGTCTTCCGGCAAAGAACGTCAAAGTGGCCCGCCGTGTGCCCAGCGAGTTTCCTTCACTTGCCGGCCCGCGTGTCGAGATTTACGAATTTGAAAGAGGATTACGAGGACAAAGGAAACAGGCAGACAGAGTATAACTACGAAGAACAGCAAACGCATGTAGATACAAAGGGAAAGAAAAGACATATATTCTTATAGGAAATACGGAACAACCAAGAAAGAAAACAGTTATAGGCGTTGCTTGCCAGAGGCAAAGAAACCACCCCGAGCCTTTTGGATTGTGAGGGAAGGAAAGAAATCAAACAAAATTACAGTGCATCCGTGTTCGTTTTGCAACCGATCGGCATCCGCTCTCATATTCGAAAGAAAGAATTTGCTGCCCGTATTTACTTTCAGTAGGCTTTATATGTTAGCAGCAGCAGGTACTCAGCTGGCAGACGTCTGCATACGCTACAGGTCCGCATGCGGAAGCTTTCCGAGAGCCCTGCTTTTATTTCTCTCTCCCAATGTGAACCCTCTCCGCATTTAGGAGCATGTGTCTGGTTTTCTGCGAATGACAAAGGCGCCGAGTTATATTCTCCGCTTGTACGTCCTTCTTTTTTCCCTTTCATACACGCTCGACGCTGTCTGCGAAGACCTATGATAATACTTTCTTTGTCTGGAGACGTACGAAACAAAACAGCGCATATTAGCGATCCTTTGTTCGGTGCGCAGAATAGCGTACACTTAAAGGAAATGCGCAAGCAGTTACCGGAAGCCGCACGCATTCCTCTTTCCGTTTTATTTTTCTTTTCTTTTTTTCTTGTATTTTTTTAACGGTTTACCGTGGGGCTGCCTAACGCTTCTCCCTTGATTATATGCGCTGGGTCGTTTAGCGAGCTGCCATTGTTTCGACGGGCGCCCTTTCAGATTTCGAAAGATCTTTGCTCAGTATCATTACGTTTGTGTCGATGTCGCCCACTTGCGCTATAGTGCCTAATTACGCGCACAGGCGACTCCTTACGCGAAAGGGAATCACTTCATTCTCGTTTGAGGGAGAAGAAAGCGATCGCGTGGTCGCGGAGGTGTCGTTCATTAATTAGTTAGTGTGTAGCTTGCCGTGAAAGTTACGCACTCATTGTTAAAAATGAAACTTTAGGCATTTGTTTCCAATGTAGGTAGGTGAGCGTATGGTTATTCTACTAGTCTAAACTGTAGAATAAATTAGCTGATAAAAATGCGTGGACTGCATCCTTCTCTTTGACTTTATTGTATCACCACGAGTGCGTGATACACGCGGAATAACATGATCTCTGCTGTGCAGCTAGATACAAGCCATATTACAGTTCCGACGCGGTGTGTGTGTGTGTGTGTGTGTGTGTGTGTGTGTGTGTGTGTGTGTGTGTGTGTGTGTGTGTGTGTGTGTGTGTGTGTGTGTGTGTGTGTGTTTTCCTATTCACTACGATCATACCTGGACAAACAGATGTCCGTGAGACCCTCGATTTCAATAGGAGCCGTGTTTGGTACTGATTGTTTAATTTTTCATTCTTACGAACCTTGGTCATCGGCTCGCGCCAGCTCGCCAAAACTGTCATCGCTGTCAAACTCGCTAGTCATCGTGATCGGCCATTCTGTTGGACGGATGATGCGAGATTAACATATTCGGAAGCAAAGACTCCTAGCAAATGGCAGCCTTACGGTCTGTTTTCCTCGTGCTTAATGCAGGTGAGTGGGTGCATGAAGAAATGATAAACGTACGAGAGGCCCGCACTGCCGTCGTTCTGCGCTATAGCGGTACACCTCGCGGCCGCAACGGGGAAAATGCAGTCCGCGATCTCTCTGGCCCGGCCATTGCCAGCAAATGGATACTGCTGACTAATTTTCTACTGCACTTACCAACGCAGGCTGGTCCGTAACATAGTTCAAAATTTTACTTTATGTAATTTTAAAACAATTCAGCGCAGCTGTGCACACTCTCACGCAGCGATTCGATGTCTACCTTGTACACCTACGCACCGCTGAGTTAACGTTGGCGAAAGCTTAATTGCCATAGCAGACTACGTCGTCTCTGCAGTTGCAGGCGTAGGCCTGCAGTAACTACTTGTCACTGCGGATAAATAACAGAAACTAAGCGTATACTTTCGTAAGCACGGCCTCGCCTATAGCCGCACCTTGGGAGCTCGCTTTTATATTTACGCGTGGACCTGAGAGTTTCTAAACATCAAGGGCGACAATTCTCGTAAGAAAGGAGCGATTAAGCGCGAGTGTTGTACGTGCTGGGTGCATCGGCGGCCACCGCACGGCTGCAAAGGAGCGCATCGTCGCACGGATGTTGAGGCCCGTGTGAACGTCAAGCCGTTCTTGGCGAGAGCCGCGTTTCTGCGGAGCGCGGACCTGATGAACTCGGCGCCGAGGTGCGAAGGTAATGGCGAATTCCGCCGCCGAAAAGTACGCGCAACACAGCCCTGCGGCCGGCTTGGCGCCGCCCGCGTCTTGCTCGCGGTGAAAACGAGCGTGCGCGGTGCCTAGGCGGCCTCGTTACTTTGCCTGCAGGCGTTAATCACTCCGAGAACGGCGGGAGCTCTGTGCGCAGTTATAGCTACGCAGTGCTGCCAGACCTATAACGACTGCGCGAGCGGCATTTTTTTTTTTTTTTTCTTTTCCGGTATGGATTTGCAACCGTTTCTGCGTGGGCGCGCGCGTTCCCGAGGATGCGGAAGCGAGATATTTCGCTCACGTGCGAGGAGGCGCTCCACGTTTGAGGAAGGAAGCGAATGGCCGGCGTGATTAGAACGATGCGAACACTTTCGACGAGAGGCGCTATAATGCTCAAAATTCGCCTGCGCGAGCCCTCGCTTCGCACTTTGTAAGCGTCGTAAAGTTGTTTAGGTACGGTTGTTACGCGTGCGCTTGTCAGTGTGTTCAATTGCGGTTTTCTGTTTCATGTATATGAATGCCTGCCGTAGTAGTGTACGGATGTATTCTTGTTTTAAGTGTCATTCCTAGAGCTCTGCAGCCACTGAAAGATGGTATTATTTAGATTACGCAGAACCACAGTGTGAACCACCAGTATCCATACCAGACCCTGATTCATCATCTGTCCTGTGTCGTGTAAAGCTGATATCAAACCCTCAGGTGCAGCCTCGAACTCTTGTAACGCGGCCTATTTTGGTTGAACCAGCGCATAGAAAGTGGAACAGATGGCGAGACGCAGACAAGACCAATTTTACACTCTTACCCACATGACTCTGCATGTGTAGGAGATAAAAGACAGTTTAACATGTACGTGTGTCTGGATTCCTATATGCTGTATTGCAGGTTGGAAAGAGGGGATCAGAACGATAGAACGAAGAAAAAGTACAACTTCAACGCGTGTCATACTGTTTGTCTCAAGTAGTCATTCTTTTCGGCATGATCATCAGCCTGTAACAGCTCACTAAGATCGCAACTCTTAAACAGTTTCTTTTCTAGGGAGATCAGGATGCGTATTCGCAAAGCTGATCTTTCGTAAGAGCGTCTCCTGATGAGCCGGTGTTCGGGCGCCCGCCACTTATGTTAGCGATCGGCATAATAATGATACGATTACCGATTATAAAGCCAGTTCTGGAAGGCAACTACATAAGAGAAGTCTTTGGAAAGCAGTCCCTGCTTTCGCTGTAAAAGTGCTGGCCCTGGCATTTCTCTAAATCCGAAGAGACAGTAATGCTTTATTCACGTGGTACATGTGTGCGCCATATAGTATATTTGCTAGTGCGTTTGGTTGCTTATACTGATATAATTGTGTAGGATACAACTATCTACGCCTGATTGATGAAGCTTAATGTCCAAAATCAACGTGGGAGCTACGAGTTGTTGTTGTTGTTGCCTCAAAACATAGCTCGTACCCACGAAGCTACGAGTTCAGCTTGCCCTCAAAGCTTCTTCTTCTTTCTTTTCTTTTTTTTTTCTGTTTTTAATCCAGCTTTCTCAGAACATGGCCGCCATGGCTATGGATTGGACCCGTAAACTTGTCCTAAGCTGCACAACTAGCTACAGCGGCGGGTGTATCAAATGAGCCCTTTGTAATGTACGTGACATTATTTGCTAAGATTTAGTATTACGGTTCATATAGCGGTTCAGCGTTATGGACGCAAAGTCCTTCAGCGTAATGGCTTTCCTGAAATGGCGTATGCTTAGACCGGCGGCATTTGTAAACAATAACTAGAAGCTGGAATGTTGTTGAGATTCGCTCCTCTTTTTGATATTGCGTCGCGCTAAGTTTTGCTGCTCGAGGGGGAATTTGGTCATAAACACGCGTCCCTCACTTTCTTGGCGTCTCTTCGAGGACACTGAAAGGACAAGAGAAAGAAAGTGAGCCTGCGCCTCTGAAATTCTCGCTTTTATGAGAAATGCGCGTTCGCTTCGAGGAGGACGCGTGATGAGCGGCGATGTCCTTCTCCAAGGGCAGTGCAATTCCGCGATGGAATGCGGCGCAGCGTTCTTTGTGCAGAGAACGATTCTGCGAAGGCTTATGGGGAAGGGTGGTGCAAGAAGAGAACAATGAGCTCAGACGAAGCTTAGAAAGACAGCGCGGAATACGTCCGAAGAATTCTTGGCTCGGAAGCGTGGCTGCGCAAGTTGTGTTCAGCCGGGCGGGCATAGCAACCAGAAGTACGACATCGTTTCACGTATGAAATGTGCAAAAAAGTTTAGCTTACCGATTATCATTGCCCTTTCTGTATCCGAAGGGGGGGGGGGGGGGGGGGCGGGGCGTAACGTTCTTACTAAATAATCGACGAAGTTTCGGGTTGCTGGGCAACGTCATGGCTGGCCATTCTGACTTCGACAGTAAATACTCAAACGCCGTTCGTCGCCTTCGGCCTAAAATCAGCCGCTCACGAAATTGAAATTTCGCGCTTACGGTGAAACATTCGAGCGAATTGCTAAGCTGCAATAACTTGTTTGCTGTGGCGGGGATGAAGACAGCGCCGCGCGTTCTTTTGGGTCGCGGACGAGGTGGAAATTTTCTCGCTGCATGGTTCATTTACCATTCTGACTGTCATAGTTTCATGAGTCCCTCATATAAGCAGCTCCCGTAAGTACATTCTCTCATAATTCCTTCTCCGAAGCGTTTTCATGAATAGATGAAAAAGTACTCGGTTGTGTATCTCAATAAACTTTGAAAGAAAAAAATTCGTTAGTGATTTTGTATCCCTCTCTACATAAACTACACGTACGGTGTTTCGTTCTATTGGGACCCAAAATTACGCGCACCTAACATCTATTCGCGCCCGGTCTACGGTTGGTACGCGTTATCAAATTAACGAATGAATGCGATATGTGCATATTTTATCAGAGCCTGGCGTGCGTGTCCCGTAGAGTTTCATTTGCTGCTCGCTATAGTACTTGCACAAACTGCGGAAGTGTGAATAGCTCAAGGATTAAGTTTGAGCGATATGCATTATTGTCCCACTGCAGCCATTTCGCCTCCTTTAGCGCCTGGCACGCTGGTGCAGGTGTCGTAGTGGTTCAACTTACCTTTACATTAGTCGTTATGGAACTTATGTTGCATTTATACTGACCTTCAGTAGTATTTAGTAGATTTTCTGCTGAAATGTAATTGAATCGAAGGATGTCTACGAGAGACAGAGTAAACACGACCGAATGCTTGGTGGCGGTCGCTACAGCACGGTATTATATCTCTGTGGCTGGCTACTTTTAACTTTATTTGCGTCTAATGCGTCTGCTACTAAAGCGCCCTTAACTCAGCTCGGACAAATGTGAGTCAATTGACTGAAACACTGGTATCACGAGTCCGGCTCTGCCGCTTATATAGAGGGCCCCAGCTTAGGCTGTCGGACGTCGGGAGCTAAGTTCCCTTGCCAGTGCGGCCTGTGCGTGCGCTAACATTATAGGCCCTGTTTGCAACGCGAGCACATTGTGCTTCATTATGGGTACGAAAGCTTTTGATTGAAGCTTCAACTGCTACTGACATGCTCTGGGGAAAGACAATTCACCGTTTAACACCGCTTCCCTAACCGCTTCCGTTGTGTCTGCCATCTCAATTTGGGCAACGCTAACTGAAACTTCCTAACCCAGACTGTGAAGCATGTGTAGCACGCAAACTGCGGCTTCGTGTGCAGTTTAGCAGCGGCTAACTTCCATTAGTGCGTAACGTCCGTTAGCCTAGATTCGGTTAGTTGTTCCCTGTAAGAGAAAATAAATTACCAGGCAGTTACGCCTCTCAATTTAATAGCTTCACGTTTGCAGGATAGAAATGTAAGCCTCGCTAGTGAGATCGCCTGTATGCAATAATATTAAATATTAACGGGGCGACCGGGGCAACAGCCTGCGCTCGTTTTCTCGCTCTCATCCCAGCTTCTAGCGCTAGACGAAAATACGAGCACGCTGGAGTCGTGCATTCCCGCATATCCTGCAAGCTTTGCGTGAGAGACGCTGCATCATGCCGACTTCACTGTGCGCGGGCAGGCTTCATTACAGAGTTGTTTAAACGGAGCCGGAGAATGAAAAATAATTTTACAAAAAGCTGTCCGAGTCTCTCTTTGCAGGCATTCTGGCGCCGCCGTTAGGAATGCCGTGCTGTTGCTGCAGCTGCTTTCTGCTGCTGCCTCTGAAGTGGTGAAACTAAACGGGCGTGCCTTTCCTCTCTGTGGCTCCATTCTTCTTAACTTCGGGGACAAAGCCGCTTTAGCCGCATATTTCTCTCGCGATAAACGGCTTCCAACGAGAGTAATGAGGCTGTCTCGACGCCGCTGACGCTTGCAGCGAGTCGAAAAAAAAAAGCTGCATTTATAAGTCTGGGAATTGAGAAAATTTTGCTTTTTTGTAAACACACCTCAACTCGAAGTTGCGAACAGGATGACTGCTTCAAATTATCGCCAGCATAGTTTTCCGCCGCGATTGCTTCGTTAACAAATATTTCGAACTTCACAAACTGCTACAGGAATTGGAAGCTGCTACGTTAGCTTTTAGGAACTACAATAAAACGTTCAAAGTCGTTATTCTCGCCCCTCTCTCGATGCTGTCACCACAAATGCCAAGGAGAGTGGTCCGAAGAAGCAATCCATGCCAGAAAAGACTACCTTCCACTGCCGGAGACATCAGTGCGCCTGCGCATTGTCCATATTGGGAGTTTTAGCAAAGCTAAGCAGGCGTAATAATAACCAGAAAAATGTTTATGGCTCTACACGTGCGCAACATTGAAGTGTACAGATGGAAAACGCATTTCTGCGCTCCGGCTTTCTATATAGGGCGTGTCAGGCGCCAAACGTTCAAGTCCAGAAGCTATATCTTTAAACTATCGCACGATAGTCTTGAGTAGAGCTTCAAGAACGCGACGTGTCTTCTTTCGTCGCTCAAAACTTGGACGCGCTAAGTAATTTGTGTTCTGTGCACGTCAATTTTTTTTTCTCTTTTTTTATTAAGTGTAGGAAGCCACGCTGTATTCCAGAAAGACATTTCCGATTTGCAACCGACATGCCTTATGGTCTCGGTGCTCCTTGCGTTACTGCTTACAACCTCCTCCTCCTCTTCGGCTGCGGGACGCGTTTCAGCATCGCCTGAAAGGGGCTCGAGGATTCGCGCCTTCCTCATCAGGAAGCGATGTTCCAGCTCATTTAGCTCCGTGCAGGCGCGAAAACTCCGTGGTCATTGGAAGCCGCTAACGATGTGCGGCGGCAGCGTTAGCGCACAACGCCTTTATCTGAAGGCGGACGACTCTTCAGCGCATAGGTGCCGGCCGGCTACGAGACAAAGCAAGGAAAAGAAGGGAACTAACCGGGACTCGGCAACTCGGCTCCCGAAGAAGTTGAGCGATAGATCGGAGGAATAGGAGCACGGCACAAGACTGGGCGAGCGCGAATAACTATCCCTGGTTCGTCGACAGTGCGGCACACGGTTGTGGCTAATGAAGATGAATGTTCGACCCTAATCCGTCTCCGCTGCCGCGCTTCTCCGGGAGGCGGGCCGAGCGACGCCATTGTGATGACAATGGATCGGAGGCACCATTAGGTTCCCTGGTTGCGAGCCGGATTGAAAGGAATTAGAGCGGAGCCTAAAGACGCTCTCGCACTGCGTCTCTGCGGCCGGTCCGCGAAAGTATAGAAAAAAGAGGGAGAGAAGAACGATACCATCTGTAGAGCTACGTCGGCACTCACCGCCTGTTATCAGGAACTTGTTCCGAGCTCCGAGCTGAAAAGAGATTGGGCTTCGGGAGGGAATTGTGGACGAAGGGAAGAATACTTGCGGAAGGGGGGCATTGAGCGAAAGGCGGACATTAGCTGGCGGCTCTAAACCGTCTTCGTTGTAGGGCGGTACTCGTTGTTACGAACTAATTGGCTAAGTATCCGCACTCAGTGCGTAATTTTGTTGGCCAAACTTAAACTCGGGACTCGCGACTTGCTTTATACTAATGGGCTTTTCAGTAAGGTAGTGCAGGAGACGGTTCGTTTCAGAGCGACTACCTTGCGCCTTGATAGCTGCTGCAGGTTGGGTGCACCGTGTCGCCTGATGATGTCGTGGTGCGCGCGCGCTAATCGACGTGACTTTCGTTGTTTTGTAACATCGCGAGCGCACTTTGAACTTGTGTCAGAGTCGGTGAAAGGGCAGAGTATTTATTGAAGCGCAATATTGTATCGTTCCGCTGGAACTGCAACAACTTCCCACTCATTGCAGTGTGTCATTGGTAAGCTGACCTGTTGCCTTCCGGGAATTTACCAAGTGTAAACGGTCGCCAAATATGAAATGGAACACCGGATTTGTGTTCCAAAGCCGTTAATTTGCCTTATGTGTGCTTGTAATGAGAAAACGTTACATGAGCATGAATTTTCAACAAGAAAACGACAAAACACGCACAAGTGAGCGAGGTTCCGACTTGCACGTCGGAAGGAATCGCGGTTAGAACATATATGAGGTGTCCCTTTTATATTGGATGAAGATCTACCTCGATTAAAGGCCGACTGATAGCCCGTTGACTAGTAACTCGACATAGAATGACTAACTATAACGACCGATATGGCTAACCATCCATCGGCCTATCGCACGCAAATAACAGGTTACTATATACTATGTCCCGAGGTGGTCAATGTCTATGAGACGCGCCATTGAGAAGGGCTTGTCGTTAACTTTAACCATTTAGGGTACCTAACTATGCGCACACGAAGTCTTTTCTGGACCTCAATAAAGTCACTCACTCACTCACGAAGTCTTTTCGTGCAGTGACTGCTCGCTCGGGAATTTCCTTTGTTCACGGTGTGCTCTGTTCACGGTGTGCTTTGAGGAAAAAGTATTTTCTAACATTGCTATTTCATTAAGCAACACTGCTAACGGCGTGGCAGCGCAGAGATTCATGATTCACAACTTACAGTCTATACGCAAGGATTAACTGATGGATTGACTGATGAACTCGCAGCTACGGTCCTTTTAAGACGAAGCAATCTTTGTCTTGTCAATTTACTAAATTTCTTATATTTGGCCTACGTCATTCTTGGGATACTGGGTATGCACCTTTCACATAAGAGAAGACCTGGGATCGTGGTCTCGCGCCGCCCGAGCGACCGCGCGCGCCCGCCGGACAGCAAGGCTCCGGGGGGAAGGTTGGGAGGGGGGGAGGCGCTTTCGGGCGAAACTGCGACTTTTTTTTCCCTCGTAATAATTTTGACATATCATCTGTCTGTTCTGGCAGAGTAGCCACCGTTATTGCTAAATATTAATAAAGAAATTAGTAATGTAAGTTGAGAATTACAAGATTTTGCTGTGTAAGCCTTCGCTGACTGCTTTTGTTTGTCCCAAGTTATAAGGGTCGTGAAAGTTTGAGGCGGGCACCGTTGGGTCAGAGTAGTTAGAGTGTTGCGCCAGAACGGCGCTTCCTTCTTTTTCTCGGTGACGTTTATTGTAGCCCTAATGGTCGTTGTTATCCCAACGGACTCTAATTGCGGCGGGCGCTGGTCAAGCTCCTTTTCTGGTGGGCTTTCGTGACTGTAAAAAGAAAGGTTAACGCAGAAAAATCAAATGGTCAGCTTCGTTATGGCGCTTACCATAACTACTTGAGAAAGATGTTTTCTAAGTGCGCCATTTTTGTTTCTTTGCGTATAATGTTATTCCCTAGATGGGCGGGCACTTGTGCGTAAACTTTAATTACAGCTTTTCGTGGTGCATGACCTGCATTAAAAGGTAGTTTTCTAGCTTGAAGCAGAGTCACAAGCTTGGTAGACTCGCATTTCATGCACTTGTTTTGTGCCTCTAGGTCGAAAGAAAACATATATGGTCGTTAGAGTTGTGAGCGCAATGCTCCGTGATTCTAAGTTATTCATACTTCAATTTCTGATGTTGATCACGGCAACAACAACAACAACGACAAGGAACTGCTATTCATGGTTTCTCCATTAGTTCAACTCCTATAGCCGCTTTAATTTCCAGAATCTTCGACTTCGTTTTATTCGGGGCCTACGTAGTGTTTGACGACGTAAGACGGGTGCGCAACTGTAGCTCGTATACATAGTAACAATTTACATGGTCTCCTTTGTTTTCCAAGGCAACACGCTGACAATACACTCGGTCATTGCTATCCTTGCGACTACATCGTGGGTACTCATGGTTGAATAGCCCGCTTCGGCTACGGCATGTTGTTAGTGAACAAGCTGCCGCCGGTTACCCAACGGTAAAAATGGGTACAGGCGTCGCCGAGCTCTGCACATGCCTTTTTTGAGGGGCGTATCGCCTGGAGAAAGAGCCAGCGCCTTGCCAAACACTGTCAGAATCCTGTCGGCGTGCACGCAGGACGGTATTTCACTGTGCATGTTTGCCTTAAAGTACATCACAAGGTCAGACACCGTAGTTACTATACGTATTTAATACGTCGTACTTACCGGCGTTTTTCATTCCTAATGCATTACTCTTGCAATAAGGTAAAGTGTCACGTAAATGTTTCTTATGACGTGAACGCTATAGCGACGATGACTTAAGGGGCTCGCTGTCAGGCCAAATATTTTCTTGGAGTCACGCGTACTTTTCTGCGCACTTTCTTACAATGAACAGCAAACTGTAGTGTCTATTTTTCTGTATTTAGTGGTCATTCGATGGCCGAAAAAGGTAAAAGGGAGTCGACGGCTCAGGTGTATCACAATGTCAAGGAATCGCAAATGTCAAAGTTTCTTACCTTTATGTTACCCTTCACAATTACTTTGAATAGAGGAAACTTAAAGAGTTGAGAACGTTTGTCTTCTGCATCCGAAATGCATTATCTTCCCAGAATAAGATAAAACCAAGTAAAGTCATATGTGTTTAAGTTAGAGCATAACGAGGTTATTTTGTTGCTGTTGAGGCGACTCGGCATGAGAGCAAGTCGCTCCTGGATTTGCATCTACTCCACAAACATTTGACGTTGTTGAGTTACATTGCATGAGATGTAAGTCAGTGCCGCAGTAACTATTTTCAATCTCATGCTTTGCATTAACATATTTGTACTTGTGGCTGTGCTTGCGACAGTCTTTGTTTACACTTTGATTTTTTTGCTTTCTATTTGCAGGCGGTAGCGGACAAGGTGTCTCCACTTCTCCGGCCATGCCAGGGTGCCTGGGTGCCGTGCAGTCGCGGCTACGGTTGCTGCCTCTGCTATTCCTGGCCTCTTGGACGTGGACGGCAGCGCGCGCCATGTGTCCGTCGCGATGCATCTGCGACGACGAGAATCTCCGAGTGGTGTGTGACTCGGCTTATCTGGACGTGGTGCCCATCACGCTCAACCCGAACTTGCGAGAGCTGAGCCTCGTGAACAACCACATCAAGAGTGGCGTGTCTTCATTCAGCGTCTACGGAAACCTGCGCTATCTGGACGTTTCGCACAACCAGCTGGTGTCGCTGGGCAAAGAGAACTTCCGCTCGCACAAGCATCTCGTCGTACTTGTCCTGGCGAGGAACATGATCTCGCAGCTCGACAACACGACATTCGTGGGACTCGACGAGCTGCAGACGCTGCTGCTGAACGAAAACTACATTGACAGCATTCCGGCCGGGGTGTTCACGCCGCTTAAGAAGCTGGAGAAGCTGGACCTGTCGCAGAATCGTCTGGTCAGGGTCACCGAACAGGCGTTCCAGGGGCTGACCAAGTTGAAAACCCTGTTGCTGCGGGACAACAAGTTTGTGACGATACCGAGCCAGGCGTTCGCGCCGTTGTCGTTTCTGTTAAACCTGGATCTCGGTCTCAACATGTTCTCCAACATTCCGGAGGAAGCCTTCGTAGCGTTGAAGCAGCTCGAGGAACTGTCGTTAGACGGCTGCGGCGTGAAGACGGTGCAGAACGGAGCGTTTCGGCAGCTTTCCGCATTGCGCCAGTTGAAGCTGCACGATAACGAGCTCGAAGAGGTGCCCACGGCGACATTCCAGGACATCACGCGGCTGGAAGTCCTCAACCTGGGACAGAACAAGTTCCCGAGACTTCGACCGTCGGCATTCCAGTACCTCAAGTACTTGAGAACACTGGAAGTGAGCGGCTCGGCCGCGCTTCGGTGCATCGACCGAGGCGCCTTCGCCGAGAACACAGACCTCGAGAGCATCCGGATGACGCACAACATCAACTTCCGATGCATAGAGCCTGGAGCGTTCGACGGCCTCGCTGGTCTGAAGCACTTGATTCTGCGGGGCAACGGCTTCTCGACTTTTGATGAGTCGCTTCTCGAGTGGTACGAGCTGCAGGAGCTCGACCTGAGGGACAATCCTCTGGTCTGCAACTGCACTGTCTTGTGGCTGTGGCACATGTGCAGTGCCCGCAACGCGACAAATTCACCGCTCACTCCGGAGACGTCGCTGGTCCGCTGTGGCGGTGGGCCACCAGCGCTCAAGGACAAATTACTGAGGGACATTGGTTCTGCGGACTTGGGCTGCTACGACGCGGTGCTTCGGCGGCAGATCATCATCGGAGTCGTGGCTGCGGCTGCGATATTGTTCGCCCTCATCGTGGCCCTCGGTTTCCGGTTCCGGGAGCGTGTCGCCGGCGTCCTCAAGAACAAGTGGGGAAGCGGAACCAAAGAGCCGCAGTACCACAAGACACACGGCGAAGACGACAACAGCATGTGTCAAGTGGCTCACCAGCCCTTGAAGTTGATACCTGTGACAGAACTGTGATAAACGCCTTGGCGCTGTGGTGCATTGCGTATGGAAAGTGCCCTGCGCGGATTCCTGAAGCCCAGGATATGTTTTACTGAAGAAAAAAAAAAAAAAAGGCTGAGAGTGGTCAGTTCTGGCTCTTATTGGCCGACATGACCATGTTATCTCGCCGACTTAATGCTGACTTCTGGCTACGAGGAATTCTGCTCTATCCAACGCAAAAAGGGTTTTATTTGACAGCTGACAATTGGCTTCTACGGCCTCGCCGGTGTTTTTTTGTTTCATTTTGTTGGTTTGTTAGCACATCGCCTAGGCTTCTCGTCTCCTCGCTCCTGTCCGAGGGCAAATGTCTCTCCGAGCACTTCTCCTATTGAAGGGCAAGAATTACTGCCACAGCGTCGTCTTACATAAACAGCGCCGAGAACACACGACAAAACCGTTTTAGGAGCCAATCCGGAGGGGAAAGATAGATGACTGTTCGAAGAAGTGGACGCAGCGTGTGTGACTTTCCAAGCAGAACGATCGCCCCCCTCGCGAGTGCAAAGTGTTCGTCAAAAGTCTTGATTGAGCCGAACTGTGTTTTGCCGCAGAGCTTGAGATGTCGCGGTGGGGCCGTACGACATTTGCCAGCGCGCGCATTGTGCTGGAAGTGACTTTTTGGAACCCACGTTTCCTTTTGCCCGTTTACCCCTAGTAAGATCACAAAGTGTAGCGTCTCATATCCTTTCCACAGGAAGAACGCCCACAATACTGTTGCGGTATGTGTGGACGTTCCTACGAAGACACAAGCGAGTCGCCGAGCAGCTAACGGTGTAGAAGAGCCATAGCTTTTTAATATCTCGTGGTTGAAGCGCACTCTGGTGTCCCTCCTTTGTACATAGCGTGGAGCCCAAGTATGTGTGGCTGCTCGTTCATTCCGTTCCTTTGTGTATCGGTGATGATGATGATTTCCCTCTCTCTTCTTCTCTCTCAATTCCTGCTTTTCCTGAGCGATCATCCTTCGCTTTTGAGCAGTGGCCTGGTTCCTTCTGTACAGATGTATACTTGTGTTTGTGCTCGACGACCTTTTTCGGGAAGTGTTCCTTCGTGTTGTACTATCCGCCTACGATTCAGATCATGCAGACAAAGACCGTTTTCGGGGTGCCCGGATGTGAAAAAGCATGCACAGGGACAACTTCCGCATGGAATGTCATTTTTTATGTCACTACAGAGGCCCCTCCCGGCATGATTGGGAAGCACTAACAGGCTGTATCGCTCGATCTAAATATGCCTGATCATTCTAGCGCAGAGAAAAAAACCTAAGTACACCAGGATTACATCACTATACAGGGGAAAACTGCACAGAAAGAAATTATAGTGGAGAAGACGCGCCTCGACGGCTCATCTTTGGGACAAACCGTAAAGGGCGGCGCTTTTCTCGCTTTTGTGTGAAAAACACACACAAAAAAGAAAAAGTCTCGTCCGTTGAAGTCAGTGCTCCGGTAGCGTCACCGGAATGGCCTATGTCTGCGAATGAGAGAGAGAGAAAAAAAAATAACGTTTTGGCATATGAAACGTTGATTTCTCTCACACTTAATTAATAACCCCTTAAGTAAAAGCTCTGAGACGCTTGACTGTAACAAATTAACAATTGGTTTAGAAATCCTGTTGACTCGATGCACGACGTTGCAAAAAAAAAAAAAAAAAGCCAATGTCGCTGGTAAAGACCTTGGCGGAGGTAGTGCGGAAAATGCTTCTTTCTTTTCTTGTATCGGTTCTGTCTTTCCCGAGCTAACGTGCTCTCTTCTTGAAGTGAAAAGGAAATCTAGTATACATAGGGTTGTGGTGAACCGCCACAATGTGGACGGCTGTGAATAGTTCGACGACTGTAAAGTATAGGTAAACCGCCGTGTTTAGTTTTCTTTTTTTTTTTGTAATTTATTTTTGAGAGTTTTTAGCCGGTTGGAGGAGCTTTACGGTTCCGTTGCTCCCACGATGGTACACAGGGCATTCCGTTTCTGTTTTTGTGTAGTACGCGCACAGCGTTTGTAAAAAAGAAAAGAAACAAACAAGCAAAAAGAAAGCTCTCTCCTTCTCACGTCCCAGTTTGAAAGTTGACCTGAACTTTGTTCGCTTAGCCTAAAGAAAGACTTAACGACTTCAGTGACGCCGCATAAACTGTTCCGCCAACGTGGATGCCAGAAGCTGATATTAAGGAAGATAGCGAAGGTGGTGATTATTCCGGCATAATACTCCCCGGACGAGAGATTCTACTTGGCAAGATTTCTTCTTTCTTTATGTACATAACGCCCTAATGTACAGCGAGGACAAAGCCTTTAAAAGTTTGGTCTTCTAACGCATGAAACATTCATGGAATTGCTCAAAGCAGCGCGTCTCTTATTTCTCTTTCTTTTAACCCAGATTTTATGCTTGATGAGGTCATGGACGACGCTTCGGCCTTTTATGTTATTTTCCCGGCTCGTTGCGAAAAGAGCTCGCCGCGAAAATTAAAGTGTCTGGCAGGCGCCGGCGGATAGCGAAGCCCGGTCAACGGCTTACGTGAGAAAACAAACTCAAGACTCCGCGTGAAAAGCTTGATTTATGCGACCTAATGACCAGTTGCGTGTTTTGCCTTGAAGCCGCCATTGCCTAATGGAGTAGCTGAGTGCAAAGTGAGGTAAGCGAATGACCACCATTCTTTTTTTTCCGTGCCTCCTGCTCGTTTCTCTTTCCGCAATCTTTTGTGCAAGAATGGTCCTCTGTGAAGTAAACGAAAAAAAGAATTGAGGCAGCTCAGGTGTTGTTTTTGGAATATTTATCCTACTCTTGCCAAGGACGTTGTGCTCTCTCTTACGCGCGAATAGTTGAAGCCTGCTTATGTATTTGTGTTTCTTTTTTTTATCATTAGGAAGCTGCTCGTTTTGTGGCGTTTGATGGCGCAAGAAGAAAGCAGGCCGGTGTTGTATGCTTTTGGCGCCGTTGGCTAGTCTGTGACATTTCGCGTTTAGTGATGATCACACATGTCAGAGAGAACGCAGTGATTCGCTCATAGGTGAATAAACGCACGTACTTGCCTCCAGTCAATTACTATTTACGTAAACTTGGCGAATGCTTCGCATAGAGAACGTCTACGCACGCCGCCTTGCCGAGCAACCTGGATATGGGATCCAAGCTGTGGTATACCGTTGTTGAGATGTGTTCACCGCTTCCGTTCGTATTTATTTTCTCAGAAAAGACAGTGTCTGCTCTGTATGCATAACGACCAGCGTGCAAGATAAAAATATCATGGTGGTACTGTTTGATGCATGCGAAAAAAAAAAAAAGGAAAGGCCATCAGCTAAGGCAGCGCGAAAATCTTGAAGTATAGAAATGGAACTGTAAGGCATCTGCGGAGGTCTACAGCACTGCGTTGTTTTCTCAATAATACGGTAACAGTAAGAAAACGCGAACGTTCTACATGGTGTGACACAAAATATGCAGACAACTTTTTACAGCTCCCAATTAAAATATAAAGAGAAGGAAAAACATCAATTTTCGGTTTTTAAGTGCCAAAACCACGATCTCATTATGATACACGTCGCAGCTGGTCACTCTGGATTAATTTAGACCGCCCGGGCTTCCTTAGCGTGCACCTAAATTTAAGCACAGGAGCGTTTCTTTTTTTTTTTTTTTTTACGTTTCGACCACGTGAAGGGGGTCGTGAACCACGTGAAGGGTATATATATATATATATATATATATATATATATATAAGCCAATTTGCGCGAACAAGAGCCATCTGCCACAAAAAAAAAAAGAAAGCTGGAAGACTGAATCATGTTTGTGGAAACCGGCGTTATAAAGCCGAAAAAAAAGAGAGAACAAGAAAGACAAATCCAGAATTACTCTTAAGCTGGCGTGCGATCTGGTTTCGAATGCTACCATGTCAGAGACAAGCACGCGCTCTGAAAAAACTCGCCTTGTACAGTGGTACCACCAGTATTCATTCAACTTGCAGATATGTTTGACTGACACCTAGCACTTAAATCTCGTGGTGGCTGAATGGCTATGGCGTTCTTTTAGGGAGCACGACGTCGCTGGTTTGAATCCCGGTCGTGGTGGCCTCATTACGATGGGGGCGGAATGCAAAAAAAAAAAAAAAAGTGCTCGTGCGCGGTATTTTGGTTTCATATTAAAGAAACGCCAGATGTCGAAGTTTATTCCGAAGCACCCCACTTTGGCGTTTCTTATTGCTTGAGTTAATAACATAATCTAGGGCAAGGGCAAAACCACGAAGTCACACACTGAGCACGTCACAGGCACATGATCTGTGTTGTCTCTTTGTGGTTGTGTCCTTGTGCTACATCATGTCATTAAGTAAGCACCAACCAGCCCAGCCACGTTTCCTTCTGCAGTTTATTGCTCCATGCAGGGTTGCTTTGAGGCGTTAACTCTCATAATTGACTTTTCTTTTTTCTTTCGGGCGCTCAGGCCTCTTTACAGTCACTGTTGCTTATGTCAGTATTAGTCGCAGGTTCTCTTGTGATAGCTTTTTTTTTTAATTTTATTTATTTATTTTTATTGGCAACCTACGCAGGGCGCAGGCTGGTAGCTTTCCAGAAACGATACTTCGATTATAAACGTAAGCCTACTCACCACTTCTCGAAATAATTTGGTGGAAAAACACTTTTTCGCCTCTTTCTCCGCTTGTATAGATTATGCTTCGAATGCCCGGAACGATATGCATCCGCATATCCCAACGTGGTACTGATTCAACATGATCTCCTGTCTGAAGGGTGAAATGCTCATACGCATCACGCATCCCGAGGTAAAAAAAGAAAATGAACGCTTTCATTTGTGATTTGGACGCCGAACATACTTCCGTTTTATTTATATGAGTTAGAGGGCATCCCCTTTGTCTTATCGCGGAACACGTGACTGTTCCAAGATGACACGGGATGACGAATTTCTAAGAACAACATTTTTCTCTCTTTTTTTTAAAGGCCGTTTGCAAGCAGCTGGTTATTTGTCAACTGTGATACTGGGTTTTATTTGATGCAAATAAAGGTATGGTAATGATTTAAAGAGCGCAAGAAGCGACCCCTTTAATAAAACGAAATGTGTACAACTGCCACCTGAGTTCGAATTGTAATCCGACGGGCAAGTGTCTGATGATGCTGATGTTTCCGAATTCATCTAGCAGATTTCTACGTCCCTGGCGCCTTATAAAAAAAATAAAGAAAGAAAAGTGGTTAGAAACACCGACCGCATAGGTCTGTCACGAAACAAGCTTCATGTGGCAGCTGCCTTTATACTACGGCGTTCTTTACTGATGTTCAGGTGACTTGTTTGGCTGCGTAGTCAGCCCGTCGTGGTGTACTTTAATTATCTTTGAGTGCTGTCTTAATTGTCGCTTCTTTTTTTTTGTGACAGTGATTCGTTTATAATGAGCATGGAGTACTTCAGTTTTCGTACAAGAATCGTACGTTGTGTATAAGCTCTCGAGATGGAGAGAATGCTGTTGCATGGCGTGCTTGTTTTCGTTCCAAATTCAATGAACTTGTCGCGTTGCCAATACGAGAAAACATCTGTTTTTGTTATTGTTTGCTTGTTATAAACAACGCATGGGATTAAAAGAAGACATTGAGAGCTGAAATATGTGTGTTTTGTTTCTATTCTGCACGTTGCACAATGCATTCGTTGATTCAGTTATGTTTCGGATTCTCCTAGGACCACGGCATGGCATGAGCCGAATAGTTTTGCTTATTTTTCATTTTGTCTCCCTTATATTGTAAGAAGTAGGTATTTCCGTTGTAGCTTTATTGCTATGGAGAAGTGAGGATGCTTCAGTACGTAAGCATGATAAAGGTCCTCCCATGTGGTATTGCTCTGTTTGTTTCCTTTTTTTTGTGTGTGTTTTCTTTTTTGTGTGTCGTAATAACAAAGTCTTCTCCCGTCAGAAGCAATGACTGCAGGAGAAAGTAACTTATGACTTTCGGAAAGCTTCGGATAAGCCTACAATATTGCATTCCTTGTCGCGCCGCGGTTGACGTGATGTAACGAAATTGCTGCACAGAATTCCCAGCCTGTGCATCCACTGTCAGAATAGTTTTTATTGCGTTGCACGCAACAGCAAGAACCTCTACAGAGGACAAATGGCGTCAGATTGACTAAATTTGCAGTCTTTCCTGATATGCTTTTAAGTCTCTTTCTCACTGGTTCAAATAAACAAGCAAAAAAAAAAAACAAAAAAGAAAGAAAGAAAACAGGAACAACGGCCTTTTGCTCGAGGTACGAAGGCCTGAACGTCAAAGGTTTTCTTTGGACAAATGAAGCACTGGACGCCGACCGGGCAGGTGTTGTGAATCTCCTCAGTCAATTCTTCCAGCCACTGGCGCCCTCCTCTGGATCCAAGCCCTGTGTGAAGACTTCGCGCCGGCTTCACTTGACTCCCTGACTACGCCGCTGCTCTAGATTGCCGAGACCGAGCCTGAGTGACCAGCTTTACGCAGAATGCACGTTCCGGCTCACATGCATCTTCTTTATTACTTAAACGGGGTTCGGATATTGGGACGTGGCTTATATAACGCTGAGACAAAGTGATGACGTCGGGCGATTATTTGAGAAAATGCAAACACTGTCATCTCAGCGCGTCGCAGAATATACGTACTGATCATCGCCGCAAAGCCAGGTGTATAGTCGCCGTCGTAAAGATGGTCCAAGCCGAGCTATAGCAAGAGCCGTGCTTTAGTCAATTTAAGCAGGAGTTAAGCGTTGGTCCTGTGCGTACGCGTCTCTACTGTAGTTATTGTAGTGTCCATTGTTTTTGTCTTTTCACTGTATGCTGCACCAACGTGCCCAAACAAAAGCACATTTAGTCGATTGCCACCTCACCGTGTCCGCTCGGCTGTCAGTCATATTGTAACCTGCCCTCTCGGTGTTTTGAGGTATTTACTTGCGAAGCTTGTTCTTCCTGTTCGCATAAAGGTCAGCGTGTTTCCGAGGAGCTTCTGTGGGTTTTGTTACTACAGTCGCTCTTAAATACAGGACACGTTTTCCACAAACGTAACTCACGCTTGTCTGTACGAAGCTCGCCTGTAGCATTTGCGTTCTACGAACGCCTGCAGACACCCAGTACAGTGTACAAGTAATAGGTGTAGCCAACACAGCCTGCGGCTTGGGACTGCTCTTAGCGTAAGGGAACCGACTCACCCTTTCCCCGGTCGGTATTAAATTTGTAGCACACGCTGCGCTCAGTTTCGTACGATATTTTTACCGCCTTCGCGGCCACCGTAAAGTCCCTATATAAGACTTTAGGCCACCGAAGCTGTGAGCGCCCCTAGTGTCAGGCAACGCGCATGACACGACTATCTGTCTTTAGTGCCAATTCCATTCTTGAAGCGGCCGAGTGCCTTCAGTCGTCGCAAATCCTTGGCATATGTGCTTAGAATCATGCAGTTGAAGTCGTAGTTGTGGTACGCGTCTTAAGCAAGAGAAGTTATCTCTAGACGTTACGCGCAGTTCTAGGAAGCAAGTTTTGTGTCGCAAGAAAATATAGCCTTGTGTGCGGGTGTTATCGGCGGTGGTCGTCTGACAGAACTTTCGTTTGGGTGCGTCAAACTAGAAGCGACGCTTACGACGCCTTCACAGGATTCTTCACGGCGTGGGACGTTCTCGGAATTTCCAGGTACGTACAGCATGCACCAAGTTAGCCGAGCAATTACGGTAGCCGACGACCGCGTAAAACAGGCATCGCATAGCGCCTACCGGTTCATAATAGTGCCGATAATACACAAATAGTAACGCCTGCATTTCTAGTGGCGTAAACGCGTGATGATGTTGGTTTCCGTTTATTTTGTCTTCTTGCTGGGCTGCTTCATGATCCCTGGCATCCAAATGCCCGGCCAAGGGGTGCCGCACTGTCATGACACTGCAGGTGGATGGTGAACAAAGGCGTCTATTGTGACGGTGGGCGCGGGCACTGTGATGACAATGCGCCGCTACAACTTACCACAGAATTGTTCCTTCCAACTCGATATATAAGCAGCTCGCTGTTGATAAGATGCGCGGGAAAAAAATGCGCGCAAAAAAGAAAGCCAGGCAGATCTATATTCTTGAAGTTACGAAAGCGCAAGTGAAATGAAGGGTATAGAAGAATGTACGGCGTCTCGCGCGCCGGCGGTAGCCCAATGGATGTGGCGTTGGGCTGCGGAGCTCAAGGTCGCGGATTTCTTCTCGGCCACGGCGGCCGCATTTCGACGTGGGAGAAGTGCATAAACGTTCCTGTACTTTGATTTAGGCGCACGTAAAAAAAAAAAAAAAAAAAAAAAACCGGCGGTCAAAATTAATCCGGACTCTGTGCCTCATAATCAGATGATGGTTTTGGCGCGTAAGACCCCACAATTTAATTGTTTTACATCTGTCTTTGTCTGCAGATGGCGAGTAGAGAAGAAGTTAAGAGAATACATCGCCTTAGCCGTGCTTATTCCTTTCCTAACAGCTTAACAGAGCATACGGACATGTGCTGGTCGTAATGATAAGAAACGGGCTACTGCACAGCATATCATCAGCTCTGTGTGCGTTTGTGTAGAGAGAGAGATAAATGAGACGCGAAAGGCAGGGAGGTTAACCGGAAGGTAGATATCCAGTTTGCTACCCTACACTGGGGAAGTGGTAAGGGGAGACAGAAAGATAAAGAAAAATGCACACACTTACAGAGGGAGATAAAAAAACAACAAAAAAAAACACACGCACACACGCACACACCACACACACGCACACACACGCACGCACGCACACACACACACACACACACACACACACACACACACACACACACACACACACAAAAAAAAAAAAAAAAAAAAAAAATAGGAACTCAGGGAGCGTCACAGTCGTTCAAACAGGTCGCTTGACCGGAGGACTTCAGTAGCGCCCTCGTCGCCTTCTGCTGTGAAGACCGTATCATCCGGCATTCTAAAATCGTCTGCTCAGAAAGCGGCCGGTCGTCGAGGCGTGCAAACTCCGTTACGAAGCGACTGTCTCTGGGAGCCTGTAGCGGGGATACTGACACAGGATATGTTGGACTGTTTCCTCGCTGCCGCAAGTATCACATGCGTTTGTGTAAATATGCGCGTCGTTATTGCGAACGCCATAGGCACCCGAAACCGTTTGACAGTAACGCAGGGCGGAAATCTGGGACACGCATTACTTCAATGTAAAACATTCATTGAAGCAGTGTGTGTAGCACTCAACAGGGGATAAGTTTTGTGCTTCTTTTCTTGGTTTCAAGCGCAAAAAAAACCGCTTGCTTATTTCGAATGTTTTCGTGGCACGACGATTGGGTGCCGACCAGCTGACCTCCACTTGAAGAAAACCGGTGAAGATAATGCTACCCGGAAGGCTATGCTGCCTGCGTGAGCCCTCATTCAAATAAGGCCTATAGTAAAGGAAAAGAAAAAGACTGCTGTATGGTCAAAGTTAAGGACCAGATAGAACTCAAGGACTCGTTAAGTATATCCACATCTCAATACCTACGGGATCTGAAATAGACGTCGGTATCTTATCCAGAGCAGTGTCATTGACGTTTGGAGGCTGCACTGTTAACATCAGCGACAAGAGTTGGACATGGCTCTTTGTGACAGACGTTCGGTGAGTTCAGAAAAAAGAAATAATTTTCAGAGTGTGGAATAATTAGACGTATCAGCACCTAGCAAGCACGCCAAGCACTATAAAAGTAACGTAGAGCTTGAATACGGCCATAAAGTTTGGTTATTGAAACTGCAGGGACATAGTTAAAAAAAGTACACTCACTTAATAAGCGTTTAAGTATATATACTTCTACAGGCATTGTAATATTTGGTAGCAGTAATGTTAAAAAAAAGAAAACACTGAACTACAACGTGGCTGCATATATGTGGGTCTCCCTTGAGTGATAAAATTAAATCCCCATTGGAAACCCAAGCAGGATTGAACCTGCTAGCTATAGCTGGGGCCAGCATGGTACGCCCGTGTGAAGTGTCTCATCATCATGCCGGCTGATCATGCCCTTATTGGGAACTTATCGGTAGTAGGCTCAGATGCGAAGCATAGTAGCGCGAACACAGGCAACAGTACTAAACAATCTTTATTTGTGTAAACAATGTATTTGATAAACAATGTTTATTACATGTTTACTACGTAGATACCTAGCAATGCGGGACCTGCGTAAGATATGGCAAAACGGCAAAGCTTGATGTCGTCGACACGCGTTTACGTGACAACTCTTACTGCGTGCTTAGGCTTGCATTGAAATCGCATTGAATTGTAAGTTTGCGCGCCTGTACTAGTAAAACCTCGAGCCGAAGTTTTGAGAAAAAAGTAATCTTAAGCGATCCCTTTGTATAGATCACTTTCATACAAGTTGCATTTTCCATGGTGCATGGATAAAATGTCTGTTAACGTCGCATATATTACGCACCGGTTAAAGGGAGAGAGGGAAAGGATGTATTAAAATGTTGTGAGGTTAAGCAGACGTAGCCCTGACTCGCTACCCTTCACGGAGGCAAGTGGGTACAGGAATAGAAAAAGATAAAGCTGCGCGAATGAAATAAACTGCGCATACAGTGATGCGGTGGCAATGGCACCAGGCAGCGTTATCGATGTCTGTTAAGTAGTCAGGAAATTCAGCGACGTAGATATAGCTTTCTGCGCGGAGTTACTTTGTAAGTACTGACCTAGGATTTTTGTTAACAAGTTTCTGAACTATGCTAGGACGCTTGTGAGGCGCCTGAGATAATAAAAAACACACACTACCGAACAATGTGCTCCTGAGGCGATCTAACAGGCTCAGTCTACAGAAGTTATCTGTTGTTGGGCTCTGAGAAGCTATGCGTTTGTAAGCTACGGCTATGGATAAGCGTAGCTTACAAACGCATTTGCCCAAAAAAGAAGAGCAGAAAAATCAGCCAGATTTAACGCTCAGTGATGTACTTTGTCTTATTGTGCTGTTAGAAAAAAATGTACATATTTCTCTGCCTCAGCTTAACTAACGTGGATGAGAATGTGGGACTATCTTCATAAGCGCTTTATTATTATTATTATTATTATTATTATTATTATTATTATTATTATTATTATTATTATTATTATTATTATTATTAAATGGGCGTGCAATAGAGGTAGGCATCATGGGTTATGCCCGCTATACTCCTCCTCTCTTATGCAAACAGTACTCATAAAAAAATGACCTGCTAAAAGAAACGAACGCAAAAAATAAAAGACAGAGAGTACGTAACAAAGATACGCTGGCTAAAACACTCGAAAAAAAAAAAGATGCAATATCAACATAAAGGGTAAATGTAGGTCCTAAAGCGCTAACGCAAAGTTGACGTCAAGTTCAAATTAACGCGTGGTACGTCACAACAAAGAATTTACAGCAATCAATGTCAATTAAGAATATAGGGTAGTCACTTGCAATTCACTTATATTTCGTCACTTGTATTTCGAGGGAGCGACGTCTACCGTCGCTATTATGCAAGCTTACAACACAGGTTGTAATCAAGTCAAGGGTAAGGTCACTCTAACTTGTGCGCGCTTTGTCTTCGTAGCTTCCCATTCATTGCCACAGAAAGTTGTCCGCGAGTATTGACCCTTTTCGTGGAGCAGTTTGCTCTAGAGGGACGAGATGGCGCTTTCGGGGGCGCGCCGCACATTGCCTCACCTAAAGCACACGAATACTAAACCATCACCGCTTATGCCCGGCTACTGTACGATCAGCTGCCAGAAATGCAACTGGGTGATCGCTGATGCACTGTGCACCATTCATGCTGCAAAATGTAGAGCGGTATAGGAAAGACGCGTGGAGTATCATCATCATCATCCTCATCAGCCTATATTTATGTCCACAGCAGGACGAAGGCCTCTCCCTGCGATCTTTAATTACCCCTGTCTTGCGCTAGCTGATTCCAACTTGCTCCTGCAAATTTCCTTGCTTCATGCAGTATAGTTGACTGCAAAAATAGTGATTGGCATATTAAGGCATGGAATGAATCTGCCTGGCCAAGTTCCGGAACCGCTGCTTCAACTGCCTATTTTACCGGCACTTCGAGATGTACGGCTTTCCTCAAGAATAAAAAAAAAATGTCACAGTTTCGCCCTAAGGGCGAAGCAATGAATGCGATAGCAACACAGCAATGTCATACGAAGTAAGGTGAGTGGCCTTGGTAGCAATATGAATTGTAGTAAACATGAGCTGATTAAGTAAGCAGGTGTGCTGCGGCGTAAGTAGACCGACATGAAGAGAGACTCGATGACCATGAGAAGGCGCGTGTGAAACGGTGGTGTTGATGAGAAGCGCTTACCGTGGGCAGCGCGTGCGAAGGGACACACCTGTAGTGCTGCACTGCCGATCTGGGCAGCATTGCATGTGTAGCGTGCGTTGGAAAATGTGGCCCGACTATTACTAACTGAATGAACAAGCGTGGTGTGAGCGCGCGCAAACAAACATGAATAGATCACACTGAATGACTGCAGCCAACGACTGTCAAAAACGCTGGCAGCGAGCGCATACGCCGCGCAGCGGGCGAAGGTACGTGTGGTCTATCGCTTCAACGGAAACTGAGCGGCGAATGCACGGCGCATAAAGGTCAGAGCCGTGTGGAGATAAGAGACGGTGCGGTCGAACGAACGACGAGCGCGGTTGTTGGCAGCGTAGAAGTGCCCCCCCCCCCCCCCCCCCCCGCTCCCTCCGGCGCTGGCTTCCCGCTTCCTTGCTTGCGCGTGGGAGAGATAAGAGACTGTGCGGACGAGCGACGAGCGCGGTTGTTGGCAGAGAAGTGCCCCCCCCCCCCCCTCCCTCCGGCGCTGGCTTTCCGCTTCCTTGCTTGCGCGTGGGAGATTGAGTGCGTTCGCTCTCCGTGATAGCGCGCGTCCCCGCACGCTTCCGCTGGGGCATACGGCGCGCGGCGAAGATTTTATCTATACGGAACCTCACGGCGATGGCGACGGCGACGCCGACGGCAGAAATCCGGTTGAAGTGTCCATATAATTGCTATCGCAATAAAAAAATACTCATCCGCCTATGTTGTATCGCTAACCTTCAAAGAAAGGGCTTCAGCCCCGGAACGTCGGCAAGAGTGAGTACCACTCGTTACTGTGACAAAGGAAGTAACGTCGCCTCCGGGTATGGGCGTCTTGCGCTGGAGTTTGAGGTATAGTAGCGGCGCCTGGTGGCGGCGAGAGAAGTTATATCTGGGTAGTACCAGCTTGGGTAGTATTGAGCCCTGGCTGTGGCGAAGCACGTTTCTAGCCCAAGTTTTACGTCGATTCGCACTTTTTTCGGCCCGGTTGCGAGTGCGAAAAGGCTCGCCACTTCTCAGAGACCACGCCGACCACGCTCCGAGCTGGCCGCAGCCTAGTTTAACGAAAACGGACTCTCCGTGTGCTGTGGGACGTAATGCTGGAAGCAGACGGAATCGGCGGCGCCGATCCGGAGAGACCTAGCTCAGCCGCGAAAAAGCGTCCCCGTCGTTACTGCTGCGTCGTGAGCTGCCACGAGCAAGAAGGCCTGAATCCCAACATCAGATTCTACCGTTTTGTTTCAAGGCCTCACGAAGCGGGGCGTCGGGCGCGTTGGATAACTTCATTACCCCACTATGAGCAGCACAGGTTTGAGAGTTAAATGTGCTCATCCTTGACCTCAAGCCAGCACGTTGAGGCAGCGCAGCAAGGAAGTATTGATTACAGCACATCGATGTTCGAGCGCTGTCATTAAAAGCTACATCAAGCGAGCAGCCCACGAGCTCGCGCTGCAGCGCCATTCGCACGTAGTACGTTACGGCGAGCTCATATGCAGTGCATCAGTTATTTATCAGTTGCTAAAGGGACAGATGGCCGTTACTTCAGAGCAGGCATGACTACTTGTTTAGCGGCATGCAGTCAACAAATATTGCAGGAGGGCCGCCGTTTTGCGGCATGCTGAAGGAGTGTTGCCGTCGCGGTGCGTACGATCGTGCGCTCGAGCAGTTCGTATACATCGCGGCAAGCTGAAAGACCGCTGCCGTGGTGGCGCGGTACCGTCGTGCGCTCGAGCAGTTCCGTACACATGTCTGCTTATCGCTGCTGTGAATTCATTTATAGCAAGCATTTCCTCGCGTTTGTGAGCCCGAATCTAGAAGCGTGCAAACCATACCTGAAGTTCAACTTCGTACGTGACTCGCTTCACTTGCGATTGACACCGCGCTAAAATTTCGCCGCTTATTTCTTGAACGGCGTACACGTATTCGGTGTTGGATAATTTCTTGCCTTTACGCAGCGTGTCACTCCTGAAAAAATCTTCGGCGCCCAATATTCGCTGCAAGCCGTGGTACAACGCAACCGAAAGTGGCGGGTCCATATTGTAAACGTGCTTTCCGAAGCAGACGATCGAGCTTGGTACTACCCAGTTTCGGATTGAGGGCGCTTTTTAGCACCATTTTTGCAGCGCCCCCTGGGCAACGCTGAAGCCCCATAGTAAATTTCTCGCACGTTATCTACACATATCCACTTCAACTCATGCGCAAACGTACGCCCACTTATATCGCCGACGTACCAAGAATGAGTTAATATGATAAATATGAGAATGAGTTAATGAGATAAAAAGGTGGTACATTGGATTAAAAGAGAGAGATAGAGCCACATCATTTCTAAGTACATGCCATGGCGTGTCCGGCTTTCTCCTTGTTCTCAGTTGTTAACACTTGTCAGAAGCTTAGCGAAAGAAACACGCGTTCCCTTCTCCCGCGCACTAGTTAAAAGACCGGGTAGTTGGCAAGGAGTCTTTTCTTTTTGTTAGCATTGTATTGTAACAGTTGTCATATATATGGTAAGCTATAAGATTAGACCGGCGTCCGCAAGAGGTCGCGGGATCGAATCCCGGCCGCGGGTGGTGGTGGTGAAAACATTTATTTGGCTACGGAGGGACAGGAGGTATGCTTGGACCAGCCCGTAAGGGACTGGTCCTTACAAATAATAGGTGGAGGTCCCCAACTGGGAAGCCCAGTGGCGGTAGCCGCCGCCCGGGCGCGCCCGACTAAGGCTTGTTGGGCTTGTAAGTCGTGCCAGCCGAGCAGGGTCACCTCCCAGTCCTCCCGGGTTGGGTTGGGGATGGGGGGAAGGGCCGGTTTGGAGGGGAAGGCCCACCCCATGCGATAGGTGCCTGAAGACACCACACCACGGCGGCCGCATTTCGATGGGGCGAAATGCGAAAACACCCGTGTACTAAGATTTAGGTGCACGTTAAAGAACCCCAGGTGGTCGAAATTTTCCGGAGTCCCCCAGTACGTCGCGCCTCATAATCAGGTCGTGGTTTTGGCACGTGAAACCCCATAATTTATATTTAATTTTAGACCGGCGTCTGTTACAGTGTATCCCGTAAAGAACGTATTGGTTGGTATTCTCGCAGCCTGTATTTTATCCTTCGTACTAGCCGTTGAAGATGGTAATTGGGATGTCTGGACTAAGGAGCGGGCTAGAGCGAAATACAGCAGCGAAGTTTAACTTATAACTTTATTATGAGGTAATGCTACCGACGACAATAAACAAGCTACCAGCTGCAAACATATCAGGGCCTGTTCATTTCTCTCAACTATCCCTAGAGAACTCATTTCGTGGAGCTCTTGGTAATAACTGCCGTCACATTATGCGAACATCGAAAAAGGCGAATCCAATCATCTCTGTCCACTCAATTGCTGCTAGAATTCCAACAAAGGGCATGATATTTCAAAGAGAGAAGCAACATGATTTTCCAAAGAGAGAAGCAAGAATAATCTGTAAAAACAGTCATGCTTGTAGATTGAGGTACACACTAAAAAATCCCGATAGGCCAAAATGAAAACCGGAGATTTGCACACCAGCGCTTCTCATCACCTTAAGTGCATTTTTTAGGCGTCCACCTCCAATCATTAGATGATATTTTAATATTAGCATGACAGATTTAGAAACTTTAGCACTCAAGCAACCTGCAGGCTTCTGTTATCACGCCGAATATACATTTTTTTTTTCTTTGGCGTACTTACCGAATATCGTTCAACGATATTTCGGCAAAAAAATTTCATTCTCCGTCTCTAGATATTCTCGTTCTTGTTATATTCAGGACTGTCTGACAGACCTTTTCAGTTTCCTGTATCGGAATAAATTCTGGTCCCATATATGGTAATATATAGAGGGACCATCTGTACAGTCATGATCAAGCACTCATATAGGCTCGATGGCTGAGCTTTGGCCGAAGTATTGCTGAAATAAGCGCCATTTGAGGTGGACCAAAACAGACAAACTTACACTTTAAGTGTAAACATTGTTCCTACACTTGACAAGACATTCATTACGAGCAAAGAGGGCAGCCAGGCAGTTCCATCTGTTTTCGTTCTCCAACATTTTATGCGTATTCGAACTCGCAGTGCTAGCAAGTTTTGAAGCGATTTGCTTCATGGCACGTTTTCTTCTATCTATTTGCGTGGTATTAGGTTTTCGTGGTGCAAACTGCCTTTACTTTCCTTCGAGAACGACAAAGACGCGCGGCATGCAAAGAACCCTCTCGTTATACGTTTTTTTTTTTTTTTCGGGCATATGGAGTGTACCGCGTTACCCAAACAACGAGTGCCATGCTAGTGTAAACCGCTCCCTTAGTTTAGTAATCAGCGTGCTTCTCCCGGCATCTGTGCACGTGGAAAATGCTAACAACGGCCCGACGCTCGGCCCCGCACCGCAATCCCGGCATCTGCGTCTTGGAGGTTTGCTTCTCCGCACAGTCTTTGCGTGGTGCGGGGCTGCCACTGTGCCTGCTCGTTCATCCGAGAAATCTTTTTCGCCTCGTCAGAAGTTGGAGGCGCGCCGAACTCTCCGCGCTCCCCTCCCGCGCTTCTTTTGAGCTCCACTTTTCACGATGTTTCGCGTTGTTCCCAGCGTTTGCGGCGGCTGGGTGAGTGCATGAGACGCTGTTTTCCCGAAGCAGCTTCCGTGCTGCTTGACCGAGCCATCTCTCTTCGACTCTCTGCTAAGACGCGGCCGCTGGTGCGCGCTAGGTTTCTGCTCTCTGAAGCGAGGCAGACGCGCTGGGGCGCTGCTTCTTCCACAATTCTTGATTGGGAACGGCCGGCCCCAGCAGCTTCGTTTGCACGCGTGCTCCTGTTACCAGCTTTTCTTAAATGCACGCTGATGCTTGGCGTTCTAAGAGCGACCCCGCATTGTTCGAGCAATTTCCTGTCTTTCTTTGCCCTTTGTAGCTTCGTACGTGTCTCACCCCCTTACTTGCTTTGTAACGTTGCAGTGTGAGAAAAGGACAGATTATGGGAGAAAACTAAAAGCTTGTGTTGTACACTTTAGCAATTCCAGCACAGAGAGTTTACTTTCAGAAAACTCTCTGTTACGTTTTGAACGTACGCATCTCTAATGTAAGTCCGAGAAAGGTAGAAATTGCAAATGTTATGGCGACCGCATACAGAGAAGGAAAGATTATACGGGGATTGCTATGAGAAGAAACGGACTCTTCGCTGGAAACTCAGACGAAAATTACTTAAAATGTCAAGTGCTGGTCCCTCTTAAACACGGTGTCGCTGACACACATATTGCTGCTCATCAATCTCCCGAATCAGGTGCACATCTTACAACGAGCCTTGGTGGAGGCTCTGTTTGCTGCTGCGGCTGCTGCGTGGTACTGTAGCACCATCCAGCATTCATTCGGCAAGCAACGGATGTTGCCACCGAGATTTCGGTGCACACATTTGCGTAATTTTGTGCCTTTCTTGTTTGGCTTTGCGGGATTGGGCATATGACGCATAAGAAGCTTCAGAAAAGGTGACATGACCCAGTGCAAGCACTATGTATTACTTACCCGCGTGGTTGCTCAGTGGTTATGGTGTTGGGCTGCTGAGCACGAGGTCGCGGGATCGAATCCCGGCAACGGCGGCCGCATTTCGATGGGAGCGAAATACAGAAAACACCCGTCTACCTAGATTTAGGTGCACGTTAAAGAACCCCAGGTGGTCCAAACTAATCCGGAGTCCCCCACCACGGCGTGCCTCACAATCATATGGTGGTTTTGGCACGTAAAACTCCATAGTTCAATTAAATTAAATTATGTATTGCTTGCTATAACGCATAAAATCTTGTGTGACTACGTATCTGGGGGGTACATATGACACACGAGACTTCAGACAAAGAGCTTCACGAACCAGTGCAAATACTAGGCATAACTTGCTACTGCTAGCAGAAAGCTGATTTGACGCATTCACGCTCGGAGGTAAAGATTACTGAAATCAGTAGCTAACGGATTCTAGGATGGTAAAACACTTGGTTGCTGTCGTGATCAGTGAGAACGATGCCACGTTTAGCGTAGCGTTTTACCCGTAGCAAAATAAAAGTTGTAGTTTCGTCCGAAAGGTAAAGCATTGATAGCGATAGCAAAGTATTAGACAACTATACGAAGTAAGGTCCGTAGATTTATCAGCCATATAAATTGCAGTAAGCACTCGCTTACTATTTAAAGTAACAAACATCGTGCCACGCGCGAACAGGCAATGCGACACTTGCTCGCTGCACAACGATGGCGTGAAGAAAAACGCCGGCAGCGGGTAGCGAATGTTTCGTGCTGACTCTAGTTTAAACACGCCTCCGAAACTTAATATTACGCGACCTCCAACCCTAGGTGCACGGAAAGACAGCGCACATGAAACCACCAGCCACCTCGGCCCACCCAGGTTTTGCAGCCGCTGCAGGATAGCACCAGGACAAGGTGCGCGGGCCGCGCATGCGCTCAGCTGCGCCTTGCGCAGCTACGGCCGAGCTGGAGAAGAAGGCGTGAGCTACACTACCTACATACGGAGTTACGTGAGCTACCTACACTACATAAGGAGTTGGCCTCACACGCGCGCAATGAAGCAGCACACATTTACGACAATGTGACTCACCCAAGATGTTGACTTCTGACGAAGGAAAAGAAACAATGACGAAAGCGCCTGATGCAGACGAAATATAGCTCAATAAATGTTGTTGTTGGGAGCGTTGGGTCGTGATTCTTAATAAAAGATACGGCGCCAAATACGAGAGAGTATTGACACAGACAAGCGAAAACTTTCAACTAAATTATTTTTTTTCCGTCGTAGTCGTCGTCCCCCCTAGCTGCCACTGCTTTCTTTCATTGGTCGCATTATGTTGTTTTTTTTTCCTCACAAGTTGGTCTCGCAGAGTCTTCGCTCGAACAGCGTGGTAGGCTTGTTTCAGCGACCATTCTTTAGTTGCACGCTCAGGCTGCCAAGGAACATTTCTTTAGTTGCCCTGTCGTGGCGTCAGTCTTATCCTACCGGAGATTTATCCGTTACACACACATGGTGAGCCCTGTCCATCATGTCGTGGACAATTCTTAGTGCCGCTCGAGTGTCTGCGACAGCTTGTATCGGCGCGGACGGAGGGTAAGGTTGCGAAGGCTTGCTACAGGATAAGCGATATTGCTAAAGAATAAGAAAATTGGAACACAGTTTCTCATGTATATGCATATATATATATATATATATATATATATATATATATATATATATATATATACAAATCAGGTGTTTCTGCGATGACCTTAACCAATTTATAAATGTCACCTGTGCACATCTCTAATCGGTGAGCTGGCTTGTTCAAGCAGGCGGATATTAAAGTCGAAATGTATAATTGCCTAATTACCACAAATTTACTAATCATGCTTTTTATTAAAATTTTACTCAGTAAAATGCATCAGAAAATGTATAAAGTGTGACTTGCATACAACCTACAGACATGATAGTGTCGGATTGTAATTTGAATATAGGAGAAAACATAATTCTCTTACGCGGAAAATCAAACACACGCTCCTTTTCCAGCTGCTGTTTTAGATCTGTTTGAGCAGCGGTGGCGCGCGCCGTGAGGGGGAAAGAAAGGAAAAGAACCAGAAAGCTCGCCCTCGCGCATAGCGTTCGCCGCCAGTGTTTCAAGGTAAACATTATGGTTACATAAGCTGCAGTTGCCGGGAAGCGTGATGCGCAGTCAGGGATCCTTGTGTGCTATCGAATTCCACTCTTAAAGGCGAAACTTAAGCGTATTCGAAGTCTTTAGTACCCGAAATTTGCGAAAAAAGTCACTGGTTGGCCAGTTACTTTTCTACTTCAATACATAAACGGTGCTTTGTTAAAAAAAATTCTTAACCTTGCGCTCGCCCGCATAACGCTTGAAACAGCGAAGCTGGGCAATCGTGGCCCAGCATTTTCCGGAAGTGCGCGCGATCTTTTGATCTTATTACTCATGATGATGATAATTTCTTTTCGCGCGTCTCGGACTTACGGCCGTCACTGCGCGTTGCATAGCGCAGCTTGCAACACCGGCACCGCGTTGAAATGCCGACAACGCGTTCCAGCAGACCCGCTCCGTGAATGCGTCTCTTTCTCTCTCGCTCTCATAGCGCGCAAAACCTCTTCACCTCACAGAACATGAGCGTGCAAACGCGCCAGCCGTGGACGAAGACGACGACGCTCGAACGCAATCGTATGTTTCGCATAAATGCATGTTCTGCAAGGAATGAAAACTAAGACTGGAAACGGCCATTAGCGAGCAAGAAGTACAGCGTGCAATAGATAATTTAAACCCTGGGAAGTGACCTGGGCCCGATGGCTTGAGTGCAGCCTTCTATAAAGCATTCAGGGAGCAACTAGCTCCATTGCTTATTGCAGTATTTAATGAGGCATGTGTCGTTTGGGACGTCACATACTGTACTTATTCCGAAAACTGACAAAGTAGATAAACTTAAGCAGCTATCTTCGTACAGATCTATCGCCCTGACAAACGTGGGCTATAAAATTTATATGAGGGTTCTTGCTGGGTGATTACAGAGTGTTATAGGCGAAATAGTCGGCCCTCACCAAACGTGTGGGATCAAAGGCCGCTCCATCGTTTACAACATTCACAAGGCGCGATGTGTACTGGAATGCTGTGATGCCACATACGCACGTGTGGCCTAACTACAGTAAGACTTGGAAAAGGCTCTTGATTGTGTGCCACATTGTATTTTGTTTTGCATATTGGTCTACATCAATATCGGTTCGGTCATCCGGGAGGGAGTAGCTTTGGCGTACTGCAACTGCTCTACGAGGCTAATTGTTAACAAATTGAATACGGGGGTTATGAATACGGGGGTTATACTCTCTCAGCAGTCATGTGATGGCGTCGGCAAACGCGGTGCACGTTCCGGCATGTGTAAACGGCTGCGTAAGACGCTGTGGCCTCTCCCCCTTACTAGAGAGTACTGCACGTTTCTAACGCGTTTGTGCTAGCGTCCCCTTAAGCGGGAGATGGTGCAATTATAATGAAGGGCGCTGTTATAAAATAGCAATGACGTCACATATGGCGCGTGTCATTGGTGGAAGTCAATCGTTCGATGTAGTGCGGTGAGACTGGGCGAATTACACGGAAGATTCACGGTTTACGGATGATTCCCTCCGGAGCTTCGCCCACTCATCATCATTCACCACGTGGATATGCGGTGTTTTTTGATCAGCAAGTTGTGGTACGCAATGCAAGTGCTCCATTGTTCCCGAGTAAACGAGCAGAAGCTGCACCGTGTTTTTGCTGTCTTTGTTTGGGCGTCCAGTTGGGAGAGGTGCAGCCGCCCGAACTTGTTTCGGCAGGTGAAGGTCGGCGGTTTAGGACTGGGACATTTGTTTGTGCGTCAGATTGTAAACAGGTTTTTAATTTTCCGATATGTTAGAGACCCATCCCTGCGTACGGTGTGTCAACAAAGACTCCGGGGAGCATTGCCTGATTTTGTGGTGACAACGCAGTATACTTCAGGTGGCGTTCGTGGTTTATTCAAAGAAAATGTTGTCTCAATTTTCTAAGCACACGTTTTTCGATGGAGTACTTCAGTAGCGTTAAAAGGAAAGAATTGTACAAGGATGTTTTGACGCGGTGTTTCCCGTGCATTTTGTACAGGGCCGTATACTCTGGAGGCCCAGGTGGGAACATTTTAAAGAGAGTTAGGAAAATGCTGGTGTCGCCGGGAACCAAAACCTATTTTTTTTTTCGTGTTGCACACTGTAACTGTAACTGTTAAGTCTTTTCTAGAGGAAAGGGGTTTCTTTCAACCTTGGGGTTCCCACTGCCTCATACGCAAGCAGCTTGAGACAGTAGAGCATGTTTTTCTTCATTGCTGGGAAGGGGTATATTTTTGGGATGTGCTACAAAGAACCATTAAAGAATAATTTTCGCTCAACTCTCACGGGATCAGGTACCTGCCAACAGATAATGATGATGGTGTTCCGTTTGACCAGATTATGCTGATGGGCCTCCACAGTATATGGCGCTCCCGAATGGCTGGCCATTTTTGTGACCCAGATGCAAGACCAACACGCAAGTATTTCCGCGAAAGTGTACACAGGTTTCTGGACACATTGAAAGCGCAAACAGATGTTCCTGAGTGGCTGTCAAGACTGGAGCCTTTGGTGGTGCTCAGGGAATTTTAAAATGACAACATGTGGCCTTAGTGGCAATTTGGCCACTTGAGCGATCTGGCGCACTATTTCTTGTTGTGTGTTCATTTGTTGTACTGTTTCGAAGCCCGGTAATAAAGAACAAAAATTGCCAAGTGGTTACGACGCTCGCCTTGGGACCGGTGGTACGGGCCTTCGGATCCCGCCTCGACAAGAAAGTTTTTCTTTTATTTTTTTATACGAACCACGAACCACAAATTACAGCTGGCTTAAACAGCTTCGCTGGTAAAAAAGCAAGTGGAACGATAATGAGTTTGATGACGCATATCTCGAAAGAGGCGTCGTCCGTGGAACTATCTTCAAGTGGATATGCATTGCGGCCTCATCGGCTAAAATTTGTAAACTGCAATGTTTGCCTTAAGGTAATTAGTTAAAAACTTAATTAGTAGAGTTTTGCTATTTAGTTGATTGTGTATCTTGATGAATCATACAAGTAATGTACGCCTCTTCAAGTGTACCATCTCAAGGTCTAGAATTGCGCTATCTGCCACAGGCGAGTTTGCGTAATGATTGCGTAAGATTGCGTAATGTCTGCGGAGAAACAACTGGTATATATTGCAAAGACAACGTGCACTTGGGCTTGGGCGCTCGCATGGCGGGCCTGAGCAGAGATGAAGGCGTAACAGAAGTAAAGAAAGCGTTCGCAGGGAGGGCTCCTTGTCTGTTTCTATGTATAATACAATCATTATAATCATCATCAGCAGCAGCAGCCTATGCTTACGTCCACCGCAGGGCGAAGGCCACTCTTAGAGATCTCATATTATCCCTGTCTTGCGCTAGATTATTACAACATGCGCCTGCAAATTTGCTAATTTCATCACCCCATCTAATTTTCTGCCGTCCTCGACTGCGCTTCCCTTCCCTTGCCACCAATTGTCTTTAACACCAATTCTCCACCGGCTATGTGCCCTACCTGTCCAGCTCCATTTCTTACTCTTGATGTATAGAAACCTCGGCTATCCCCGTTTACTCTCTGATCCACACCGCTCTCTTCCTGTTTCTTAACGTTAAAGCGAATATCTTTCGTTCCATCGCTCTTTGCGCGGTCTTTAACTTGTTCTCGAGCTTCTTTGCTAACCTCCAAGCTTCTGCCCTATATGTTTGCACTTAAATGCAATGATGGGACACACACACACATACTCGCATATACATGTATTGTAACTGTGAGATTAACTTATGGACTTGACTGCGGCCACTGCGGCTGGTAGTTCGTCGCCACCGGCGCCCCGACCCGCGCTCTGATGCTGAGCGCTTGAAGCCGTGACGGACCACAGTTGCCTGGCTGTCAAGGCGAGGGTGCCGTTGGCACTTCGGCCCACGAAGACATTGCATTTGTTGTCTCGTGTGCCGAGTTGTGCTCCCGTGATCAACCCGGTCCCCGCAGCTGCTGGTACCGGCGACTTCACGGAGGGTAGGTGGTGGTCGCCCACAGCGGTGCCGTCAGCAGCATGCTTGTCGCCTCTGTGCTGGCCAGCCACCTTGGCCTGGGACGCAATGTACTGACGCAGCTCCTCGGCGTTCCGCTTCAGTATTGCAGAAGTACTGAAAGAGTAGGTCAGAACGCAGACACCTGCCAGAATGAGGATGCCGAGCACGGCGACGATTGTGTACAAAACCCCGCGGGTGACTCGCACCACAGGGAAGTTGACCCGGGTCTCCAGCTCAGAGTCCATGGGGGCTCCTGCTTGCGACTTCGGCGAGTGTAGACCCACAAAGGCAGCACTGCTCCGACCTGAGCTACAGCAGGAGCTGCTGGCTGTGAGACAACATTTAGGCCGTCAGAACTCTTCTTCTTATCCCCGAGCGAGAGCCCCACCACGAGGCCCAAAACTGTGATGATGAGTATGTACAGATGAGAAGATGAAGCGTACGAATAATGCTCACAATGTATATGTATATAAAAATCGATGTATATAGTAACTGGATTTTTCAAAAGGCCAAGCGTATTTAGACAAATGAGAAGCACAACTTCGCAGTTATCTTAGGTTTATTTACCCAACAGTTTCGGTCGGTGGACCGACCTTTTTCAACCGACCCTTGAAAAGGTCTGTGCACCGACCGAAACTGTTGGGTAAATAAACCTAAGATAACCGCGAAGTTGTGCTTCTCATTTATATATACATATACATTGTGAGCATTATTCGTACGCTTCATCTTCTCGTCTGTACATACTCATCATCACAGTTTTGGGCCTCGTGGTGGGGCTCTCGCTCGGGAATAAGAAGAAGAGTTCTGACGGCCTACATGTTGTCTCAAAGCCACAGCTCCTGCTGTAGCTCAGGTCGGAGCAGTGGTGCCTTTGTGGGTCTACACTCGCCGAAGTCGCAAGCAGGAGCCCCCATGGACTCTGAGCTGGAGACCCGGGTCAACTTCCCTGTGGTGCGAGTCACCCGCGGGGTTTTGTACACAATCGTCGCCGTGCTCGGCATCCTCATTCTGGCAGGTGTCTGCGTTCTGACCTACTCTTTCAGTACTTCTGCAATACTGAAGCGGAACGCCGAGGAGCTGCGTCAGTACATTGCGTCCCAGGCCAAGGTGGCTGGCCAGCACAGAGGCGACAAGCATGCTGCTGACGGCACCGCTGTGGGCGACCACCGCCTACCCTCCCTGAAGTCGCCGGTACCAGCAGCCGCGGGGACCGAGTTGATCACGGGAATACAACTCGGCGCACGAGACAACATAATGCAACGCCTTCGTGGGCCGAAGTGCCAACGGCACCCTCGCCTTGACAGCGAGGCAACTGGGGTCCGTCACGGCTTCAAGCACTCAGCGTGCCGAGCGCGGGCCGGGGTGCCGGTGGCGACGAACTACCAGCCGCAGTGGCCGCAGTCACGTCCAAGACGGCGGCAGTGGTCTACGATATCCTGGTGGCTAGTGTGAATTGGAACGACACAGATTTCTAAGTGAAGTGGCGGCGTTTCACCTACTGGCAGGCGCTGAGACCGGTATTCTAGCGGTGCCTTCTTGTGCCATGGTGAAGCGTATGAGCATAGTGCTCACAATATATATTGTATATATATACATACATAAATTCCACTGTTTCAATGATTGTAACGGTACCGTCTAACAGTGTCCTTTTCATAATGCAGCAAATTAGTAAGTTGTTGCGTTTTCTAGGGCTTGAATGCAACAAAACCCAAGTAACCATGGGAGAAGACACCGCCTTCCCATCAGTCGTTAGGAGTGTTATGTTTGTGAAAATATAGTGTTCAACAGCCGGATAGACCTTTTGCCACTTTACGCCGCCGCTTTGCGAAGCGCAACAAAGAACAAAATAATGATGGC